>NW_005842087.1:1740552-1772939 GCF_000455745.1 Alligator sinensis | reverse complement strand
TTGTCAGCAAACTTGACCAGTCCACTTTTTACACCAGTGTCCAGATCATTTATTAAAACATTTAAAGAGTACAGGTCTGAGAATGGAGCCTTGGGGGATGCCACTAGTCACCGAGTGCCGTGTTGATTCAGTTCTGTCAACTACCACTCTCTGGGTCTGACCTCATGGGACACCAGGTCAAAGGCTTTTTTAAAGTCCAAATATATGACATCAACCTCTTCCCTTTTGTCCAGGTGATATGTCACATGGTCATAGAAGGAAATGAGATTGGGCAAGCAAGACCTACCCGCAACAAACTTGTGCTGGCTATCCCTCAGAGTGTTGCCTTCTGTTAGCTTGTCAATAATGGTTTCTTTGATAATTTTTTCCAAAATCTTCCCAGGGATTGAGGTCAAACTGTTTGGCCTGTAGTTTCCCAGGTCTTCTTTCCTCCCTTTCTTGAAGATGGGCACCACATTGGCCTTCTTCCAATCAAAGAGGGACACACAGAGCACTGTAAAAATCCCATCCTAAGATGCACCTGGACTGATGTGGTATCAGACTTCAGCACCAGAGCGCCGTAACAAACATCTGTACCACATCCCATTGAGACTCATGGTAGGTCATGTTCCACCAACATCCCATGGAGCATTGCAGCATCCTCCTCACCTCAGCCCCATCACAGGGCAGCGGTCTAGCCTAGGCCAGAGCTCGTCTCCTCTGCCTGAGTGCTGGGCTGACATCAGCAGTGTGGTCTGGGCAGGTAGCTGCAGCTGGCTGGGGCCTCTGCTGTGGAACTTAGTGGCCAGAGGCTGGCTGCAGGTGGCTCTGGGCCCCAGCATCCCCACAGGCCTTTAAGCACCTGGGGTTGGGGCAGGCAAATAACTGCTCCAGCCCTGGGGCTGGAGAATCTTCCAGCCCCATGGCCCTGGGATTAGGCTGAGGGTGACCCCCTGGTGGTGGGGCTGACTGGAAGCAAATTTGCTCCTGGTCAGCTTCTATACATGCATTACTGTGCAGTAACTATTTGGGAATTAATTTGCTATTTATATTTACAAATAGCAAATTAACTCCCGAGTAGAGCAATTTACTGTGTAGTAAGCGTTTGCATATGCCGACGGTGACAGTTACTGTGCAGTAATTAGCTCTGCTACACAGTAAAGTGTCTCATATAGACGCATCTATTGTGTTTATCTACACATTCATTTGATCAGGGATTAGATGTTCCCCAGCTTGTTCCCCACCCAGCTCCACACTCGCAGAGTTGGGTGGGGACGAGGGTCCCCAGCCCCTACCAGCACGGAGCTCCTAGTGCCAGGAGCTGCCTCCTGCCAGGGAGCTCCCTTCTGCCACTTGGAACTCCCTGCTGCCAGGGCAGGGGGATATAGCAGGCAGCTCCTTGGGGCAGGGAGCAATCTCCTGCCCCAGGACCAGATTTGCTCCCAGTCAGTCATCTACACAAGCACTACTGCACAGTAACTAATTGAAAATAAACTTGCTACATGGATTTGTAGGTAGCAAATTTACTCATGATTAGTGAGGTTTACTATATAGTGAGCATGTGCACGTGTAGATGCACGTGCTTACTTTGCAGTAAACTATGCTACTAAACAGTTAAGCATCTTGTGTAGACATGCCCACTGTGTGTTTTCTGAAGTGGTCTAATGGATAGTGCAGTGAACTTTGGTGGGCAGGCAGGCAGGGGAGAGGTTAAATTTATCTCACAGTCATTCAGTCACATGCAAGATTTGAAATGTAATAGCACTTAAATCTGAAATTGGGGTAATTTTACCTTCATTTCAAGTGGTGCAGGAGTGGGTCTTTGTACTGTTCTGTTTACTCTATAACATTGATTTTCAATCTGTGATCCATGGATCCTTGCTGTGTTAATGGACTATGTCTATGGGGTCCACAAAAGATGACTATGATCAATCAAAAGTATATGAATACCTACGCTTACAATTCAAAGGGGTCTGTACCTCCATTTCAAATTTCCAGAGAGGTCCATACATCCATTTGAATTTTGTTAGTGGTCCACAAATTAAAAAGGGTTGAAAACTACTGCTCTGTAAGGTTCATCTCTATCTAGCCTGTTCTTGTTTTGTCTCTTTGCAGTGCATTAGAGAAATTGACTGAGCTGGGAAAAATCACTGGGACAATTACCCAGCTGGGTAACGATTAAGAGCAGTTAACAAATATACAAAAAATCTACAGTTTGGGGGAAGGGGGAGAGAGAAGACAGCACATTCAGGGGAATGAAGCCAACTGAGGCTTATCAGGTGAAGTTGCTGAGCTCTATACACCTGTAAAGAAAATAAGAATAAGAGCCAGTTATGTATGTGGGTGTAAATTAGGAAGCAAAATCATGCCCAAAAATATTTCAATAGCATTCCACTTTCTTAATCTGAAGGCTTTTGTGGGGAAAAAAATAACCCAAAAATAAACTGTATTTCTTGGTTTTAGTATCTATAATATCTACTCTCTCCATTGGCATTCTCCAAAATGATTTCAGATGCATCTAGTGCAGTAAGAAGCTGCTTACACTCAGAAGTATTTTGTAATGTCCTACTGCTAACAGTGTCCTGTTCAAACCAAGTTTATGTTTGGCGGAGACTTAGGTTAGTTGTCAAATCTAAGCAAAAACTCTTTGGACTCGCCTAGCTCATTCAAAAATCACTTTCACGTCAAAAAGGGATAAAGCCTTAAATATGAGATTTCAATTTAGGTTCATGGGGGGAATGTTTGATTACAGTCTTGGATGTGACCCTCACCTGGGGGAGGGGAGAGCTCCTATACGCCTGCCCCACCCTCCAGCCAGGGCTAAACCCCCCCACCCCAGACCAATCTTCCTCTGTTCTCTTTCCCCTTCCATTTTGAAAACAGCAACATGCTGGCAGGTATGTATTTTGTTCGCTACTGATCTAAACTACACTGCTTACAGAAAACTGCATAACTTAGATTCATTCTTCCTTGCACTCTTTGAACATCTGTACCTGGCCTTAGAGAATTTGAAGTTTTGTTTCTAGGAATGTCAGCAAAATGCAAATTTTGGCCCACTAATAGAGATTTGTTTAAATAAGAAACTCAATTTTCTGGCAAAAGGGGAAATAAGTTTTATAAAGCTTAAGGCATCAGATTGGGGACAGAAACCAGATGCCTTTGGAGATTAATAAAAAAGCTTGAAAAATGTAGTTCATATCTTGAATGATAAAACTTGGCATCCAGTATAAACAGTTCAAAACTATTCCTAACACGAATATTAATGTTTGTCGAACAAATTTGGTTACTTAAAAGGCAGGTGAAAGGGATATCTGTTAACAGATACTTCACTGAGTTGTGTCTACATTTATTCTAGACAGGAAACTATTTGGTCATAATATTTCTTTTTTGAAGCGAGTTAAGTTTCTGAGAGAGGGTGAGAGCACTGCACTGGAAAACTACTTCATTTCGCAACAGCATGGGATAAAAAAAGATGCATATTTGAAGTCGTCATCTTCACACCTTGTGAACTGGGGGACCCCAGGCCTCCAAATGTGCTGCTAAAAAACTGTTTTACAGGAGGAAGCTGTAACAGATCCCCATTTTCTGTGAAACACATTTGCTGGAGAATGCACTTCTCCTCCTGATCGGAAGCACATACAGACTTCCTTTGCAATGGTTCTAGTCCCAATTATGCTGTCAAAGGTGCAGAACTTTGCACTTGTCCTTGAATATCGATAGATTGGAGTTGTTCTCCATAACAAGCTTGCCTAATAGTGCCTGTTCTAGTGATATGGGGACTAGTGCACAGAGCTGGACTGAGTTTATCTGTTCACTTCACCTATATGTCAGTACATACCTTACTGATGGTAATGACTAGCAGTCAGAATCAAACTAATGACCATTAGTATTGGCAAAAGATTCCCTATTTTTCATATGCTCAAAATTAATTTTAGATGCCATAACAATCTATGACATTTAATACATAAAAATTACTGGTAAATGACCTCATCCTTCTACCAGGTTGCATTTCTGCATATGTGACTAATGGAGGTTGTATAGGCTCTACAGAAAGGTTAAAGTAGTCATTTAAACAAGTTCAAATATATTTCTCTTCCCAGGACTCATACTAGTTATTTCAGGAGACTTTTACATACTACTCTGTCATTTATTGTCATAAAATATGTTTTTATTTGGCTTAGACTTCAGCCAACTGCAACTGGATAAAGCTCTCTTTCTTATGACTGCCAGTTCTCTCTAAAAGGGGTTGTCATCTCTCTCTCTCAGGCTAGTTTAATTGTTCAGGAATTTAGCTAGAGCCAATAAAGGTTATACTTGTGTAGTGTGTGCTGGCATCTTGGAAGTATCCATCAAGAAACTCTGTTAGTGTTATAAAAAATTAGATCCATGGAATTACAAAAAAGGGGAAAAACAGAAAGCAAAAATATCAATGAATGTTATGATAAATTTCATTTTATATGCTTGCATTTCTAAATGCTTAATGAAATAATATGACTAAAATAACAGCTACAGCTAAGACTGACCTTCCTCCCTCACAGCAAAAGTCCTGGCTGACTGGCTGGGCTTGCCCTCTGCCTGTTCTGCTATGCACCTTTTAGCTGAAGTGAAAGCTGCCTGCCCTCTGGCTGTGCTTCGTTGCCCTGGAGGACCACCTCCTCACAGGGTGAGCCCTCTCCAATGGCAGCTGGCTAGACAGACTGTCCTCATCCTAACCTATTTCTCCAGCTGTGGACAGTGATGAAAGTGGCAGACCCAGTACCCTGCTATCCTTCCCCACGCTCAATGAGAACAGTGGTGGGATCTGCTTTGAGAGCCTGTCTGGGAAGGCACTGTACATATGGACAGTCAAAGTACATCATTCCTGTGTCTTTGCTGCCCACCCTGACTTGACATGCAAGTGACGCCTAGTGGTAACAAAACCAGAGCAAACCTGCCTAGCCTGGTGCACCCTGTACAAGCTATCCATCACTCACAGAACTGGTGGTCTCCATTGGTGGCGGTTACCTAAGGCCCTGGCCACAGGCACTTTTGGCCACTGCTTAATGGTATCAGTGACCTCCCATTTCTGTAAGGAGGAGGTGGAGGAGACACTCTTCTATGCCTTCCTGGATTTCCCCCATATATGTGCCCTCTGTGCCCTCAGCAACCTCTTTGACACATTGGACTTGGACTTTTTCAAGACCGTGTACATCTTCTTTATTCTGTACTGAGTGGCTATGGGGAATGTGATCTGCCTGGCCAATTTCCTGCTGGGCCAAGCCAAGATGGCAACTCTGAAACACTGGCTCACAGGAGCTAGCTCTGATGATGTCCTCCAATTCTTCTGTTTCTTGGCGTGAGTGCATGCCACATTTGAATTTGGACACTTGAAACAAAATGTGGACCAGTTCATCATGCTAGGCCATTGAGGAGGCACTCTGAAAAGTGGAAGATAGACAGCTGGTCCTAAATGTGCTCTACTCCTATATCACAGCTTCCACTTGTCAGCAGTATTACTCCTTTGACATCTGCCATGAGCAGCAATGCCTCCACGTCCTCTGCGGCACTGAACTAGACCATAATGACTGCCTACATCAGCACATCTGCTCAAACCCTCCAGTTGAGCAGCACCTTCAAACTAGGAAACCTGTCATTGCCCACCTGCGCTCTATTTCCAAAGGGTCTTTCCCAGATGACTGGGCTGCACAACTATGGGAAGAACGATGGGCATCTGAGAACTGCAGACTCAACACATTCATCCCAAACACCTCTATGAGACCTCCCAGCTTTGATTTGGACAGACCCTCCTGGGTCCACCTCAGTACGCTCCAAACTGGCTATGGCCACTTCTACCATAACATGCATCAAATAGGCTGATATCAAGTACCACTGGTAAATGCGGTACCCCCTCGCAGACCGCAAATCACGTAGTTATAGAATGCCCTATCTTCCATTGTCCTGGAAATCTCAGTGCCTTCGACAATCCATCTCAATCTTGGCTCTGGTCTGTCCAGCAATGTGAAATGCGACTCTGGTGCACTGTTTTTATCATATGAAAAAAACCCCACCAACTTTTTGCTGGGGTGTCAATAATGGATTTTACTATTGGTACCCATTAAGTCTCCACTCTGGAATGTAGCTCATGCAAAAGCATAGATCAGCACTATGTCCAGGTCATACTTTAATTATAATAGTTCTGGCTGGGCTATGTAGTAGTTAGAATTGAGTCAAATTTTTTAGCTGAAACTTTCTTGCAGATTCTGAGACAGTAAAATATTTGGCAAATGTCTCATTGTCACCATGGGGTTGAAACGTTTTGGAAGGGTGAGAAAGTCAAACAACTCTTTAGTATGGAGTTAATCCATAGTCTTCAGAATGTACTTAAAGATAAGAATGCAGCTCTTCTTCAGGTAAGTCATCTTGTTAAAATGTGTGTTTGTAATCATTTCTGTGTGATGCAAATTAAGTATTACTACATGGCTCTTGAAGAGTGGCCACTACAGATGGTAGGTAAAGTGTGTGTTTTGATGCAACACCCTTGATTTTTAATTCACACTTTTCAGAGTTCAGTTGTTAAATGTTGTAAAATATACATGTAAACTCAGGTACGTATTATATCTAAAAACATAGCATAAGAATGTGACCTTTGGCTCTTGCTTATGTAAGAGATGGGAAGGCTGAAAGTTAGACCTTATTCCCAGATTCTAATACGTAACAGAATATATTTGATAAAAACAATATCCTAATTCTTTTGTAACTACTTCCCTTGGGGAATGGAGATTACAAGCAGGATAGATAGAGCATAATATAACAATTAACTTGATTTCCAATATAAAAATTTGAAAAAAATCTATTAAAAATCGTTCTGCTTTCACAGTCTATTTTTGCCAGGTGTGGAGTTGATCTCTATAGGTACTGGTTTAATATGCGTGCAGCACTTTGAAAAATGTAATGTCAAATCAAATGTTATTCCTGCTTCCTCTCTCTCAAGTTAATCTTGCATGAAAAGCTGTATTTTTAGGGAGTTCAGGTGTTAAATTCCCCATCTGTCCTTCCTGATGCTATGACAACACACATCACATGAAGACCTACTGTTGCAAGTTGCGAAGGGAATATCATATCATCAGTAGCTGGCTCTTACATGGTGCTTTTTAATTAGATCTCCATTAATGGATCTCATAATCACAAAGGAGGTCTGTATTCCCATGTAGCAGATATGAAAATAGAATAAGAGGGAAAGTGACTTGCCCAAGGTCAAACAAGGCATAATCAGGTTTTCAGCATCCTGATCCAGTGCTATGCCCATTAGATCACAATGGACAACTTTGCTTGTACTTATGAATGAGGTGGATTTGGATGCCATTGCTCAGCACCAAGAAGTCTTGTCAGTGCTAGGTGGTTCTTGAACCAAGGTGGAAGAGATCTCATGGACTCTTAATATGGCATAACTGTATCTGATAACTCCATTGTTCTAACCAGTTGCCTGAAGAGCAATTGGCTGCCCCCCTCTTTATGTCACATATCTGGGCGCTTTTATTTGCGCTAATTCTGGCATGGGAAGCATCAAAGCTGTCTCCAGATGCTGTGGGCTTCTGTGGGCAGGGTAGTTAGCACAGATGCAGTGCTGTGTGTATGCTGTTTTGCTGCTTCCCATGATAACATATGTAAATTAGCTTTGTGTTGGGAACATTTCAGGTGGGGGTAAGGGGAAACGACAGGAGCAGACTGCAAGGGGATTAGGTTATGTGATTGCTGGGCTGGGAGACCACAGGATCAGAAATGTCGAGGGCTACTGTCTTGAATCCAAAACAGAATATTTCAGTTTGGGGATAATCAAAGCTCTTTTTCTTTCTTTCTTTTTTTTTTTTTTACTTGAAACATTTTGGATACTTTGATTCACTGAAAAATTCACAAGTTTTAAATGTGGCCTACATTATCTAGCCCATGGTGCTGCCCTTGGTTCTGAATTGATCTGGATTAGCTCAGCAGGCGGGGCCTGGGATGCATGCTACATGCAGTGCCCATCCTGGCCTCTCTGGGAGCCACACCATAATGCACAATGCCTGCCTAGGAACTCCTGAATACTTACTGCTCATAGTGCTTGCACCAATTGGTCTGGGGCCCATTCACAAGTACCACAAGCAGCGTTAGACCCAGAGCAGCTGGAGTAGACTCTGAGGGCAGCACAGTCCTGGATCAACTGCTAGGGGCACGTCATGAGTCCTATGGAAACTGGGACAGGTGCTTTGGGTGGTCTGGGATCCACACCACACATGGCACCTGCCCTAGTCACTCTGGGACAGGTGTTGCATGCAATGTGGATCCTGGAGCAGCTGTAGTGGGAGTTGAAAGCACTGGATCCAGCATAGGGGGTGAGGTCCAGGGTCCATAAGCCTGTTGGCCTGATCTTGCCTGTGGACCACCTGTGTGTCACTCATCTAATCTGCAGGGCAAAGTGAGTTTGGTACCCCTGTTCTAATTATATGGGAAGCATGTCATGAACTGTTGTAACAATGGAAAAGGCAGGGCAGTGTGGCACTGCTTCCTGCAGGTCTATTTATAGCTTCTGACAAAGTAAGCTGTTGCTTACAAAACCTTATGTGTCTTTGAATTAATTAATCTCTAAGGTGCCACTCTGCCCTGCCTTTTGCCTGATTTCAAACTAACACAAGTAATTATCTGTCTCTGTTCTAATAATGGTTAGAGCTGAATTGGGAGCTGGGGAGCTAGAGCTCCAATCTGAAGCAAGTGCCAAGCTAAGGAATTACTGACCTATATTTGTCTCAGGGGACTAAGAAGGACATAGGAGACATGGCTAAGCTGACGGCAGGTAGGGGCTAGAGGCAGACCTTGCCTTTAGTAGGATTGCCTATGGGGTGAAGGAGACACAGGGTGCATCTGCATGTGCTATTGAGGTAACATGATAAACTCTGATGCAGTTTGTGCCAGAGTTAACTGCTCCCGGGCATAGCATTTACCCATGTGCCTGGGACTGCAGCAGTTTGATCCAGGGTAGAGCAGCCCTGGGCTGGCAGCAGGCTCGGGGGGTCAGCCTTGGGCATCAGACAGCAGTGGGGCTGGCTGGCTGGGACACAAGAGTGCCCAAGGAGTGAAGCTATGTGGCTAGGCAGCAGGCAGGGGTCTGGGACCCTGCTGCCTGGGCTGACCAGGTGCAATGTACATCTGGGTCAGTTTTTAAACATGTGTTTAGGCACAGTTATTTTGCCACCATAAGATGAACTGTTGGGGACAGTATGTTTTTATGGCAGTGAAAATTCATTTTCTGTGGTCTAATAGCATTGCACTGTAGTCTGTGAAGCTTCATGCTACAATTGATTGAACTGGTTACATCATGGGCATGTCTTCCTTAGGTTCCTGGAAGCTACACTAGCTCATCATAGGGTAGGACACAAGGTGAAATCCCAGATTGAAATGAAATAGAGCAGGGGCTTCAGTCCAGATTACATGATGCAGGGAGACCTTGTGCAAAGTCTATGCATCATTTTGCTGCATAACAAAAATAAATTCTGAACCCTCAAAATGTTTCATGAGCCAAAAGCTTTATTTTAAAACCTGACAATTATTGTATTTGTGCTCACTCAGACTCTGTGACTTTGAACTTCATCACTCATTACAAAGCTGGATTTATTGGAAGTAACTAATTTGCATGTATAAATTTAAGCAATATCCTTCTTTAACTTCCACTTCTGAATCTCAGATTGCTCAATTCTGAATTGCAATTACCCATAGTCATTGCCTGAAAAAAGCTGTTTAATTTCCACAGTAGTCAGAAGCTGAATTTCTAAGGGTATTTTTCAAAAAGCAGGTGGAATATAAAAGCTTTAAAAATAATAAATAACCCCAACCCCACCAAAAAAACCCTTTTCTAGCTTTGGTTTATACTAAAAAACACTGGTGAAAAATCATCTTATTTTTTTCTTCTCTGAAACATTTAAAAGAAACCAGATATAGCTGTTCAATGTATTCAAGGACAAACACTGTCAGATAGTTAATAGGTTACTACCATCTTAGTAGATATAAGGTCATTTGGAGATGGTATTTTGTTTTATTTTGTTCCCATCTCTGTTCTTTATTAGGAAAAGTTTAAAAACATGAACTAAATAGCATTCCCCCCAAAATAGAAAAACTTCTGCTGACCTCACAGGCTTATAGAAAATCCCTTTTTATATGTGAGACATTGTTTAGCTTAACTCAAACTAGTTTTACTGGATACAGTATTAAATTATACAGAGTAAGAGTCTCATCATCTACACAGACTGAAGAAAAATATACCTATGGAAGTATTCTGAAATGTGCATGTTATACAGCTATATATAGATGTACATCTATTATTAAATTTGAGCCTGGAGATTTCATTCCAAAGTCACAGATCTTATGGGTAGCACAGGCCACTTGGCCTTGAAAGAAAATAGACATAAAATTATTTTAAAGAATACCAGTTGATGGCCACATTATCCTAGATATGCTAGATGGATTTCTCAGTACTGCATGACTAAGGTATTTAGAGAATCAGATATGACAGTTATATCAAAGGGCAGACTGTGATACAGCTTAAGAGGCAGAAGCCTTTGTCTAACTGTCTGCTTTCTTCTCTAATAGGCCTGACTGAAAAGTCCTTAAGGCTAAGCATGCTAGGAAATAAGCTTTGGTTACTTGAATTTCATAAACACAGTATTAGCTAGATTTAAACTGGGTTGTTTCCTCTTCATACACCTTATGCCAGAATAGAGAATCTACTGGCTGGAATCTTATGTCCTAATTTTTAAAGCACCATTCAATGACATACAATTCTCAGAGAAGTTAATCTAATAAAGCTGTTGCACATATACTTAAACTCTTGGGATGGCTTAAGAAAGTGAGTACTTGCAGAAGTAATTGAAACCCATACCTTTTCTTTACCTTTTCCTGGAAAGCCTTGACTTAGTACAGTCCCAGTTTTTACCTTGGGCACATAGCAGCAATGTGGGACAGGTTATTACTACATATCTGTGATGACTAGCAGTGGCAGCAGACCTTCAGAATATCCAGAGACACTCGCTTAGCAAGTTGTCCAGCTTCATTTACTGTTAAAAGTTGGAGCAGTTTTGCTACATTTGTATCATTCCTGGTTTGTCTACGTTGTTCTAATACTGATTAAAAGGCAACAGCTGCTGCCCTTTTGTTTGTTTCGTTTTTCAAGCTACTCTAAATGCACATGTGCCCATACCCATAACCATCACTGTCTGAGAGTTTACCATTCCTGATTGCAGCTGGTCAGTAACTAACTAGGTTTGTAGTATAAATTAGTTATGGGGCTTTTAGGATGGAAGTATGTGCAAACATTAAGAATATACTATGCCCTTTGGTTATAAAGGCTAGACAATGAGGAGGAGGTTATTAATAGGTGAACCCATTCACCTGAGGAGGATGTTATTAATTGGGAACCCATTAATAATTGGGTTCCCAAATTGTATTGAGGCCACTTACAGACTTCATGTATCTATTTTCTGCCTGCCACATACCGGGCAACAGAATTTACTGGAAGAAAGAGGCACTGTTTCCTGGTGCTGTAAAACGTACTCAATGACTTTGTGAAGTTCAGTAATATCAACGGCCTTTCTTTCAGCTTTCCTTCTTTATGATTCTGTGCATCAGAGTTTCCTAGATTTTAAATGCTAGAGCCAAAGTGGCCATGGTACAGTACTTGTGGCTCTTTGGAAATTGTTTGAAGCCCTACCCACGTCTCCCCAAGGTGGCTGTGGGGGATAGTGCAGCCTGTCACTTCTCACTGTTCTGGCTTTCCCCATGGGGAGCATGCCCCGAGCCCATCCTCCTTCCTCCTTCTCTCCCTCTGGGACTGCCGACTTGGGCACCAGCACTCTTGAACTTTGGTGGAGGATTGGATGTGGCTCCCAGGGTGAGTAACTCTGGCCACCCCTGTGCTAGAGGCTGAAAGTGAGAAACTAACAGTGGAAAAAAACTCTGGACATACCCAGTTCATTCTCCCTTTCAGCATCCACTCTCTGGCACTGTGTAACACAGGATATTGGGCAAGACAGACCTATGGTCTGACCCAGTAAATGGTTGTTCTTATGTTTTTATATACTGTGATTGTCGCGTGGGTCAGGAGCTTACCTGTTGCTGTGTATTTGCATATTCAGAGAAAAAAATGTCTACCATTTTGAGCAATGTGGATATTAGGGTGGATTTTTAAATCTTAGGTAGTTGGGAGAGGCTAGACCAACATGTTGCACTCTGAAATCCTTGAAATGGTCTTGGTGACACTAACGTGACTTTCCTGATTGCACTCCCTCTCCTTCCTTTGTTCAGATATACCCACCCCAGATACCCAGTAATTCAGTTGTTAAGAGTATTGTGAGAAAAGAAATGTCTGTGGGCCTGAAGAAAGGTAGCACAAGTCTAATGCACCCCTTCCATGCTTAGCATACTGAAAGTATGCTTTTATGCTGCCCCTCTCTCCAAGGATAAATTTCATCCGGAGTCCCTAGAGATTGCGCAAACTCTTAATGTTCTTGAATATCTGCCATGTCTGAAGCATCCCACACTGGCTGCATCTACAGGAGTAGTCATTTTAGTATTTGCTTAATCAAGTACTAAATACTTCTGATATGCTCATAACAATAAAGAACAAAGTAGGAACAGCTAGACTCTGGAAATAAATCTACAAACAAGATGCCTGGGAGAGAAATGTACTATTAATTTTTCCCTTCAAATGACTGTATTTTAACTATACTGTTATACATGTTTGGAAAAGGAAACTCTGCTTCCTGGAAACCTTGCTTCCATTTACACAAAGCTACTAGCAACTGACTATTATTTATTGCCATAGACGTGCATGATGTCTTACAGCGTAAATAGTTTCAGATGTCGTGGCTACTTGGAAGAATAACCTTTTTATGTAAAGGGTGCTAGAGCAAGCAGCTTATCCCGAACAGTGGTAGCCATTTTTTTTTTTCATGCTTTGGACTTAATTTGTGACATGCTTGCAATTGTGTCAGCTTGTTAGTTGCACTGCATCTCATTGCCATGGCAACACTGAATTCAGCGACACTTACCCGAGAAGCTTCTGTGGGACCAAATCCCCAAACCAGCACTGAACCCTAAGTCCTGCCCCTACCCTGACTGGAAGGGACAAGGATCAGAGCAGCAATCTGCCATTCATTAAACACATCAGCTGCCTGTGCCACTTGTGGTTAGCCATTGCTAATCTTGATCAAGAACTATTTGAGTTGGTCTAATAAAAGATATCAGATTTACCCAAATAACCTTGTCTGCCTAAGTAAGTGCAGATAACAGTTAAATCTTGTAATGAGGAAAGAATGTAGGGGAGATATTTCCAAATTTATGCATGAACAAATGCTGAAGATACTTCTCATAGGGACAGGTTTAGCTATAAAGTCACATCCTAGCTGTGGTCATTCAAAGAAAAAGATCTACGTGGTGTGTATTCAGTGCAGAGGCTGCATGACTTCAGCAGAAGTAGTCCCATGACTAAAGGATGGGTGGCCCAATGATATTTTGTTTGTTTTAGACAGGGAGTTGAGACAGCAGGGTTTTCCCTGTCATATGCCTCAGATGTGGATGTGTAGACAATGTCAATATTGTTTTCCTCTATGACATCAATTAAGGGCAATAAGGAGATGAATAGAGTTGGGGGGGGGGAAGGACAGTTGCCAACGGGTGAAAAATATTTTGAAAAGAAAAATGTTTTTTTCCTAGTTCTGATAGCATCATAGTCTGAGTAAATGCAGATGATAAAGCTGAGAAAGTCTGAGTAACTGAATAATTCATAGATATGACCCCTTTCCTTAGATTGTTCATTCTTATTTATCCAAGTCACCATTAGCCCAAGATAAACTTTCCTTTAGTTTATTTTGAGCACATACCAGTTCCAAAGCCAATGATTTTTTCCTATGACAGGCTGTTTTCATTGTCATTTTATTATTAGTTCCAATTTTGCATAGTTTTTCTTTTTTTTTAAAGTGGGGAAGAGGAAATGACAAAGGTGATGGAAATACAATTCAGTTCACAGAGTATTGCTGTTTGCTTCACAGATATTAGTGATTCGGGTTCTTACTAGTTTGATTTGATTTTCAGAAATAATCTATTTCCTTAACTAAATTGACTAAAAGTAGGTATAGATTTTTTAAGTATGTAAAATAATTTCCAGATATGGATCTGGGCTCTGCTACTCTCTCTCTTTCTCACAGTGAGTAGGGAATTACAGATATCTGTCTTATAATTGACCTTTAGAGGTCAAAAACAGCAAGTAAAGTACCTTTAAAATACTAATATGTTATAATTGATATAAGCCTGTATCAGAAGGTGACCACTGAGCATTTCCCCCAGCTTTATATAATGCTGAATGAACCAAGACACTGGACCTGCAGACTGGAAAGTTCAGATTCATATACCAGCAGTGAACTGATTTTGTAATGATTCAAAGCAAAACCCTTGATCTGGACATCCAAGATATTTCCAAATGTTTGGATCTGGATCCAACTCTATCTGTAACACAGGCCTGTTTCTATTGCCAGTTGGGTTTAAGACAAATGTGACATTTCAAAAGATAAGCTTTTTTGGGAATCTTGAGGGAGATACCAGAGATGAAGAGAGTGAGACTTCCCTCATATATACAGAAGTTAATCCTTTTGGATTTACATCAATTGATAGGAATCATAGATTCATAGATGCTAGGGTCAGAAGGGACCTCAACAGATCATCAAGTCCAACCCCCTGCCATGGGCAGGAGAGAGTGGTGGGGTCAGATGACCCCAGCCAGATGCCTATCCAGCCTTCTCTTAAAGACCCCCAAAGTAAGGGACAGCACCATCTCCCTTGGAAGCCCATTCCAAATTTTAGCCACTCTTACCATGAAGAACCACCCTTATCATGAAGAACATGGTGGGGAAGTCTGCAGAGTCACTGCCAGCATTGTACTTACATCAGAGATGAAGTTGGAACTTCACCGAATGTTTGCATTTTTTTTTAGGGTGATGTTTTGATGGGAAAGGATTCTTATGTTCTTATTCTCCAGAACTCCATTTTTTAGGGTAACACTCTTTGTTGAGCATTGCACTGCCCCACTCCACTGCTCCAGGTCCAGCCCAGCTCCACTCCCCCTGCCGCTCCAGGTCCAGCCCCTCTTGACCCCTCTTCCACACCGCTTTGGATCTGGCCTCGCTCCACCTCCCTTCCCCACCTTCTAGCCCACTGCCATGTCTACCTCCCTGCCGGCTGTTCTGGGGGACATCGGGGCAGGGGGTGGACACCATGATCCCCCTGCTTTGCCCTCAGGCAGGGTGCTGGGAGGAAGCCCCACTGCTTGGGCAGCCGGGGCATGTTTGCTACTGCCACAGACTTCCCCAGCAGTGGTGCAAACTTGGGCACATGCAGCCTGGGCCATGCAGCCAGTTGCCACCCACCCTCTCAGCAGCACATGGGCAGTTGCCTAAAAGTATTATGGACAGACACACAGACAGACAGACCAAAGCTTTTATTATATTAGAATTAATGGCTATTCATAGTGCAAGCAAAAATTCCTCAGTTCCATTTAAATTACATGTGAATCTGAGATTAATCATGAAATATTTAACATTATTGGAGAATCCGAGTTCAGTGCATTTTAAAGGTGCATGGCAGCTTAGCAAATTGTAGAGGGGAAATGTGATGATTGTTTCAGAAATCACTAAGAAAAGGTAGCATACCCAGACCAAAGGAAAAAAAAGAAAAAAACCCACATAGAATGGGAGGATTTGAGATCTAATAGTATATTATTACATGCAGATTTCTGTAATGTTATTGCTTAATAATGATGATTACTGTCAAGATTGTGAGATCCATGGTTAATGTGGGAGGAACAGAGACTTGATAGATTTTTAAAGAGATCATGCATTTATGAGCTAGAGTATTACATGTGTTGGGCATTGTCCAATACAAATCTACTCACATAGAAAAATATTCACACCAACTGTTATTCCAGTTTACAGAGAATAATACTGGCTTTAAGTAAGTCCAGCTTCACTATTTGGGGATGTCTCAAGTTACAAAAAAAACCTTGCTCAGTAAAGCATTGTCCTGGATTACAGGTTAGTCTTTGATTTAGTGGAAATGCAGCTAATTGTTAGAAGGGGTGGCATTCATCTGGCAGCCCTACAAGTATTAAAAGTTCTTAAAAACCATGCAAAGGCTAAGCTTCTATAACATTTATCATTTTCTTAAAAAAAACAACAAAACACCAAAATTTTAGTGAATAAAAAATCACTTGGGAGGTTTTGACTTTCAGGCAAAGAGCAGAAGAAAGAAAGATAACAATAAATTTATGGTCTATGTATCAGTCAACCTGGGAAAAGCTGATCGCCCATCTAGGAAATTAAAAAGGATGAACTTTTCTAAGACTTTTAGTAGTGGGCCCTTTTAAATGCATATTTAACCACTGAGGTAGGGGGTTATGAGGGAAATGTACCTTCCCGTTCACTGTATTGTGCCTGTCCTGTGGCTAGAAACTTTAGTTTGCAGTGTGGTTAACTGACTGTGATTGGTTTTTTTTTAATTGAAAGATGGCATTTGAGGGTAAAAGCCATAAAAGAAAAAAAATCTGTTTCTGTTTGTGCTGCTGAGGAAATCCCAAAAGAATGCTGCCAGATTTCTGTTAAACCCCCTGCCCCAAACTTCTAACCCTATATGTCTGTTTATTTTATTTAAGTATAAAGTAATCATGGGACAATCCAGAGGGGATGCAGTGGAGCAGACGCACCTCTTCAGAGCATGCTATAGAACACCAGCCTGGGATTTTTTAAAGTCCCCAGTAAAGGTAAGAATCCCCTTCTCTTGTCACCTCCTTCATTCACTTTCATGCTCAGGAGCATCTCATGTCTCCTCCCCTCCCACTGCCTCCAGCTGATGTGCATGTGTGTGTGGGGGGGGGGGAGTTGGTTTCCAGTGCTGCTGCTCCTGCCTCACTCCATCTAGGCTGCACAGGGAGCCAAACTCAGTCAGGGACAGGTGCAGTGGCAGCAGCAGGGGGGGCCTCCCAAGCCCCCCCGCCACTGTGAGAGCAGGTGCAGAGAGGAGGAGTCTTCTCCAGCTGGGGACAGCAGCAGCAGCAGCAGCAATCTGGGTCCCTGTACAGCCACTCCCCCTAGCTTGGGCTGGAGCAGGAGCTGCCAGACAGCATATAGAAGGTAGGTCAAGAAGTGCAAGTAGAGAGGCTGGGCGAGGGAATGTGAGGGGAGTGGAGGTGCCACTAAGCATGAAGAGAAATTAAAGGGTGCCAAGACTAGAGGTGTGGGGGAAGAGATTGTTACTTGATTCAGGGGCTTTTTCCTGGCTTCTGCTCCATGGTGTAATTTCCTGATTACAGGGCTCTGTGGGCTGGGCTCAGCAGTCTGGGGGGTCAGGTAGTTTTTCCTTGATCCTCCCTATCACAGGTCATGGGCTCCAGAGGGATAGATGCATCAGTGAGGTGAACAGAAGGCTCTGGCGATGGTGCCATCACAAAGGGTTTGGTTTCTTTGACCACACTCTGCACTTCAGTGAGAGAGGGTGCGGACTGTTGGGAAGGGATAGCCTCCACGGCACCTGGAAAGGAAAGAAGCTCTTCTCGGCCAGAATGACTGACCTACTTGACAGGGCTTTACACTAAGATTGCTGGGGGATGGGTGGTCAATCAACTGTTCTAGCCCAGGTCATACCAATCACAGCAGTAACAGCTTAGGTAGCCCAAGGGAACCCACTCCAATGAGAGCCCAAGGAAAGGTTACATCCCATCACATACAGAAGCCTAGGACTTTCCATGGCATACTCAATTGCCTGTACACAAATTCCAGAAGCTTGGGTAACAAGCAAGAGGAGCTGGCCCTTCTCCTGACTGATAATGATTATGACCTTGTAGGGATAATGGAAACCTGGTGGGACTCCTATGACTGGTCAGTAAGTTTAGAAGACTATACCCTCTACAGGAGAGATCATGTTGGGAAGAGGGGTGGGGGTGTAGCTGCTCATGTCAAGGAGCAGTACACTTCCCTTCAAACTGAATTCATTAGCCTTGGAGGGTATCTTGAGACCCTCTGGGCTAAATTACGGAGGGAACATGGGGAAGGGGATATATTCATAGGGCCTATTACAGACCTCCTAACCAAGAAGAACTGGATCTTGAATTCAATAGGGAACTGGCCGAGCCCACACGTTTCCGATATATGATTGTCATGGGAGACCTCAAACTCCCTATTATCTTGTGGGATGTGCACGTGGCCAGGTCTGACCTGTTGCATAATTTCTTTGCCTGCAGTGACAGCCTGTACCTAATGCAAGAGGTCTACAGGCCAACTAGGGGAGAGGCACTGCTGAATCTGGTTCTGGCCAAAGGGGATGATCTGAGGATCAAGGGCAAGCTTGGTGACAGCAACCATGATCTGATTACTTTCTCTGTCCAACACAGGGTGAGCAAATCCCTCAGCAAAACAGAAATCCTCAACTTTGGGAAGGCTGATTTCCACAGACTCAGGAGACTGGTCAGTCAGATGCTAAGGGGCCATGGCCCCCGAGGAAGGGGAGTCCATGAGTAATGGTTGTTCCTAAAGAACTCAATCCTCAAAGTGCAAGGGACGTCCATCCCATCCTGCAGGAAATGCAGTCAGAGGGCAGGGAAGCCTCATTGGCTCAACAGGGAACTTCTGTGTCTCCTGAAACAAAAAAGAGAACCCTACACCAGATGGAAAACTGGAATCATCACCAAGGAGGATTACTCAGCACTAGCCCTTATCTGTAGGTCCAGAAAAGCCAAGGCAGCAATCGAACTCAGGTTAGCCACTGGAATCAAGGATAACAAAAATTCGTTCTTCAGATATGTGGGAAGCTGGAGGAAGAACAAAAGCAACACTGACCCCCTGCGAGATCAAATGGGGCAGCTGATGTCTACTGCCCAGGAAAAGGCCCATCTCCTAAACAATTACTTTGCATCAGTTTTTCACCTGCCCAAGGGGGTCACACTGTCAGACAGGATGCAAAACAACCAGGGCCCAGGAGATGGGCTCACAATTGATATAGATCAAATGAGAGAACACCTCAAGAGGCTTGACATCCATAAGTCTATGGGCCCAGGTGGATTACACCCAAGAGGCTTAAAAGAGCTGGTGGACATCATAGTATACCCTATGGCCAAGATATCTGGAAGCTTGTGGCACTCGGGTGATGTACCGGAAGACTGGAAAAGAGTCAACATGGTCCCAATCTTCAAGAAAGGGAAGAAAGAAGATCCAGGGAATTACAGACCCATAAGTCTGATGTCCATTCCTGGAAAGATCTTGGAGAAAATTATCAAGGGATCCATCTGCAACAGGCTAATGGAAGGCAACCTACTGAATGCCAGCCAACATGGTTTTATTACTGGAGGGCCTTGCTTGACCAACCTCATCTCCTTCCAGTGGCAATGCATAGGGGGTGCACCCCTCAACAGGCTGTGCTCCCAGCTTAGGTGATGGGCAGGGGGGGCAGGTGGGAGTGCCAGTGCCCCCCTGTGAGTGCCGGCTGGGGAGTGGGAGTGCTGCATGTAGCACCTTGCCCACTTCTGGGAGTGCTGCGGCTGCTTCCCAGTTGGTGAATTTTGCTGCGGAGGCAGTGAGATTGGCTGTGGACCCCCCTTCTGGTCAGTGAGAATGGCTATGGGGGGACCCCCCTGATCACTCACTGGTCACTGGGGGTGGGGCATGTGCCCCCCCCGACTAAGGTGGCACCAGTCACCCATGTCTCCTTCTATGACCAGGTGACACGTTGCCTGGATGAGGGAGATGAGGTTGATGTAATTTATCTGGATTTTGAGAAGGCCTTTGACTTGGTCTCCTATGATGTCCTCATGACCAAGTTGGGGAATTGTGGCCTCTACCGTCTCACAGTTTGATGGCTGGGGAACTGGCTCCAGGGTTGGACCCAAAGGGTACTAGTTGTTGGGAACAAATTAGCATGGCACAAGGTTACCAGTGGAATCCCCCAGGGCTCAGTGCTCTTCAATATCTTCATTAATGACCTGGATTCGAGTGTCAGATGTGGACTGGCAAAGTTCACAGAGGACACTAAACTATGGGGGAAGGCAATCATGCTGGAGGACAGGCTGGGGATACAGGCCAACTTGGACATGCTTGCAAAAGGGGGAGACCTAAACCTGATGGTATTCAGTGTAGAGAAACGCAGGGTACTCCACCTCAGAAGAAAAAGATCAGCATCATATTGATAGGCTCAGTAGTGCTATGCTCACTAGCACCACAATTGAAAGGGACTTGGGGGGTCTTGATTGAGCCCAAGATGAAAATGAGCCCCCAATGTGATGCCATGGCCAGCAGAGCAAACCAAACTCTGGCATGCATCCACCAATGTATCTTGAGCAAAACCAGGGACGCCATCCTCCTACTTTATTCAGCCTTAGTGAGGCCTCAGCTGGAGTACTGCATCCAGTTTTGGGTCCCTCACTTCAGGAGGGGTGTGGATAAGCTTGAGAGAGTCCAGAGGAGAGCCACCCATATGATAAAAGCCCAAGAGAGCAAGCCTTATGGGGAGAGGCTGTGGGACATGGGACTCTTCAGCCCAGCAAAGAGAAGGCTCAGAGGGGGTCTTGGTGGCTGCCTATAAGTATATAAGGGGGATGCATCAGAATCTGGGAGAACAGTTGTTCACCAGGGTTCCCCAACTTGGATAACTGGGTCTAATGGCCACAAACTTCTAGAAGGCTGATTCAGACTCGATATAATGAAAAATTTATTTACAGCCCGAAAGTCCAAGATCTGGAACAGACTCCCCCTAGAGGTGGTGCAAGCACCTACTCTGGACTCATTCAAAAGGCATTTGGATGTTTATCTTGCTGGGATCATATTATCCCTGCAGACTTCCTTCCTCTGGCAGGGGGGCTGGACCCAGTCTCACAAGGTCCCTTCCAGTCTCTAATGTCTATGAAATCTATGGGGGGGTGGTAACTGAGGTCTGGAGGATGGTGGGTCTGATCTGGGGGGGCCAAGGGGGCAGCAGGCCAACTCAGGCTGGTGGGGGGGTGGGAAATAAATGGGAATCTGGGAGGTAGAGCATGGCGAGTCCAATCTGGGGGGAGTGGGCAAGGGAGCAGCTGGTCAATCCAGGCTGGTGGGGAGATGACAGTACAAGGGGGACATGCCAGCTAGTCAAGTTGCAGGGCACAGATGGGTCTAGGATTGGGGCCTGGAGGAGGGGAAGGGAAAAAGGTAGGTGACCAGACCAGGTCCCCATGAGCTGAGGCTTCTTTCCTGCAGCAGAGGCAGTAACTCCTCCAAAAGCACTTCCCTCACTGCTCCCACCTCGCATCCACCCCAGGAAGCTGACCAGCACCCCTTACCCCTCAATCCCAATTTATTAAAAACATAAGACCTTCTTAAATTTACTTCTTCTTCGTGTCTTCATAAAAATTCGCTCTCTTTTGTTATTTCTACTTTTTAGTTTATCCTTCAGTGGCTGACATCTTTCATTTCACCACCCTTCCCCCACTCCCATTTCCTTTCCAGTTCCCATCTTTTTACCTACCCCTCATCCCATTAACTTTCTGCCTCCCAGTTTCATTTTTCTTTCCTCCCCCTCCAAACCATCTCTTATAGACTCCAACCTAGAGCAGGACTAGATGCCTGTCCTAGTTCACCTTCTTCGGAGTGGTAACTCACAGCTGTAGCTCCTAGTCAGGCCCCTGCTCCTAAGCCCTCTAGACTACCGATAAGATTTACACATAAACTGGTATAAGTGATTGGAAACTGGTTTAGATCTGTACCAACTGAAATTCAGTGCATGTAAGCCACTTTCAGAATGGCTGAAACCCATTTAAGATCAATCTGGATGGATGTAGTATCAGACTTGAACTGATTTAGGTTAAATTGATTTATTGAACTTGTCCCAGATCCCCTCCAGATTCAAGTTAAATTGAAACAGATGCTTTGCACCCCCCACCCCCAGTCCCCTCCTGCCCCTCACAGGGTGGGTAGGCTAGTCTTGGCCCAAGCCATTTGCTCCAGCCCAGCAGGGAGGCATGCTTTAGTACCCTCTGACTTCTGGCCTCAGACATTGCAGACATGTGGCTGCATTTCCAGAATCATAAGTGAGTGTCCCACTTGTTTATTGGGACAATCTATGCAGTTTAAACTAACCTGCAAAGACTAAATCGATTCATCCTTAGGCTTTTTGATGGTCTGTACTTAGCCCTAGTGACAAGTCACAGCTGTGCAGGTAGGGGACAGTCAGAGAAGTGTAGCCCAGGTGGTACATGGCTGATACCCTCTTCCCCTGTGGAAGGGCCCCTCTTCCCCTGTGGAAATAGTCATCTCTTCCCCTCCTTGGAAGTGCAGTTCCCTTCATGGGTAACTCACAAATGACAGTAGTTCTGGTCTGTATGTCTGTGTGTGTGCGTGTCTCTCTCTCTCTTTCCCACCACCCCCCCCCAGTTGCAGGGGCTTCCCTCCTTCACTGGGATGGTCACTCCATCCTGCTGCCACTTGCTGCAGGAAGGCCTGAGCTGCCTCATGCAGCTACCTGGCCTGTCAGCCCCCTCAGGCCCTTTGCCCCAAGGGGCTCCAGCCTCTTATAGGAATGGGGACCTATGCTGCCTCATGAAGTTGCAGGGTCTCTTCAGCTCTCCCCAGGCTCCGTGCAACATGGGGCTCCCTCCTGGCTCTGTGCACCATTCTGGGCATCATGGAGCTCCTGCCACTTGCAGGGTGGGGGCCCTGTGCTCCCTTGTGCAGCCACGGAGTACCTTCAGCTCCCTCCAGACCCTCCATGCACCGACACTGTGGCTGTCTCCGTGGCAGGGCTGGAATGCAGCTGCTTGCTGCTTCCCTCTCAGTGGAGACATCTTCAGGGCACTTCTGGGGCAACTGCACTGCCCCACTGGTCATTTCCATCAGCTCTTCTGCAACCCTTCTTTGTCATCCCTCAAAGCCACTAATGTGCTGGGCACATGGACTTTTATCCCTTCCAGAGGCTCCACCCTCAGACTGAAAACAGACCAATGGGAAAGCCTCAGAGGTTAGTTCCCTCTCAGGTTGTCTTCTTTACCATGCCCCTGGGTCAGGGAGGGGCAAGCCTGCCTGATTGGTGTGGGGGAAGGGAAATGCCCCCACCAATCAGCCTGAGCCATTTGGGCTCAAGCCAACAAGCTGGGCTGCTGGTGAGCCCACCAGCCAGCCTGCCATAGAGGTTTTTGGCCTTATGGTTTGTCTGCTCCAAACTCAAACTACCATTAACACTGATTAACATTTGAGTTGCATAAACTGCAGTGTATAATAAGGTCCTTCTTTGTTGTGGACAGATAATACCTACACCAGTTTAACTTACACCAGAGGAGTTTGAATCCTTTATTCTTTTAGTGTTAATTCCCCACTGGATTTATTGACATTGTCTCAGTTTGAAAGTTTGAATCATAGGCACAGACATTGGGTTTTTAGTTTTTAAATTTACATCTGCAAGCACCCATTGACAAAAACTAAATAACCCACCCAAGAAAACCTGGCACTTTAAACCCAATGCATTTCTGTGCCAAGCCCTGTGTATGCCCCCAAAAAGGCAGAAGACAGACAAGGTTCCTTGGATGAATTTGATATCTTTTATTAGACCAACCCAAATGGTTGGAGAATAGTTATTAAGCAAGCTTTTGGGTTCAAAAACTCATCGTCAGGCTAAGGAAGTTTCAGCAGTTGGTGTGTGCTCTTCCTGGATGGAATGAAAAGGCAGTGCATTACTTCAACCCAATTCTGCAGCATCTGCAAAGATTGGGTGCATTCATGGGGCATTTTTGGTGCTTTTATCTGATAGCTGGTTGAATTAGCTTTACATAAAAGTGCCAAAAAGCCCTGCTGAAGCACCTGATCATTATAGATGTTGCAGAGCCAGGTTATAGTAATGTGCTGCTTCTTCCAGTATAGACACTTAAAAAAAAAGCAAAAAAAAAAAAAGCCTGCAAGTAGCCACAGTTGTGGCTCATGGGTGCTGAGCACCTACTATTTTTTTTTCAGTGGGTGCTTCAGCCTGAGAGGACCCAAAGACTTGGTACCTATGGCTTGCATGGCTTGCCCACTACATTTTCACACCATTGTAAATGTGTTAAATGTCTGGAGAGTACATTTGAGCTTCTGTCCTCATGTATTGTCAGGATGGTTTTTGCTCTCCCAGTTTCATTATCACCAAGTAAAATAATTTGGGAATAAATTATCTCCAAGTTTGTGATTTTTTTTAATGATAAAAGATTAAGTTTAAAAGAGAAGTAAACCTAGATGCTTCCTGGGTGTGTCTACACATGCAATTAATGCACATTAAAGTTACTGTGCAGTAATTTAAGGCATGTTAACATTTGGGCAGGAACATGTCAACATGTGCTCCTGTTGGGAGCAGTTTTGTGCAGGGATACTCCATCCCTTTTCTGCCCCTCTGCAGCAGCCAGGGGGCATGGGGTTAGGTGGGGGAAGAAGATGTTCCACTTCTGGGGCAGCTGCCTGCCAGCCCTGCACAGATCAGGAATTGCCCTGATTTACGTGGAGCTGGGCAGGAGCTGTTCCACTTATGGGGCAGCTCCTGACCAGCTCCATGCCAAGTGGAGCTTGCTGAGCTCAGCATGGGGCTGGCCTGTGGCTGTCCTGAGGGGAGGGATAGCTCCCCCCTACATGGGAGGACTGTCTTCCTCCTCACTAGGATCACACACTGTGTATAAGTGCCCAAAATGGCAGGTATGCAACTGAAAACCGTCTTTTGGGCACATAAAGTGAAATGGGATTCTGCCTTAAACCTCATTTCTGCTGTCAGCCTTATTCATGTGATAGCCTTGCATTGATGCAGTTTCATTCCAAGACATCAGAATGCAATCAGTATACATCAGAATTCTGGACAATATTGCTAAGTACAGAAAAGGGAATTGAAGCAACTGAGATGTGGTTCTTAAGGTGCATCTTCAAGGTATGTTGGATGAGACACACTTCAAATGAAGATATTTTATTAAGAGCAGGCTGCAGGAGGAAGCTGATGATTAACATCAGAAAGAGAAAGTTGGAGTTTCTCAGACACGTTATGAGGAAAGAGGAAATTGAAAGGCTGGTTGTAACTGGAAAGATTGAAGGAAGGAGAGATTGTGGAAGACACAGGTTGACTTATGTCAAGAGTCTATCTAAATGGATGAATGTATGAATACTGGAAATTCTGCATGCCTCAAAGAGAAGCAATATGTGAAAGACCATGGCCACCAAAATCCTGTTTGGATATGGTACTTAGAGAGAGAGAGAGAGCCTTGCACTCCCATGGGTGACTGCATCATTAGCAGGTATCCTGGTTTTCTCTGATAAAAAAAAAAATCCCAAATTTTCTGATCTAAAAACAAACAAACCCCAAATCCACATTTTTTCCATGATTAAAATCAAATATATATAAGTGGTGTTTCATTTTAATCATGGAAAAAATGTGGATTGCCTTCTCAGTGGCACCAGAGTCGGAGTTGCTAGTTCACTTCCTTGATGCATCCTTCCCATCTGGGACTGCAGCCTGCAATAGAGAGCACAGAAGAAAAGACTACCTGGGCTCCCAACCTCTCAAACCCATCCCCTAGAACCCTCTAGTCACTCATGACCCAGTCTGGAGTACTCCTGGCCGTGTCATTAGTTCCCACATTGATAAGGAACATGGGGTAGTAGTCGGAGGGCCGGACAAGCCTGGGGATTCTCTCTGCTACATCTCGGATGCAAGCCCCTGGGAGGCAGCAGACCTCATGGGCTAGGGGGTCCAGATGGCAGGTGAGTCCTCCAGTGCCCCGCAGGAGGGATTCCCCAAACACCACCACCCTACACCTCCTGGAGCCAAGCCCTTCCCAGGACAGCCCACACCACACTTCTGCCCAATAGCTCCAGCCCTGGCCCCAGCCAACACACACAGCTTCCTGGGAGGCACACACAGCCAAGTTGGAATGGTTATGATTCTTCCTGATCTGTGTTGAGGAGCTCTTCCTAACTCAGGAGTGCATGGACCAACCAGAGGTGATGCTCTGCTAGACTTGGTCCTGGCCAAAGGAGATGACCTGTTGACTGACTTAAATATACAGGGATATCTGGGTGACAGTGACCATGAAATCATCATGTTCACTGTCTGATGTAAGGCAGACAAATAGGATAGAAGGATTGAAATCTTGGACTTCAAAAATGCAAATTTCAACAAGCTTAGGTCACTAGTAGGGCAAGTGCTGCAGGACCAGGGACCGAAGGTGAAAGGTGTGAATGAAGAGTGGTTGTTCCTTAGTACATGATCCTTGAAGCACAAAGGAAGTCCTTTCCCATGCAGAGAAAGGGTAACAGAAGGGCTGGGAATCCCTCTTGGCTAAACAGGGAAATCACAGTCCTCTTAAGAAAGAGGTTTATAAACAATGGAAGCTTGGAGCAGGCCCCAAGGAGGACTATTTTATGATGGCCCACACTTGCAGGGAACAGATAAGACAGGCTAAAGCAGTGACCAAACTTAGATTAGCAATGGGAATCAAGGACAAGAAGTTCTTCTTTAGGTACATAAAGAACAGGAGGAAAACAAATGGGAGTGTGGGGCCATTGCTCAACAACTCAGAGCTGGTTACTGGCACCCAGGAGAAAGCTGAACTCCTGAATGACTACTTCGCTTTGGTCTTTCACTGGACCAAGGGGATAACCACATCAGGTAGAGTAAAGGATGAGCACAGTAGGAATAATAGCCTTCCTACTATTGCGGTAGAATTGGTGTATGACCGATTAATTAGACATTTACAAGTCAGAAAGACCAGAAGATCTTTATCCAAGAGTGTTGAAGGAGCTGGCCAAAGTCATTGTGGAACCCCTGGCAAAAGTCTTTCACAACTTGTGGTGCTCTGGAGAAGTCCCTGAGGACTGGAAGAGAGCCAATGTTGTGCCTATCCACAAGAAGGGAGGACCCGGGTAACTATAGGCCAATCAGACTAACTTCCATCCTAGGGAAAATCCTAGAAAAGTTCATCAGGGGGTCTATCTGCAATAAGCTTGCAGAAGGTAAGATTCTGAATGACAGCCATCATGGCTTCTTCGCAGGGAGGTTTTGTCTTACCAACCTCATCTCCTTCTTTGATCAGGTAAATCATCACCTGGACATGAGAGAGCAGGTTGACATTGTATACCTAGACTTCCAAAAGGCCTTTGATCTAGTATCCCATGATGTCCTTGTGAGAAAATTGAAGGATTGTGGGCTTATCTCTGAGACAGTCAGGTGGGTGAGAAACTGCCTGCAGGATAGGACCCAGAGAGTCGTAGTGAACAGAATTGTATCATCCTGGTGAGGAGTGGGCAGTAGTGTCCCACAGGGGTCGGTGCTCAGTCTAGTACTTTTCAACATCTTTATTAACTATTTGGATGTGAGGGTGAAGAGTTCTCTGGCCAATTTCATGGACAGCACCAAGTTATGGGGAAGCATGGTCACGCTTGAAGATAGGCTACAGTTACAGGCAGACCTAGACAGGCTGGCAAGTTGGGCGGATTGGAACCAGATGAAGTTAAATGTCGAGAAATGTAAAGTGTTTCACCTCAGGACGAGCAACCCCCAACATACCTACAGGCTTGGTGGCACCAAACTGACTAGCACCACAAATGAAAGGGACCTGGGGGTAATAATAAACCACACTATGACTATGAGTCAGTAGTGCAATGCTGTAGCCAGTAGGGCAAATAATACTCTGGCATGTATCAATCGATACATCTCCAGCAAAACCAAGGAGGCAATTCTTCTGCTCTACTTAGCATTGATGAGACTTCAGCTGGAATACTGTGTCCAGTTCTGGGCACCACACTTTAACAAGGATGTGGACAAGCTTGAGAGAGTCCAAAGAAGAGCCACCCATATGATCAGAGTCTTAAAAGGCAAGCCATACAAGGAAAAACTGAGAGATCTGGGACTCTTCAGCTGGAGGAAAAGAAGGCTGAGAGGGGACCTGGTAGCAGCTTACCACTACACTAGGGGAGTACATCAAGGGCTTGGTGAGCAACTGTTCACGAGGGCACCTGAGGGGAAAACCAGGAGTAATGGCCAGAAACTCCTGGAAGATCGATTCAGACTCAACATTAGGAAAAACTTCTTCACAGTCACGGTTTCCAGATTGTGGAATAAGCTCCCTTCAGAGTGGTGGCAGGGCATGGGGGGAGTGTGTTCCCTCAGATTGGGGCAGGTGGTGGGGTGGGGCAGGTGGCAGAGTGGAGGCTATGGGGGGGGTGTAGCCCTCCCATAGGTCCCACTGCCCACCTGGAGTACAGTTCAGCACAATCCCAGCCCTGCCCACCCTGATTCAGGGGCACACATCTCCCCCATGCCATCCTGCTGCTCACCCAGCTGGGGCAGGCCAGGCACGGGACGGAGCCATGGGGGGGGGGCCCCCTGCCACTGTGCACCACTTGTCTAGAGGCAGTGCAGAGGCCCTGTCCCATGCCTGCCCCACGCCAGCTGGGCAAGTGGTGGGAGGGCATAGCCCCTGCACCCAGCACAGCCCAAAACAGCCCCAGCCCTGCCTGCCCCACGCAGTTCCAGGGGCACATGCACCCCCCATGCCCTCCCAGACAAGCGGCAGGAACTGCCAGATGAGCAACTTACCCCAGCCCCTCCTTCACTATGGGGGGCCTTGAAGATAGGCCCCCCCACACCCTTTCCCTTCCCCCCTCCCCTTCCACCACACCAGACTCACCAGCTGGATACAGCTGTATCCAGCATCATAAAGGAACCAACCCCACATTTATAACATTGTTCCTATGGGAAAATTGGTTCCGAGTTACGACGTTTCATAGTTTCATAGCTGGTAGGGTCGGAAGGGACCTAAGCAGATCATCTAGTCTGACACCCTGCCATGGGCAGGAAAGGATGCTGGGGTCAAATGACCTGAGCTAGGTGGCTGTCTAGCCTCCTTTTGAAGACCCCCAGGGTAGGAGTGAGCACCACTTCCCTTGGAATTTGGTTCCAGCTCCTAGCTGCTCTGACAGTGAAATAGTGCCTCCTGATATCTAGCCTGAATATACTGTCAGTCAACTTGTGGCCATTGTTTCTTGTTACCCCCAGTAGTGCTCGGGGCCTGCTAGTCCCCCTTGGCAAGTTTATAGGTGGTCACCAGATCCCCTCTCAGCCTTCTTTTGTGGAGGCTGAACAGGTTCAGGTCCTGTAGCCTATCCTCGTAGGGCCTACCCCGCTGCCCCCTAATCATGTGAGTGGCCCTCCTCTGGACCCTCTCAATTCTGTCCACATCCCTCCTGAAGTGCGGCGCCCAGAACTGGATGCAGTACTTCAACTGCGACCTGACCAATGTTGCATAGAGGGGGAGGATCACCTCCTTGGACCTGCTAATGATGCATCTATGGATGCATGACAGCGTGCAGTTAGCCTTCCTGACCACGTCCCCACATTGGGGGCCCATGTTCATCTTGGAATCAATAGTGTTTCCAAAATCCTTCTCTGCCTCTGTGCTGACGAGAAGGGAGTTCCCCAGCCTGTAGGTATGCTGTTTCACTTTAAGATGTGGTTTTCGGAACCAATTGCATTGTAAGTCTGAGGACTGCTTGTATTTTTTATTGGACCAACAATATAGAGCTGTTAACTTATCTCCCAACTATACAGTTGGTCTAATAAATGATCTCATTAAAAATTCTAGCCCCTAGAGAAAGATAGGCATGTGGGGGATTTACATAATAAGCAGCAAAGAGAACTGTACAAAATAACTTCAGATGTTGGGCCTAGGAACAAAAAATCATAATTTTACTGGACACTAAATCTCATTGACTACACAGACACAATGGTTTCATGACCCATAGTCTAACAGGTGTCTCTTTGAACCTCTCAGTACTTCACAGTCCTTCTGAATGGTCTTGTTCTTTTACATTATTAGTTTCTTTTCAAATTAGCTTCTGTTTTGAAGAGAATTCTACTAACTTCTCTTCCTTCCTAGTTTATAGCCTTCTTCCTCTCTCTTAAGTGCCTTTTTTTTTACATATGGATTTAAACGCAATACATTATTTTATCTGGTATTTAGCTAGGCTTCACTTGCTTCTTTCCGAGGCCTGAAGAAGGTCACTTTGTTTCCAGAAGTTTATCTAATATCCCTTCCAGCTATACAGTTGGTACAATAAAACATACCACCTTGCTTCTCACATATTCCCTGGACAATCACAGCTATAGCACTGCAAGTCTACTGCAGCAAAATCTGAGCAATTCAAGAACCATCCATGTGAATGCAAAGATCCAATTGTAGGCTAAAGGCTTAAAAAAGTAACTTAATTTGAATGTATTTTATAATAACTTCCTGGAATACATGAGTGCAAATAGTATAAATATTCAAAATTTCCCATTTATGTGTCTTTGTTATGTGGAAAGCATTCACTTACCTTTTCTGACCTTGTCTTGTATTTAGACCTCTTTTTAATAGTATAAATATCTTACATCTTCTGTAACTTCTGCAATTGCAAAGTACTTATTTTTAATGAAAATCACTGGCATATGAATCAATTTTAATAAACCCATTGTTTATTAACTTCAAACAAATAAACTTCCCTGACACATAGCCAAAAATGACTTAACGGGTGGACCTACATGTACAATTCATTCGAAGCAGTAAACTCCAGATCAGTCTGAGCCAGAATAAACTATTTCCAGGCCCAGCTTCTACACACGCACCTGGGACAGCAGCAATTAGAGCCATGGTGGAGCAGGTAATGCCAGGATTGCTCCTGCCCTGCTTTGCCTGGGCTGGCAGGGGGTACAAGGGAGTCAGACCTGAGCTCTGGGTGGCAGTGTTGGGTGGCAGAGGGGCTGACTGGGGCAGGAGGGTGCCGAAAGTGTGGAACTGTGTGGCTAGGTGGCAGGCAGGAGTCTGGCCCCCTGCTAGCTGGGCTGATGATTCAATTTACACTAATGGTCAGCAACTACGCATGCATTTAATTGTAGTTAATGACCCTGCCGTAATTAGTGAGCCACATTATGTTACAGCAGTGTTAATTAATTTACTCAGGCCTAATAGTGCTGCATGTGTAGATAGCGATGCTTTACTACAGCTAATTAATCTAATACAGTTAAGTGCATGTGTAGACACAGCCCAGAAAAGTTAACAAACATGTAGAAAATCCCTCCAAATGTCCTATGGGAACTGCTGTTAGTGATTTAGTAGCTGACCTGCTTCGTTTTTGTGTAAGATTTGACCAGTACCCCATAGTTTCATTAGTCTCTATTGTAGCCTAAATTTAAGGAGGTAGTAATGCTAAGTATGGAAGCTCTAGGGTTTTTGGGATTAGAGACATATGTCCCAAATTTTAAAATGGCTAAAGTTGCTGCAAGGCCTAACCAAGCTTAGCATAAATAGGTGAATGAACTTAATTATGAAATATCTGTGAAAGGAGCCTATGTTATAAACAAATTATTTCACACAGGCATTCTGGAACCATTTAGGACATTTTAAGGAAGAAATTCAGAAAGTGAAAGGTCTAACTAAATTCAGCATAAAGGGGTAGATGAACTTAGTCATGTAATTCTGTAAAAGGAGCCTAAAATATTTCACACAAGCATTCTGGAACCATTCAGGACATTTTAAGGAAGAAATTTGGAAAGTGAAAGGCCTGCATCTGCTTAAAAAAAGGCTTCATGCGTGGTATGGAGCCAGGCAAAAATGATTGTATCATTATTAGCAGATTATATTAGCAGATTATAACAGTTTATATTATGATAGCACTGAATGGTTCTAGTTGGATTCGGCCCTTTGTGCTGGGAGCTGTACAAACAGAAGTGAGGGTAAGTAGGTTGCAAGCTTAGGTAATTAGTGGGTATATAACAAATTCCAAGATTAAACTGATGCAGGGTACAGTTAAAGGGTTAGATACTTTCTTAACCAAGTAAGGGAGATAGGTTGGTACTCTGTGTAGGAGGCACTAGGCATTTGAAATGTGTTATCTTTATAAACTGTTGGAAAGACAACTTTTGCCTTAAATGACTCAAAATAAATTGACTACATGAAACAGACTATGAATAAGGCCACATTCACTTTGTTTCCTTTGCCAGGGACTCCACAGAACTAAATCAGATTAAATCAGAGGTGGGCAATTATTTTAGCCAAAGAGCCCTTAGGGAGTTTTGGTGAGTGGTCATGGGCTGGGTTAGCACCTCCAACCTTACAACAGGTCACCAAAACTTCCTAAGTGGCTCTCCAGTCCAAATAATTTCCCATTTATTTAAGGGAAGAGAGATGATTAGACAAAAGTTAGAGGAACCTAACCTCTGTTTCCTCCTTCTCTCTGCACCCTCTCCTCCACCCCAAGTCCCCAGCATGCAGTTGGGTCAGGCTGGTGCAGGACTGTGTTCCTGTGCACTGTCTTGGGTCATGTGGGTGCAGCTGAAGCAGCTCCTGCCTGACTTGGGCA
>NW_005842087.1:1739440-1740542 GCF_000455745.1 Alligator sinensis | reverse complement strand
TGTAGCAAAATCCTGGCTGGGCCCAGATAACTCATGGTTCCTGGCCCCCTTCTCCTGCACACCGTCCACTACCCTGAGACTCCAGAATGTGGCTAGGCTGGGCCAGTGCCACACTGTTTTGAAGTGGCTCACAGGAACACAGCATGGCACTCTGTTAGTGGTGCTTGCACCCCTGCCATGCCTCAGCCCGGCAGAGCCTAGATAACCTGTGGCTCTTAGCTCTCTTCCCCCTGCATCTCCTCCCCCATCAGTGGGGAGAACCTTACCTGAGCTTGAACTCCCAGGGTCTGGGCTGCAAATGGCTACAGGGTTGGAACTGTGCACAGACAACTTCACCAGGCAGAAGACTGGCCAGGAGCTCCGTGCCCCCTGCCTTGGTGCATACACCAGGGGGTAGGGGCAGGACATGGTGGGTTGGGCTGGAAAGGGAAGTGACTGCTGCTGCTGCAGCTGGCTGGCATGGGGAAGGGAGAAGAGTGAGAAGTGCCAGAAGCCAGGGCAGGTGCAGGCTAGATAGAATCATTTGGTGGGCTGGATCTGCCCCATGGCCTGTATTTTGCTCAGCCTGGATTAAGGAGTCCTGTGTAAGTATGTGTTGTTCTTGTAGTGTCCTAGATATATCCTGCAAAATATCCATTTTAAGGTACTTGCATATTTGGCATTGAATGTCATTGTCTCATGATTTTGTGTCATGTTGACAGTGCCCTAAGTATATTTTGCACTATCAAAATCATACACACGAGTAATCCTCATTTACAGTTGCAAAGCAATTTTGTACACATTTGCAATGGCATAAGACACACATGTAGAAATTTAGTTATGAAGAAATGCCAGTAAAGAAATGTTATGTCCTAGGGAACTGTTTGGATATCATAGTAACTGAAAACCCTCCTCATTTCTACAAAATAATAGTCAGAGGAACAAAAATAAAGAACATGTAGCAATACATTTTTTTTTATTATTATCTTCTCTATGCCTTCATATCTATCTTGATGGATAATGATCTATCTGCCATTTCATTCCCTCAGTCATTTGATAGTTCTTCCCATAGTAGAATTTTTAATCTTTATTGTTTTACCCATTAGGTGAACTTGTTCTTTTT
>NW_005842087.1:1717338-1739267 GCF_000455745.1 Alligator sinensis | reverse complement strand
CAGGCACTCAAAAGGCATACTTTCCATTGCCTCCCAATGAGTTGAGTTGCAGTGACTTAATGGGGAAAAGTAATAGTTCACCTGTTTTTTCTTACTTGGCAGTAAATGAAAACAGCTTACCACTGAATGAAATAGGGCTAAGTTGAATCTACATGTATAAATAAAGTATCTTACCATTAAAGAACATCCACACTCTACATCACTATTTTTACTCTGCTCTAATTTCAACCAGAGATGCCTTGGATATCTGCTATTTTTGGCATTGAATGGCTAGTGGTATTGTGGATGGCTGTGCCCCACTTGGCTTTGTTGCCAGGACTGGGCACTCCTGTCCGTTAAGTATCAGATATTGGGACCAGACAGCTTGACTTCTTCTCCTTCTTACTCATGAGGTCCAGCCTCCAACTCACCCACCACATCTTGATCTTTTGAGATTAAAGGGAGGATCCTTAATTATTTATATTTGGCACTCTCAGAATTGCTGGTCCTTGGGGCTCCTCCTCTCCTTACACCCTATCCATGCACCAACCAGACCTTACAAGATTGCCAAGCCACTGGTCATCTGGTGGAAGGATGATGCAGCTATCGGGTCACTCAATTAGTCATGCTTGGTTATGGCTTATAGTCCCGAATGGTTGATAAATCTCCTCAGGTTCCATTGAAAATCTGGGTTTGTGACACCCTTGCATGACCACACTCCTTGTCAACTGTAGCACTGCTACTAACTCTTGTTAATCTATGGTAGGGGGTCCACTGGCTAGGCAGTCCATGCCTGAGCTCTGCATAGGGTGCCTGGGGTCTTTCCTCTCTTGGCCTCGCCTGCTGATGGTGACTCCTTTGCTGGCTCCAGAGCCTGCTGGTAACATGTGCCCCTTTTTTCTCAGTCCTCTAAGGGTTTACCAGCCTGGGTTTAATGCTTCAGCCTCCCACTACAATTCTTTTAGTTCTCAGTATCAGCAACTGGTGGGGCCAGTCTGGTATGCCTTGAACTCAAACACCACAAGGACTTCTGAACTCAAAACATTAACATGTCCCTCCTTCCCTTCTCAGAACAAATTCACAGTCTGCTTGTGGTGACACTGGGGAAAGTTACATCACTCTGGGGCAGGGGTGGGAAAAATACAGCCTGTAGGCTGGATCTGGCCTGCCAGGCAATTCTATCCGGCAAAAGATGACAGGAGCCAGGGACAGTAGGCCCCAGGGGAAGCCACAGCAGGCTCCTGCAACAGCAGGTTCCACCTGGCCCTGCCTCCCCAGCAGGAAACCCCTGCTTAGCAGGAGCTTCTGGTTTGGGACCATGGGGATGTTTGTGCCTACACGTGAGTGGGAAATTTGGGTAAAAGTGGGGGGTGAGGGGCAGGGAGGACCGTGGGAGATCACCCCAGTCACCAGGGCCAAGCTAGCTCCTGCTGCATCCCACGGTCTGGCCATGCAGCTGGGAGCCATGTGGTGCAGAGTGGCTGGTGGGTAGGCAGAAAAGTGGGGAAAGCAGCAGTGGGGAGGGAGGGGGAGTAGAATTGAAAAGAGCGTGGGGCCTGTGCCAGTGTCCCAGGGCCAGAGCTGGCGGGGCCCAGAGTGTGGCAGCAGGAGTGTAGGGCATGGGCTGGCAGGGGTCCATGGAACTGGGCTGGGCTGGGCTGCCAGCAGGGAGAGAGGGGACCTGGCTGATGGCTTGGTGGTTTTGGGCTGGCTGCAGTGCACCTTGGCCTCCCAGCCCTTCCTGCTGCATGAGGCGGAGCAGTCTGACACAGATCATAGATACCACCACCAAGATCACAATCATTAAGGAAAATGTGCTGTTTCAGGACTTGGGCCCAGGTTTTGACTGTAATTTAATGCTCAAAGGAGGGAACCAGAAAGTTAGAAGTTGTATATGATCTTCTTTCACATACTCACTGTTGTCTTGGGAAACTCCACCAGCCTCTGTTCCCTAAGCTTTCACCACTGCAAAGAACCCTTACTTGCCAAGGCTGGTTTCAGAATGGGTGTTTGTAAAATACATTTGAGACCATTGCTCATTTACCTCTGTACTTCTATGGCTACAGAGGATGTTGCTGACTGCTTTTGAGAGTATGAGATCCAGATTTCCAGTCTTGAATTACAGTTACTAGGAAGTATTTTGGTTCTCAAAAGCCAGCTGGCACTGCTATGGCAAATGTGTTTTTAATTTCATCCCCTGGCTGGCCTTCAGTTAACCGTGTCCAAAATAAAGACTGTGTTCCTTATTAGAATCCACCGATTTACAAAGCTAGCTCATATCTTTTCAGACAGGTCCAGCTACTCTGCTTGTTTCTGAAGATATTGGTTCTTTTCAGAGGGTGCTTGTACATGTGATGGAGGTTTAGTTCTCCCTAAATTGAAATGGTGGGTTTTTAAAAACCCACCATTTCCGCTGTTTCAATTTAGGGAGAACTAAACTGAACTAAACCCCCCTTGCATGTACACTACTGTGAGTTGGGATGGGATCTGGTACAGATGTTTATTATGGCCCTATAACCTACATCCATTCACAGTTATCTTAAGTGGGATCTGCCATTTTTACAGCTCTCTATGTGCCCTGACCATTAGTTTGGTTATGGCTATAGAGCGTTTTCTGTGTGCCTACCATGCAATAAGTGTAATTTCTAGGGATGCACTGCTAGAGATTTTGAGGTCTGATACCAATAGCCGATATTTAAGAAGGCATATTGGCCAATACCAATCTGATTCCCAATACAGCTTTCTCCAGCTGGTAATTCTTGTGTGGTGGATTGGGAACAGGGAGGGAAGGAGCATAGGGGGGGCAGTTCAACATCACCCATGGTGAGGGAGGGTGCAGGGGCAGGTGCTGCCCAGACGGGGCATGGTGGGGCCAGAGCTGTGTCTCATGATGGGGGAGGCTCCCACCACTGCTTGCACCCCAGGAGGGCACAGGGGGGAGCTGTGCCCCAGGATATGTAGAAGGCAGAGTGGGGTGGGCTGCAGCTGGGGCTGCGTGGGGCTCTTCTTGGCAGGGGCTGAGCTTGGAGCAAGCACTGGCAGCACTGGGAGGATGTTGCATCCACTCCAAATTTTGCTGCTGCACCACTCCCAGCACCACCACTGCCAGCTGCCTGCTCTGGCTCAATGCCCCACCTCCAGCCACACGCCACGAAAAGCCAGGGCAGCACTGGGAGCTGAGCTGTGGCAAAATCTGGGGTGGATGCAGCATCCAGTCAACACTCACTCTGAGTCCAGTCCCTGCTGAGAAGAGCCCCCCACAGCCCTGGCTGCAGCCCACCCTGCCCCATGCATATCTGAGGGTACACTCCCCCGTGCCCTCCTGGGGTGCAAGCAGTGGTGCGAACTGCCCCCCCCATGGGTGACTCATGCCTCCCAAGTCTGGGGGGGGCACCAGATTGGTGACTGGGGGGGGGTGGTCCCCCAGCAGTTGATTGCCGAGCCTGAAATCACCAGCGGTGAAACTGGAAGTGCACTTCCACCGGCACTTCCAGTTTTGTGGCTGGCATTTCCAGGGGTTACACATGAACCCCCTCCGCATTGCCAATGCCCTCCCCAAGGAGCTGTGACTCTGTCCCGTGCCCCACCCTGCCCCCTCCCTCACCACGGGGGGCATTGATCTGCCCCACCTGTCCACCTTCCCTCCCCGCTCCCCTTCCACTACAATGGACTGACCAGCTGGAGGCAGCTCTCCATGCTGCTGGCTCTGCTCCTGGCTGCCTGAGTGCTGTGCTGCAGCTGCTCACAGCATGAGCACTTATTGGCCAAATTATTGACCCCATTGGGCCAATACAGCAAATTTTCTTTATATTGGTACTGATCTGATATTGGACTGATGTATCGGTGCACCTCTAGTAATTTCTCTATCTGGCCTCTGTTTATGGTCCACACCTGGGTGACCTAAATTAGATCAGGTGGCCATTTTTAATGTGTTCTAACACCCCCTAAACTCCCTGAATGTCAATAGGAGCCCTAATTTGCACTGACCATTAATCAGACCAACTGGTGTACTGTTCAAGGACAATAAAACTTTTTGAGCCTTCACCCTGAACATAGATTTGAGTTTTTCTGCATCACTTTTGGAATCTGGAAACTACCTGCTAATGTTGGCTTTCCAGAATACATGAACCCCAGCAGTCTGCATATCAGAAATTACAGCAACAAAATCCTATCTGAGAAAGAACTCAATACACCTCAGAACACCCACCATTTTGTTTGTATCTTGTGATTATAAGTTTTTATAATACCACAGGTGAACATTTGTGAAAGTATCTTAAAGGGATTTGATTCTCAGAACATACTGAATGCTCTCCCTGTGAGAATTTTTCAGCATTTCACTTTTTGGCTGAGTGCTAGCTGGGAGAAATGTGTCTTCAGCCTTTATCAAAATATTTTGTGTGGGTTTTTATGTGAGATGACCCTAAAACCTATTAGGTGAGAATGCCAGGAAGTCAAGGGCTTCCAATTTTCCTGAAATCTCTTCCAGAAACTTGGGAGCTTGCAAACCCTGGGGCCTCTCTTGGGACTTGCAGGCTCCTTGCCACAGAACAGAAGCATGGAAGTCCTGGATGAGCAATGAAGTTCCAAAATTCAGTGGAAGCAGGCTTCTGAGACTGCCTGCCTTGTAAGAATATACCCTTGTCTGGGAAGTCAGATGGCCCAGGAAGTTTGGAAGCCCTCCTGAGCCTGGGCATAAATGAGTCTGGGTGATGGAAAAGTGACAGGCAAACTGACATGTTATTTTAACTTACTGGCTTTCAGGAACATGTTTTGTTACAGAAACACCACAAGTTGGTGTTTCTGAACTGAAAAATTTACAAATTTTGCTGTCAGTTTATAGAATATTAAAAAAAAAAAAAAAGTTGACTGGAGTCCTGATTTGAATGAAACAGAATTTCAAAATGTCAAAATTTCCTGTGAACTGGAAATCCCAAGTTTTAGCCTGCTTGTACAGGATTCTTTGCTTTCAACAGTCAAAGACACATTTACAGTCAAAGACTGCATGTAACTCAGTGTGATTCAATAAGATTCTTAGGAAATGATACAAATTAAACATAGGAAAGACCTTACTTTCAAATGTTTTCCCCATTTCTTGTTCTGGTTTTGTGTGACTCAGGAATGCTTGAAATCCTTCTGAAGTTTCGCTTGGGAGACTCTTGCATTGTCTGATAGCCAGTCAGCATATGCAGCTCTGTAGAATATGTAAATATTTTGGTTTTAAAATTTGTGCGTATGTGTGTGTGTGTGCATGTTTGTGTTTGTGGGAGGGAGAGAGGGAAGAAGGGAAGCAGTGCTTTTAGGCTAAAGATTTCCATAGGCACTAAATAGAATTATATTTCCCATATCTATTGAAAACAAATGGCATCCAATTTCCTCATGATTCTTCAAAAAACCTAGCCCCAGGTTTAATACAAATTGTTAATCTGACACCCCACAGAAGTGAACCCCTTTCACCATAGCAGAAGTGACACATAGATACCCATTGTACTAGCTGTTGCTTGCTTCCACAGATCCTTAAAAGAAAAACCTGAGGAATTCCTTCTAACAGATGAGCACCTTGGAACTTGCAAGGTTTGTTCAATTCTTGGATTCTTTAAATCCATGTCTACACTGAAGTCTTGCCATCAGACCTTTTGCCTGTCTCGGATGGATGACATTGTCATTAGAGCACCTGCATACTTGACTTCTGGCTAATGCTGCATGTACATCCTGGCCAACATCCTGAGGGGCTGTGGCTATGACGGGATGGTCGACACGCTCATCATGGCAACGCTCAGAGCCTGGGACCCCAGCAACGAGAGCATCCTGCATGCCTGCCGTGTCTCCCGCTGCTACGCCAAGCTGATGTGCTGCCTCATGGTGTCCGACACCATCCGTTGGTCCCGCAACATCTACGTGGAACACATCATGGGCCACCGCCAGTACTCTGACCCCACCAGACGAACTGCCGCCAGACCAGACCCAGAGGGGACTGCCTGAACCCCTGCTCTGCACCAGTGGACCTTCACTTTGAGAGGATTCTTCAGCAACAGATGACCCCGCTCCAGCCGAAGAGGACACCCGCAATGAGACTCTATATGGACTGAGACACTTCCTTCGAACCACTTCTTCCACCATTGCAGACCATTGTAATGGGTTTGTGTGTATCCATCTTCTTTATCTCTCAGCATCATGAACCCCCTCCTTCCCCTTCCCCCTTCCCCCCTCCTCTCACTCCCGGGCTTAGTTGGCTAACATTGTATCTCCTGTAACCTATTGCGTTCCCCTCCTCACCCCATCCCTCTAATGTTAGTCCCTTGCTTGGGCGATCTGTAATTCCCTAGCGGCTTTGTCATCTTTTTTGGATTCACAATCCTAAACATCTACTAATAAAAGTCAATTGAGAGAGGTTGTACTGGGAAGAGGCACGGTGCACATTTGGTAAGAATGAACGGCTGGTTTTGCTGTGTCAAAGGAACACATTCACATAAGCATTTTGCTACATGTTAGCTGAGAGCGTCTGTAATCTGGCTGGATTTTGCCAGTTTACATTAAAATTTGAGTCTGGTTGCATGCAAAATAGTTCATATTCTGCTGACAAAACTTAATAAGGTAGTCCAGTCCTCTGATTTTTTACTGTTCTGGGATTGTGTTGATGGTGAGGCCCTTCTATAAGGAACTGGACTGAGACCCAACCAACTATCAGGAATCTGACAAAAATTACTGTCAGGACTGATGAGTTTAAATTGCTGACTTAAAGGGGATCAGTTCTATATTATGCTATCAGTTTTGTAAGCCATCCAGCTCTTTTCTCTGCTCTTATATTTTCTTTAAAAGCACTTTTATAATGTTTAAGATTTTTTCATTGGGAAAACATGTCTCCCTATTTAAATATAGCACTGAGTAAGCTGAGCAGGAGTAGACCCAGGAATATTTGATGAATGGGTCTCAGACTCTAGATTCAGACACCCCTCTGCTGCTATGCTCTGTTGCACATACATCTCACCTGATGAATACATCCATTGGACAGGTCTAATGTCAGTTTCTGGTAAAAGGGAGAAAAAGGATGAGTGATTCACAAGGTGAAAATGAATCAGATATGCCAGTAAGAGTTGTTGGAAGTGCTTTTTCAAATTCAGACTTTTATTATAGGCAGTAAAGAAACAGACCTGGAAAGTTTGTTTCATGATCCATCATACTCCACACTTTGAAACAGTTTGGCATGCCAACGTCCCTATTTATTAGTCTTTTAGTATTTGTTTTAACTTTAAGTTATACTAAACTTTTTTTTTTATATCACACACCAAACTTGAATGTTTCTCTGGCAGGGAAAACAGGAATTTGCATAGAGATGGTAGTGAGGCCAAAGTAAGAGAGAAATGTATCTAAAACCAAACAAAGGGAATTACTGTGGATTACTGTATTGTCTGTTTTTGAAGGTTTATGGGGGAAATATTTATAGTGTGGTTTTACATAGATCTCAACAAAAATCAGGACACTACTGTGCTAGACACTCATAGCTGATATGTCTTTTCTGGCAACAAGCTTTAGATTCCTATGCTTCTATGGATATTTGTATTACAATGAAAGAAGAAAGAAAAAAGAAAGAATACCTTATACAAGCCAAACAAAGAAGTAAGGCCCCAGCAGCCTTACCTGTGGTCCTGGGGACTTCCTGAGGCAGCAGCAGCACTAAGCCTTCTGCTCGGAGCCTGGTTGGCAGCTAGAGCATTGCTCTGGCTAGCCAGGCTCTGGTTTCTGTTGGTGCATGCTATTGCAACGTGCACTGTGACACTTTCTTTAGTGGTAGGGGGGGGTGGTTTAGTGGTATTTTTTTTTAGCACCTGGGGAGTGCCAAAAACCCTCACTGTGCTACAAATTAGCAGCGCAGAACATGGGTACATGTGTGCCATGTGTGGTTTGTGGTACCTCAAATGGCTTTGAGGACTGCAAACTGCATGTGCATACTCATAGGGACACACCCATATAGTCTTGAGATTAACTTTTATAGGGAGGCTTTCTTTTAGCATGCTTTTAATTTGGGCGTTGCTTTCTTCCTCCTCTTTGTGTCTTCAGAGAGTACTGTTCTCTCCTTAAATGCTTGGATTATATGAAGTCTCTGTCTAAAGCCAGCATTTCCAAGCCTTAAGAACTGTTTAAATTTATTATTGCATATTTTACTTGCATTTATGTTGTGCAGGTCAGGCTGCAAGTAAGCTTGGGAATGCTCATTAGGTTTTTGTTTCCTTTTTTCCTTTTCAAGGAACATCTGAAGCTTGTGACTGCCAGTGAAGGCTTTGGTTATTACAGAGGTGTGGAACAAGTTCACCATTCCTGAATGGCAACACTAGGTGCAAGGCATAAAAAATAAACTAAGCAAAAAAGTGAGTAGGGTTGTGCTTTTCATTACATTTCTATGTATAAGGTGTTTAAAAATGCTGAATCAATTATTATAGGTTGTTATAGGTCTCAGTAGATCACAAGTATGCTTATAATCATTATAAGACCTGCCACTAATACATTCATAATGATTTATAGGCCCTAGGGGGTATGCTTTAAAAATATTTAGATGCCCATTTCCCATGGGTGTTAGACTTATCTCCTTTAAAACAGAGACCTTTCTATTCATGTTTGTAATATGCTGTCTAACACCAGTTGCTTGAGAAATTATTTTTAAGCAGGAAGAAGGGTCAGGTGTGCAATAGATATTGCAAACAACTTGGCTAACTGTCAGCTTCTGAGAATATTAGATAACAATGGATGACCTTTTACAAATATGCATGTTGAGTTGCAGGGAATTGGGTGAGGGACTGATGGAGTTGGGTACATATCTACACAACCCCGTGAAGTTCTAGCCTGTGGTAGGTATAGAACCACACCAGTGAGTCTGTAACAAAGGAGAAACAATCCTGGTAAATAGGTAACTTTATTCTTCTCCCTTTCCCAGTCCTTCAGTACCATGTCAAGCTCAGCTGCAGTATACAGGTACAACTTGTAGGCTTTGCATTCAGAGAAAACAAATATCAGTGCTTACTTATTCACCTGTTGAAATGGACTTGCATTTAGTGAGCTAGACAGGAACTTCCCAAATTTAGGAAATTTGATTTTGCTAATTCTTGGTGAATGCGTGCAGTGTTATCTACTAAAGGCCCATTCAATCTGGTAGAACTGAATTAGCACCTTGTGAGACTCATGGAAAGAGAAATTCTTTTAATAAGTTCCCTGTCCCTTCTCTTACCCGTGAAGGGTTCAAACAGCCATTCACCATACCCAGTCTACGTTCACATGAACATAGACCAGAAGTGGTATGTGGGAACCATGTGGGAAAGCTGGTGTAAGTAACTCAGTGTGGGGGAAGGGGTGGGTGGGATTGTGCGGGGGCTGGCAGGTCAATGTGGGGGCTAGTGGATTCACAGTGGGGTGCTGTCTGTTGTGGAGTTGTGGAGCTAAATATTTCTCAGTCATGGTTGGGGGGGAGAGGTACGAAGAGTACAGCCCTGGGGCTTGGGTAAGTAGCTTGGCTTTCTCAGCTCTGGAGCTGTACTCCAAATGCATCCAATAAACTGGGTTAACCCATTCCCAATCTAAGTTAGTCCACCTCCGGAGATGAACTAATTTAGATCAGGCCCACTATTTTGGGGACAATTTAAACTCCCCTGAACAGGTTGCACAGATGAGCAGTTAGGTCAATCTAAATGTAATGGCTGTACATACCCTAGGTGCAGAAACTGAGAATACAACATGTTTATTGCAGTGTAAATTGATTTTACTCCAGAGTCTGCAAATCCCACTACACAACTATCACCTCAATCAAAGCTATAATCAAAACTATGCTGAAACATGATAAGCCAGGGGTGGGCAAAATGAGGCCCGTGGGCTGGATGTGGCCTACCAGGCTATTCTATGCAGCCCATGGGGCCCCAAAGAAATTTAGAAAATTAATATTTATCTGCCCCTGGTTGCCTGTCATATGGACCTTGATGACTTGCCAAAACTCAGTAAGCGGCCCTCTGCCTGAAATATTTGCCCACCCCTGGGATAAGCATTATAAAAGGTCTGTATCAGGGCCAGTACTGACAATCATGTCTGTGAATGTTGATGGGCTTTTCAGCTGTTAAACAAGGAATTCTTGCCAAACTATGTACTGATCGTGATTGCCAAGCATTACGCCTTCAAGTGACACACTGGGGGACAGATGATAACTGCCCAAGAGATCAGGGAAAAAGCTTGCCATTGAGAGCACATGAACAATAAGGCAATGCAATCTTCATTAAACCTGTCCTCATCATCAATGCATTAGCTATATCTGATTATGAAAATATTGAAATTCTAACAATAGATATCTGAGGAGTTTAACGTTACAGCCCATCAACCTTAGCCACAGTAAAACGCAAGTGATCATCATCATACCGCAGCAAGGTGGTAGCCCTAGACTTCAGGAGGGCCAACTTCAGTGAGATGAGGAGATTAGTGGGAGAGGAACTGGGGTCCTTGAGGGCAGAGGAACTCAGCGTCCAAGAGGAGTGGTCGTTCCTTAAGGAAACGATACTCAGGGCCCAAGGGGTGTCCATCCCAACAAGAAGCAAGGGGGGGAGGAGTGTCCAAAAGCCCGCGTCCAGGATTAAGGATAACAAAAAGTCCTTTTTCAAATATATTGGGAGGATGAAGAAGGCGCCGGGTAATGTGGGGCCCCTGCAGGATATGCGGGGCAATCTGGTGGTTGCGTCAGAGGATAAAGCGGACCTCTTTAACCAATTCTTCACCTCCGTTTTCTTGTGCAGGGACCGGGACTTCCCTGCTGTGATAGAAGCCGGACGCGAGGGGATCGCCTTCAGACCTCAGGTTGGGGAGGACCGGGTTAGAGAGCTTCTGGAGGGGCTGGACGCGTTCAAGTCAGCGGGTCCGGATGCTCTCCACCCCAGGGTGCTGAGGGAGCTAGCTGGGGTTATTGCAGGGCCCCTGGCACGGCTCTACGAGCGATCGTGGTGCTTGGGCCAGGTGCCAGACGATTGGAAGGTAGCTAATGTGGTCCCCATCTTCAAAAAAGGGAAAAGGGAGGACCCGGGCAATTATAGGCCCGTCAGTCTTACCTCAATCCTGGGGAAGCTCTTTGAGAAGATCATCAAGGAGCACATTTGTGATGGGCCGGCATCAGAAATGATGCTCAGGGGCAATCAGCATGGATTTATTAGGGGGAGATCATGTCAGACCAACCTGATTGCCTTTTATGATCAGGTCACAAAGGCCATGGACGCAGGTGTCGCGGTGGATGTAGTCTTTCTGGACTTCAGCAAGGCCTTTGACACCGTCTCTCACCCCATCCTAATTAATAAACTAGGCGACTGTGGCATAGATGCCTACACAGTCAGATGGATTGCAGATTGGCTGAAGGGTCGCACTCAGAGGGTGGTGGTGGATGGATCATACTCGACTTGGGGGGAGGTGGGTAGTGGAGTCCCCCAGGGCTCGGTCCTGGGGCCTGCGCTGTTCAATTTCTTCATCAGCGATCTTGATGTTGGGGTGGAAAGCAACCTGTTTAAATTCGCTGATGACACCAAAATTTGGGGGGAGGTGAGCACGCTAGCAGGGAGAGAGAGATTGCAGAAGGATCTGGATAGGTTACAGGGGTGGGCAAACAGGAACAGGATGTGTTTCAATACGGACAAGTGCAGGGTGCTGCACTTGGGTAGTAGGAACCAGCAGCACACTTATACGATGGGGAACTCCCTACTTGAGAGCACGGAGGCGGAAAGGGATCTTGGTGTCATTATTGACTCCAAGATGAACATGGGCCGACAATGCGAGGTCATGGTTGGCAGGGCTAACCGGACCTTGTCGTGCATCCACAGGTGCATCTCGAGTAGAGCCAGGGAGGTGATCCTCCCCCTCTATGCGATGCTGGTCAGGCCGCAGCTGGAGTATTGTGTCCAGTTCTGTGCGCCCCATTTCAGGAGGGATGTGGACAACATGGAGAGGGTCCAGAGGAGGGCCACCCGCATGATCCGGGGACAACAGGGCAGACCCTACAGTGAGAGACTGCGGGACCTGAACCTATTCAGCCTCCACAAGAGAAGGCTGAGGGGGGACCTGGTGACCATCTATAAACTCACTAGGGGGAACCAGAAGGGTTTGGGGGAGACGCTGTTTCCCCTAGCCCCCGCTGGCATAACTAGGAGTAATGGGCACAAGTTGATGGAGAGGAGGTACAGATTGGACATCCGAAAAAACTACTTCACAGTTAGGGCGGCTAGGAGCTGGAACCAACTTCCAAGGGAGGTGGTGCTGGCCCCTACCCTGGGGATCTTTAAGAAGAGGTTGGATACCTACCTGGCTGGACTCATTTGAGTCCCGTTTTTTGTTTAGGGTTCTTTTGTTGTTCTCCCGCCCTGGCGGGGGGTCGGGCTAGAAGATCTATTAGGTCCCTTCTGACCCTAAAACTATGAAACTATGAAACTATGAAACTATCATCAGTTTTAAGAGTCATAGCATCAACTGGGGATACAACACATTCAATGAAGATGGGAAACAGACTGAAGCATGGGCAGAGGCACATCAACTGAGCCTCATCTGTGAATCAATTATTTTAATAGTAGCTGCTGAAAAGGGGGCTAAAACTCCAATATGGCATTTGCTAATAACAACATAGCTAGATTCTGTAACAAAGCCAAAGTGGAACCTATTTGCCATTCACAACACAGATTGATCATCTTACAAATCAAACCAATCATAACACCAATCTTAGAACCCCTGTGATGCTGCTTCAATTCCAAGAAGTCAAAGTGGAATGACTTCACCAAACACCTTGATGCCTTTGCAGTACACATCAAACCAACATCAAAAAACTACAAGCAGTTTGTAAAAACATTATACAGCATCTCAAAAAGATGCACCTCAGGACGCTGTAAACCAAACTGGGCGCATCTACACATGCATTTGATCTGGGCTCAGTTTACTTGGGAGTAAACTTCTGCAGATTAAGTGCTCTTGGGCAGGTGTCTACACATGCAGAGACTACGGAGATTTGCTGCTCTTAGAACCAAACTTCCTGCAGCCCTGCTGCCACCAGGAGGAGCTCCAGGCTCCAGCTGCAGCTGCCAGCAGCCTTCTTCAAAAGCCAGCTCCACTCACTGCTCTCTGGCCAGGAGCAGCCTGTGAAGTGCAGGGACAGCGTGCAGCAGCTCTCTCTTTCCTCATTCTGTCTCCCTGCACAATGGCTTCTCCAGCCCCTGCCCCGGCAGTGACAACCAGAACGCTGGGCTCTGGCTGACTTCTGCACTGGCTCTTTTGCCCTGCTGTGCCACCTGGCACATGGCTGTCGGGGCCTGCCTGGCTCCCCCACATGCAATGACTGCCTGCCTGGCCACAGTGCACTGTTCCAGGGCCGTCACCATTGCCACACATCTGCCACCAGCAGGGACACTGATGAGGGGCTTCTGGATGATGCCGTTGGGGCTGCCATTGCCCTCCTAGGCCTCCAGCCCTGCTGTCTCTGGGCCTGCTGAGCCAGCCAGGACTGGTGGTGGCTCATTGTCCAGCACACCTGGGATGATGAGCGGTAGCTGGATGCCTTCTGCATGACTCAGGCCACCTTCTGGGACCTCATGGAGTTCCAGCCCCATCTGGAGCAGAAGGACACTGGCATGCAGCTGCCCCTCCCTGCAGACACTCGGCTGACCCTCACCCTGCTCAAGTTGGCCACACCCAGCAGAGTGCAGTACATCGGCCACCTGTTTGGCATGGGCAAGGCCATTGTTAGGGAGGCCATCCTGCAGGTGTGCATGCATGACCCCCTGGTGGTGCTGGTAGGGTTCTGTGCCCTGGGATTCCCCCAGTTCACTGGGGGTCTGGATGGGACCCACATCCTCGTCACCTGCCTGCCCCACAGAGACCACCCCTACTATAGTCAGAGGGACTTTCCCTCTGTGGTGCTCTAGTCCTTCGTGGACCATCATGGGGCCTTTAGACATTTAAGTGCCATCTGGGCAGGTAGTGCCCATGACACCCACGTCTTCCAGAACTCCAGTCTGCCAGGCCTGGTGGAGTGGCCGCTTTGCACCGGGGGTGCCAGACCTGCTAGGCACCATGGCTGCTCATTGGGGATCCTGCCTATCTGCTTTTGCCTTGCCTTATGCGGCCCTACATCAGCCACCTGAATCCCAACTAGGCCCACTTCAACTGCTGCCTGGATCAGACCTGCACCTGGGTGGAGTGGACCTGCTGTGTCCACAAGGCCTTCAACTTTATGCAGCACGGCTGTCCCAGCTGGTTATGCCTGTATTCCTGCATCTGGCCTAACAGGGCCTCATAGATGTGGCCATTGGAGTGCCCACCCCCATGAACTGGTGCTATACCTCCACCTAGTCTCACAGTGCCATGAGGTTGCCAGTTTCCTCCTTGGACCAGCTGGGGCCCCAGGTGGCAAGCACAGGCATAGGCGTGGGCATGGGCCTGGGCAGGGAGAATGCCATCTGGGATGCTGTCTGGCCCCGCATATGACTGTCTTGGTGCTGCTGGGCCTGGGCAGCTGCCTGCAGCACCCAGCACGGGGGCATGGTATGAGGCTAGCAGCTGCAAGGCAGAGGTAATGCCCTGCAGCATCTGTTAAATAGCTCAGAGACACCTTACCAGCTAAGAAATGCCTGCCCAGAGGAGTATTCCATCTATTGACTCCTCTGAAATCTGATGAAATATGAACTTTCATTTCTACCCAGGAGAACTTTTACAATCTTTTCTCCAATGCCTGAGAAAAGGGTGTTTGTGCCTGAAAGCTTGCATTTAAAGAATGTTTTTGCAAAAATCTAGTTGGTCTAATAAAAGATATCATCTCTACTACAAGTCCAGATTGCTTTTTCCTGTAAACCCATACGGCTGCAACCTAGATACCTGACACTTATATATAAGGCACACCTAGAAAAGATAAAGAGCGAAGTTAGTTCCCAGAACAACATATTAAATAAGCTTATCAACTCCAAATGGGGAGGGGGGGAGCCCAACAATATTATGACCTGGTACACTTGCACTTTGTTATTCAGAAGCTGAATAACATGCCTGGTTTGAGAAAGACTAGCATATCTGTACACTATACTGATTGATAGATAGCTGCCCCCCTCTCAAAGATGCAGGTACATTACTGGATGCCTTACACCAACAAATGTCAATAGTTTCCATCTACTTGCTGGAATTGGCCCACCAGATATCTGGAGAGCAGGAGCAAACAAAATATAAAACACCTGGCAGATCAAAGACAAGAGGCAACAGATATATGGCCATACTGAGGCTTCCAATAGACTAAAAATCACTGAAAAGTTTCTGCAGCCACTGATTTTGAGTCACATGAATGCTGATAATCACATGAATAAAAATATGGCAGTCATGATTACAGTGACCTAAGAGGGAGTTAGGATGAATATCAAAACTGCCAAATATCTCTTTGCAGGCGCAGAGCTTGATTGGCCAGCATAGAGAATCTTGAGCACCTCCCAACAGTGATTGTTAAGACTAAAGTAAAGATGCAAATGTTGGGATACTCCAATGACTCAAATGACACCTGTGCACATGGAGTAAACGTTCAGACTACAGAACGTCTGCTGGCCTGCCCAGGTATAGGAGAACTATGCACCAATAAGGACCTTGCTGAAGCTACAAATGGAGCAACAATATGTCCCTGGTTTTGGACACCATTTGAACATGGTGACAGGACATGACAAGAAGATTTGAGTTAAAAAGGAGTAGACACATGATGCACAACCTTATATTATTGTAAGTCAGTCTATTCTGGGTAAAGTTACCCTTCATAAAGTGAGGAGTGACAATACACCAGTGTAAGGGCCTTGACAGACCTTACTCTGTCAGCCAAACAAATGTTAATCAGCTTAGTGCCATTCAGTTTCGTGGAGCAGTCACATAGTAAGGCAAAAAATCTGCTCTGACTGCCCCCCACCTGCATGACTGTAACTTGTCATTAGAGGTTTGGTGAACAGGGGCAGGACTAGGAGCAACATGAAAGACAGTCTTGCTGCTCCTGCCAGATAGAGTGAGTGCTACACCCCCCATGCCTCCTGCCATGCCTCAGACTAGGTCAGCTCACAGCTTTAGTGACCCAGTCCAAGGCAGTGTGTGTGTGGGGGGGAGGGGGGGCAGGGGGCACTGTCTCCCCACCACTGCTCACCCTGGCTTTTCTCCTGGCTCAGCTCCCAGGAGCTTAGCCAGCTAGTCTGAGTGAGGAGAGAAGGGGGGGTGGGGGCACACTGCCTCCTTGCTGCCACCCACACTGGCCCTGCCTCCCTGATGCCACTCACACCAGCTCTGCTCCTGGCTCTGCTCCTGGGAGCCAACCTGGGAGCAGAGCCAATGTGAGCAGAGGCACCGAGGTGGTTCCCCTTCCCCTCCCCCGCAACTGCTGGCTCTGTGCCCAGCTTGGTGTGGCTTCTGGCAATGGGTACTGAGGGTAAAAGCATCCGAGCTTCCCAAGTTACCATCCCAAATAAACCAGTTGTCCCAGAGAGATTTCAAAAGACCCAGATGAGGGTCTACTCTATTTCCCTGCCTTTTACCACACCACAGATGTTCGCAGCCTCCTGGTGGCAGTGAAATGCACAGTTAGAAGTCTGGGCAATGTTTTTGGTTTGCTGAGTGTTTGTTTGCTCACTTGCATCCGCTTTATCTGGCCTCACTCATCCCACAATTTGTGCTCCTCTTGATCTATCCCGTCTTCAATTATACTCTTCTTCTTCACAGCTCTTCTTCTGCCAGTCTCACCCACTTCTTTTTCTTTCCTCATTTCCATTTCTTTCCCTTCATTCTTACCTTTCACCCTTTCTCCCTGACTTCATTGTGCTCCCCTTAACTTGCACCTCCTGCTTACTTTATCCCTGCCACCTAAATAGAACCCCCCCCATTTAATAAAATAAAAAATTAAAGAAATAAATAAATAATGGAACTAATAAGATCATGACCTATCTTTTCTCTGACTACCCTGCTGGGAATATCCACCCTTCTCCACATCCTTGTCTGTGTTTTGTCTTTGTAGAGGATAAGCTGTTCAGAGGAGTGACTACAGTTTGCTCTTTACAGTGCAATGAATGAAAACCTGTTCCTGGCTGAGACCTCTGGGCAGTATGACAACATAAATAATAATAATTAATGGAGCACATCACACACGAAAGAAGCAGGAGAACTGACGACATGGAGCTGACTTTTGGGAGCATATACAGCTATTAAGGTAAGGTGGTTACAGAGACGTCTACTGTAATTGCGGAAGGCATTAACTGCTTAAGACTGCCATTAAATTCCACAAGTTATCCATTAACATGCAAGAAATTATTGTAGCTGTTAAAAAGGAAGAATTCTATGCGTAAGTTAGTTTAATAAATGATAGCCACAGATTGAAGTAAACAGCTAGGATCTGATGCTTATAGGGTGTGAGTTCGTGTTGTGCCGATGAAGGACAGCAATGTTGATTTGCACAATGTTGATGTTCAAAATACAATACTGTGTGTCCCATATATTCTTATGTTAAAATATCAAGCCTGGAAAATGTGTATTTTTGGGTTTCCTCCTGTGCACTGGCATGTCTAGTTGTCACTACTAAATGTGTCTTTGTCAATTTAAAGGACAGAGCAAGCTACAGAGGCAATAAATGATTAATGAAAGCAAGGGTTGAAGCCTAGCAGTCATGTGTACTCTGCATAGCATCTGTTGGGGATTCCAGACATAGCAGAGGGGGATGGGGAGATATTTCATAGGAAGAACTGTGAGAGTTTCTTTGGCATCCCTAAGAACTGGAGTTTGGGCAGGGTAGCTAGAGAAGATGTGAGGACCGAGTGAGTAGATCTGGTATAAAATTGCATGTTGGTGCTCTACTTCTTGCTGTGACAAGATGCTCATTCAGAAACTGCACAGAGCTCAAGAACCTGATAGGTCTCTGCTGAGTTTTAAGTGAACAGCAGTTTTGTTCAGTTGAAGTGACTAGGACCCGAGTATGGAAGAAGGCAAGGTCCACAGAAGGGAAGAAGGAGTGACTCCTAAAACAAGGTGGTCTGCCGTACAGATGGTCTAAGAATGAATTTTTCAGAAGTGGGGCCTACCGATACCTGACATGGTGTTGGTCATAGGAGGTCATAAGAAGATATAGGGTTGAGAAGAATGGTGAAATTCCCAGAGGAGGAGCTAATGGACTGTTCCTGTAGGGAGACCCTAAAAGGAAGCATTGAGAGGAGAAAGCCTTGTCAGAGCCTCACAGAGATTGTAAAACCCCAGTGAGTAGGAGAAGTCCCACTAGTCACCTCACTTGCAGGGGGACTCAAGTAGAGAAAAGGGTTCGAAATACACTTTGACTCTGGGGGGACGGGGGGGCCACAAAAAAATTGAACTAGTTCATTGATTAATAAGTCCACCTAAGTGAAGGAGCAATCCCATCAGAGACCTCACGAGGTTATGGTTTTCAAATCTTACAGGGGGGCTCTCATTTCTTATGGGGGGCTCAGCTCCCCCTTAATTCGCACCCAGGGAGACAGAGGTTGCAGTACCAGTGCCACTGGCAACCAGAAAGGAGGAGCCAACTGAGCTGAAATTAACTGAAACTCATTGAAGTGTCACAATAATCTACAGTGAGAAATAGAGCTCTGTGAGATATGTGAATGTAAACATGAGAATCTAAACTTATTTTTTATTGCATCTACCCATGGCAACTAATACATTTCATTTTTCTTATCTTCATAATATATTCTATGCTGGCCAGCCTGGCAGCACTCTCACCCATGCTTGTGGCTAGAATCATTTTATTTTCTGAATGTCCTTGGACAAACACAACAGTATGTTTGATTTCCCTTTTTCCTGGCATCCATTTCTTGTGGATTCACACTGATGTACAGTTTAAACCTTTCCCAGCTGTCCGGTCAATTAGTTATCAAGCCATTGACATTTGCTCTTTGAGCATGATGATCCAAACAGTTATGTATACACTTTTCATTAGTTTAATCTAGACTGCATAAATGCTTGTTCATTATTTTCTGTTTCATAATATGTTTCATAATATGAAGCCATTCCGGTAAATCATTGCCAGTGAAATAGCGCAAAAATGCTATGACAAGTATTTAAAGTTATTTAAATATATCAAGAAGTAGGCTGCTATTTTTTATTTGATTACTAAAAATATGGCTACACAGTGCTGTAGATGTTCTACAGCAATTTACACTACACAAAAGAAAGGCAGCAACACTAAATTAATTATGCAAAAAGGAATTCTGTCAGCCTACCACCTTCAAAAAGACCTTCTTTTCAAGCCCTTGATTGCTGTAGGAAGCATATCCTCAGTCTACCACAGAATCCTCATGAAACAGTTGTATTTTGCAGTGTACTGAAGGGAGACTAACCAAGTTTGGTCTCTTTCACACCCAGGTGAGTACTAGGGAAGGGAGCAAGTCCCAGAGTCTCAGAACCCTCATAGACAAATACCTGTGCACCATATTATCTGGGGCTTGGCACCCTCCACTCCTGCTGTCTGGTGCTCGACAGCATCTCTGCCCAGGGCACTGCAATAGCTAGTGACGCCTCTGCTGTTTGGTGCTTAATGATGCCTGTTGATTTTTATGCTACTTAACTAATAAAAGAATGAAATTGCTTTTCCTTCCACTCTGCTCCATTGCACACGCAGTGTGGAAGGCACTGAACGATATGTGCCCTTTATTTCTAGGAAGGTACATGAAACTTTGCAAAGTGTTTGCAGTTGAACAACTTCAGTCTAAAAAATCATGGACTTAAAATATGGTTAGTGGGACACAGGAATTACTGATATTAAAAGAAACATTTTCTGAACAAAAGTTCTTCCTGTTTTGATTGCAGATGTATTTGCGGATGAAATTATGAGAAGTATTTGCAAGGAAGTGTCATCAGTCAGTAGTTCTTAAGAGAAAATCATCTTCCTTACTAAAGAAGAGGAAGTTGGGTAGTTTTAAACATATATACATCGAGTCCTCTTGTAAGAACTTGAATGTCTCATAAGACAATCTTCTCCTATGTAGATACAAAGTGGTGCGGGCCGGGCGCGAGCCGGGCCCTTTTTCGTGCTGCACGCGGGCTGTGGCCAGCAGCCCGGGCACGCGGGGTCGGAGAGAGAGCGCGTCAAGCTAGAATTAAGCACAGACTCGTAGCGGTAGATTTAAAGATTATTTACTTACACCGGAGATGGTTGCGGTGCAGGCTGGAAAACTTGCTTGAGTTGCAGTTACAGACAAAAACAACACGAACGGTCACGTGGAGTTTGCTAGGCTCCACGGAAACAGAGCTCCGGATGCTCTGGACAAGCGCGCCACCAAAATAGGAACTTCGGACAAGCGCGCCACCGAAAATAGGAACTTCGTAGATACGTCTTATAAAGAATTGTTGCTCGAAGACGGGAAGAGGTGGGCGATGGATCAGGTCGCCAAACTCCTCTGAATCTCACACAGGGTTTCTATTACCCTGCCGTGTACCCAGAATCCCCACGAGATGGATGTGGAGTCCTCTTCGGCTTGGGCGGAAACCGCTCAAGCCTCTTATACGGCATACAGGCCAATCACTAGCCGCCACGTGGGAATAATTTAGAACTAGCCAATAACGGGACACAAATTTGCATGCGGGTGGTGGGAACTCCTTTGCACCGTGCATTTCTCTTGCAACTTGAGCAATGCACTCTGCAAAGGAAGCTGCAAATAGGCGGGAAACTTCCTTGCACCGGGGTTCTCCTCTGCAGCAGAAAACTCTACCGTGCAACGAAGCTGCAATTTAGCGGGTATAATTCTAGTGCTGAAGCACACACAAAATCATACCTTTGGGTTATGACAAAAGTGAATGCTCATTTGCTGCCCATAGAATAGGACCAGTGTTCCAGGGTGGTCATGATGTCCTTTGGTGGCCTCTTGGCTCCTGACCTGCTCTAGCTGTAGGTACCCTCCCTTCACTCCCTCTTGCCATGCTTGAATGTTCTTAGAGAATTTTGAAAAGGAAGGCTGTCCCAGGGCCCTAGAGCAAGCTCCACTTTGGCCTTCTGCCACTGGATCGCTCAAAGTCTGATGGACTCACTCCAGGCCTTGCACTTAGTTGGCCCTCCAGGCCTGTACATGCACCCAGGGCACCTGTTGCCTTATGGGCTAATCATGGCCTCTGACCACCCCTTATAGCCATGCCCATGCCTCACAGGTACTAACGATTAATCAATTCAGTGGGCCCTTGGCCCCTAGTCTCATTCCGTGTTTCCCCTGGCATCTATGCCCTTGTCAGTTACTGCCCCTCTGGGCTGCTGGGCCCTTGGCCCTAATTTCTGCCCCTCTTGGGCTGTGGGTCCCTGACCCTGGCTTTGCCTCTCTCAGCATTGGACCTTTGGCCCTGTCTCTGCCCCTTCCCAGGCTCTGGATTCCTGACCCCTGCTTCCATGTCCTTTTCTTCCTGCCTCTCCTGTGCTAGGCCTCTGGCCTTTCTCTCTGCCCCTCTTGGGCTATATTGAAGCTTGCATCCTGCCTTCAGCAGGTTCAAGCCTCACTGCATCTCTGTGGCACTACTGGGACCTCCTGACCTCCCCTATAATCCCAAACCTGGTCCACTAGTCTAAACCACAAAACAAAACAAAACATGAGCACCCTGGCTATAACATCAAATCCTCAGCTCACTGGCTGCATACCAAAATCACCTTCATCCTGAGTCCCTGCACCCTGCAAGCCTCAGTTTCTTACTCTCCAGGTCCCATTTTTATCCAGATCTGTTATTATTGCAGCTATTGCCCACTCCTTGCAGAGCTCTTCCGTCTATGGCTTCCCAAGCCAGACTGACTGCCCTGGCTCAAGTCCTAGCTTATATGTCACTCAAGCCCTGCCCACTCCTGGTCAGGTGGCTTGGTAGCCTTGGCACACCTGCCCCCCTCTCATAGATTCATAGATGCTAGGGTCAGAAGGGACCTCAACAGATCACCAAGTCCGACCCCCTGCCTAGGCAGGAAA
>NW_005842087.1:1715718-1717307 GCF_000455745.1 Alligator sinensis | reverse complement strand
AGTGCTGGGGTCAGATGCCTATCCATCCTTCTCTTAAAGACCCGCAAGGTAAGGGAGAGCACCACCTCCCTTGGAAGCCCATTCCAAATGTTGGCCACCCTTACTGTGAAGAAGTTTTTCCTGATATAATTCTCATTCTCCTCTGCCTCATTCTCCTAGGCACCTTGTTGTTGCTACCCTGACTCCTACAGCAATGACTCTATTGCTTCTGTGGGCTCTGACCTATTAAACTATTGCTGTGCAATTTGTACAGCAATAGGCACTCACAGCTTCTGGTCTCTGGCTACCTATTCCTCTGCAGCTAACTTTTATTTGGCTGTCTGAACACCGTTTACTGCTATTTTTCCTTCTTTAAGCAACAGGAGCCATAGGCTCCCTGTTACATCCCTATTTTTACATATTTTAATTAAAGTACTCTTCTAATGGCACCTGTTTTCTCAAAAGATCTAACTATAATTGCACATACCATCAGGCACAGTTATGTCTGCCCTATTTATTTACAATATAAGATTAGCATCATATTTTCAAAAGTGCTAAAGAGATGTAAGAACAAGTCTTATTGATTTGTGCTTCCAGGCCCTAGTCATTTTCCAAAATATCAAAGCTTATTATTGTATCTGCAGTTGACTTTGCTGATATAGAAGAGAAAACATCAACCTTCAGTTCTACTTCCTGTTATGAATTTTGCTCAAAACAAGGACAAAGCAGGTTTTAGAAGGTGGAAAAGATTCATGAGGAACAAGCCAAAATCCAAAAAGGCAGTCAGGTGGTGGCTTTAACAAGTGAGATTTTTTCCCCATTTACGTGACTCATCAGATGTGTGTCGGGCCTATGCTCACACGCTGAATTACTTTCAAAGTCAACTTTCATCATTTACACTTTTTTTTTTAGCCAATAGAATCTGGTTGCATCATAAAAGGTAAAGTCAGTCATGAAGCACAGTTGCCTAGTCCATGAGCAATATAGGTGGAAATCTGCTGCTTATGCCTTTACCGTTGCATGCACAGAGAAAGGAATGGAATTGCTGAGGGGGGAGAGGATGGTTAATAAGTGGAGGAAAAATATCCACAAAGTTCATTAATAGATTATTAATCAGGTTTCTTCTAGTCTTTCATGGTTTCATTAAAATTAATAAACCAAATATTTTATGGAATAGACCATTAAACTCAGGTAAATGTGAAATATTTTACTGGAAAATAGCTATCATTATGTGAATTTTTTTGCATATTTGGTAACTGTTCCTATCAGGAAAAAATAAACCCTCACTACCATAACTTATACTTCTTTGGCAATTTTGGACAGAGGTTCAGGTCTCAAAAATGATGTTTAAAACATGTCTTAACTCCTCACCCATACTGCTAACATGATGTGAACCCATCTGTATAGGAAGACCATAGATACATGTACCTAATACACTTTCACATTCTGAGGAACCTGTTGATTATAAGAAGTATGGTTATTATTGCTGTATTTTGGCAGAGTTGTTGATCATTCTTTTGTCCAAAAGCATTAAAAATATCTAGTATAATTAAGTTTTTTTTTCTTTTTGTTTTGCTTTCAGGATAGCATCTTCCTATGTTTGAGAGGTT
>NW_005842087.1:1703749-1715708 GCF_000455745.1 Alligator sinensis | reverse complement strand
ATCAGCTCCCCAGGAAGCCTAGGCAATAAAAATATCTCCTTCCTCTTCAACCCTTCTTCTCAAAAAAACCCCCAACTAAACAAATTCCCTTCAGGCTGTGTGAGTATTAGCCAGCTTTACAGCAGTAATGAGTAAGTACAAGGACGGAATTCCAAGCCCTGCCCTTGTAAAGACTGTTAATAGATTTGAAAGGTAGGGCATTGAAGCTTCATGCCTCCAGGAGGGGAATACTGGATTGAAATGGTAGTTTTGAAGGACACTTTAATGTGCTGTAGCATAGCCATTTTTTAAGAATTGTGCCAAGAATCCCAGCCCTGCATGCTACAACCGGCTGTATTTTGGAAACGCATTTATGTTCAATTAGCAACCAAGATATAAGCAACAAGTATACTGAGTGTATTGCCCTTTCAGGGGACATTCAGGAAAGGAGCGATGGGGTATGAGGTCTATAAGTTTATTGCTAGGAAATAATTTAGAAAATAAACAAAACAGTTCCTTTCCTCAAAGTATTCAGTTGCTTTGAGTAATCAACTGAAAACTGGCTTTGAAAGTATAAGTTTCAGCATTAACAAATGCCTGTTTGCATTTCTAAGAATGTACATAAGAACATAAGAACTGCCATTTACTGGATCAAACCATAGATCCATCATAGCCATTATCCTGTGTCACACATTGGCAGAGAGTGGATGCTGAACAGGAAAGTGAACAGGGTATGATTTGGGTTTTTCCCTTGTTTCTCTCCCACTTGCAGCCTCCAGCATTAATGTCCAAGAGGTTTTGATTCAGAGGCTATGCTCCTAACTCCTGTGTTCAATAGCTACTGATGCACCTTTCCTCTAAGGATTTATCCAATCCCTGTTTAAAGTTGGTTAAACTGTCATCTTCCACAATATCCAATGTCAATAAGTAATTACACACTGTGTGAAAAAGAACTTTCTTTTGGTAGTTTTAAACTTACTACTGTATTTCACGGTGTATTGGTTGACATAGTATATAGGTCGACCCCAGTTTTTCAATGCAAAAAATCAGGATTTAGATAGGCCCAGTGTATAAATTGGCCCACATTTTATTCAGAATCAATAGCAAAGAGTAATTGGCATGATTAGCACAATCAGTACTGGTTGCCATGGGTTATGTGCAATTATCAATCAGCACAGATTGGGAGCAATCAATCAAACAATTTCCACCGTGAATAGCACCATCAGCGGCGATTAGCACTAGCGATTGCACACCAAATTGACAGACTGCGGAACTGTTGTTAGTACCAAGAGCAAAGTTGATGACTATGGTCATGAATTTGGCATTGTATTTAATTTGTTTTGGCAGCATCTTGAGTACTGGTAATTACCTTAAGTTTGGTCTTCACTAAAATAGTGCTAGTAATTAGTGTGACTGTGCCTCCTGTAATTAGTGGGGTCGCTCTTCCTTCAATTAATGCAGTTAATTGAAGTTAATTAATGCAGTTAATTGTGCCTCATGTATTTGCTAAAGTAATGGTCTGTCAGCAGCATGAAGTGGCATGATGTATAAGTCAAGTTTGTTTTTTAAGACACCAAAATTGGGCTTCAAAACCTGACTTACACACCCTGAAATATGGTACCTATTAGTTTAATTTTATCACCTCTACTTCTGGTATTGTGAAAGATACTAAATAATAAATCCCTATTTACTTTCTCTTCACAACTTTGAATTTAGTTAACCCTTATCATATGCCTGCTCCCCTCCTCTTCCACCTCACCCCGCCACAAGTGTCTCATAGGAACAGGCCTAGCCTCTTTAGTTTTTCCTTGTATGGAAGCACCTCCATGCTACTAATGAACTTTTGTTCCCTTTTCTGTACCTTCTTTAGTTCTTCCATATCTTTCTTGAGGTACGGTGACCAAAACTGGGGATGGTGTTCAAGGTGTGGATGAACCATGGATTTATAAAGGATCATAATGATATTTTCTGTTTTGTTTATAATTCCCTTTTTAGTATTTCATAACACATCGTTTGCCTTTTTGATGGCTGCTGAGCACTGAGCTAATGTTTTTGGCAAACTGTCTATATTAACTCCCATTTTTTTCTCCTGCGTGGTAAAGTAGAGCTAATGTAGAGCCCATAATAGTGTAACTATAGCTTGAGATATTATTGGCCATGTGCATCATTTTACACTTATCTACATTGAATTGTATCTGCTGTTTAGTTGCCCATTTGCTCGATAGAGCAAGATCCTTATGTAGTGCCTCACAGATCATTCTGTAATATGCCTTGGTTTTTATCGCTTTGAATAATTTGTGTAATCCACAAATTTGGCTACTTCTCGACTCACCCCCTTTTCTACATCATTTATGAGTATATTAAAAAGAACGAACACAGATCCCTGGGGAATCCCACTGTTTTTTTCCATCCTGAAAACTGATGATTTATATTCACTCTTTTTGTTTTCTATCCTTAAACCAATTTCTAATCCATGAGTGGATTTTTCCTGTAATCCCATGAGTACCTAACTTCATTAATAATTTTTGATGGGGGACCCTGTGGAAGTCCAGATATACTGTGTCAACTGGATCACCCTGAGCCACCTGTTTATCGCCACCCTCAAAGAATCCTAAAAGGTTGGTTAGGTTTGACAAAATGATGCTGATTCTTCCCCAGCAAATCATGTCCATCCATGTGCTGATTTATTATTATTATGATTATTACTATTATTATTATTTCTACCAGTTTTCCAGGAACAGAGTTAGACACACTGGCCTTTGGTTCCCTGGGTCCCCTCTGGAGCCCTTCTTAAATATTGCAGCCACATTGGCAACCCTTCAGTCCTCTGCTACTGAAGCCATTCTTAGTGATAGATGACATACTACAGTTGGGAGTCCAGTAATTTCATAACTGAGCTGCTTTAGGACCCTAGGGTGAATGCTGTCAGGCTTTGGTGATTTCTTACTGTTTAATTTATCAATTTCCTTTATGACCTCATTTGTTGAAACCTTAATTTGAGTCAATTCCACAGACTTGTCCCTAGAGAGGAATGGTTCTGCTGAGAGAATCTACCTAACATCTTCTACAGTGAAGAAAGATGCAAAGAATGCATTTAATTTTTTGGCAATGGCTCTGTCCTTGTTTAGCACTCCTTTAACACCTTGATCATCCAAAGGTGAAGCTGACTCCCTAGCAGGTCTTTGGTTTCTAATATACTTAAAGAAATTAGATTTATGAAGTACTAAATATGCATAGCTTGATAATGACATCAGCACACAGCTTTCGGAAAGGTGCAAATACTAAGCAGGGCAAGAAGTATGTAGGGCTTGCACAAAGGTGTATAATTAAGAAGCAATGATAAGAGGTGAGAAAATGAAAAAATAGCTTGAAAAGCAATAAAAGGCTTAATAATGAAATCTCTCAGACAATGGAATGGTATCCCAACAGAAATAGTGGTAATCTCATAATTTTATCTATTTGAATTCTTAGCACTAAAATATATAAATTATGACCTATATGACATAACTTGTTTCTCTGCTTTATTTTACATTTTCTAAGTGGTTCTACGATAGGGAAGGAAATAAAATGTTGGGTATAACATATGGAAAGGGATGCACAACACATAACAATTAGGGCTGTGTGAAGCTTCAGTCCCTGATTTGATTTGGCAGAGATTTGGTCTGATTTGGTGACTGAATCTTCGAATCCAAATTGAATCAGAGGACCCTTTAATCTCTCTGAATTGAATTGGACTCCTCCAAATTGATTCAGAGAGATTTGGAAAGATTTGAAGATTTGGACATAGACACAGCTTTAAATGTTTTTTCTACATACCTCTAGGTAGCAGGGATTCGTGAATGCTGTGATGCTGGGGCACATGCAGTGTCCCACAGAAGCACGGGGGGCTTCCCAGCGTGCTCAGCAGCAGACCCAGAAGTAGACCAGAAGCACTTCCAGAGATCCCAGTGCCAGGGCATGAGCTGCAAGGGCCAGAGGCCCAGTAATAAGAGGAGTTTGTGGGCTAGTGCCTCAAAGCCACGCCCAACACAGTGGGTCCAGGCTAGAAGGCCTAGCTATATCAAAGGGGTGGAGTCTGAGTAGGCCAAGGCCCCAACAGAGCATAACAGCAATGTAACACCCGCGAGGCATGGGGCGTGGCAAAGGGATGGCCCATAAGGCCTGAGGTATCTCATGCAGCACCGTGCTGAAGAGAGGCTTGGCAAAAGGCATACAGATCAGAGAGCTTGAGTAAGGCTCAGAGAACCAAGACTAAGCGAAGCCTCCTGAGTTATTTTTCCATCAAAGACATGGCAGGAAAGATAAGAGGGTGCCCTTGGGGCAGAGCTTGCAGGTCACAGAGCTGCCAGGGGCATCACAGCCACCCCTGGGGATCCTGCTCTGACACTCTGCAGTACCACATGTATAAATGCTGACTTTGCTAGCTGGAGCACCCTCATGCCCTAGCCAGCCCTTCTGCAGCGTATTAAGCTGGTTGGAGCAGTCCTGGGCCGGCAGGTTGGCCCTTGGGCCCCCTGTCAGCCAGGGTTGCTCCAACACATATCAACATGCTGCAGTCCCAGGCACAATATTCAAACAGTGCGCCCAGGAGTAAAAAACACCGGTGCAACAAGTGCCAGAGTTTATTTTTTCATTATTAGTGGCACATATTATTAGCACGCCCATTAAAATCATATGTAGACACACCCACTGGATGCATCTACATGTGTGCTTTACTGAGAAGTAAATTAACTTGCTGCACAGTAAAGCATCACCATCTACATGTGCAGCAGTATTAGGTCACAGTAAACTAATTAACTCTGCCATAAGATTGTACTGTTGGAGGCTGTCTCTGACAGTACTATCTTAAAGTGAAGTAAATAACTTCAAGTAAATGCACATTTAGACTTTGATCATGTACACAATTTATGCCTGGCCAACCCAGCCAGCAGGGAGCCAGACTTCTGCCTGCTGCCTAGGTACATGACTCTGTACTTGTGGCACCCTCATGCCCCAGCCAGACACTCCACCACCTAACACCACCACCTAGAGCCTGGGGCTGACCCCCCACTTGTGTCCTGCCAGCCTGGGCCTGTTCTACCCTGGCTTATATTGCTGCTGTCCTGGATGCATGTGTAGATGCTATGCCCAGGAGCAGTAAACTGCTCCAGAGTTTATTGCTTCACATTAATTGCGTATGTCAATGCATTCACTATCACATGGAAGAACTAGCATTTCACAGCTGAACAAGGTCAATATAATTGTGTCTTCATTATTAACTTTGATAGGCACATAGCAACTCCCATTTTGTTTGTTAAGCAGAATCAATTAATTTTCTAGGTAACTGAAGTACACTTTTGGAAGCTTATCAGGTTGCTTAAATTTTCATTACATGGTTCTTACAGACTCGGTATGCAAATTGGTACTAATGCTGTCACGTTTTACTTTTTCTTGAGAGCATTACTATTCTCTAGCCCTGAGGTAAAATAGAACATTTGACACATTAGCAATCTTTAATAGTTTGTTTTTACCTCAAAGCTTCATTCTATCTCAGAACATCAGTCACCTACTGTCTGAAGTCAGAGGATCCCAGCAGCCGATCTTCAGATGCATTATTAGCAATAAGGCATCATAATTCTATCCTGAAGCCTATAGGGCTTTCTATAGGAAATACTTTTATATCAGCTTGTAAAGGAATGTTTATAGAAATAAGATGGCACATGTTGCTGCATAATATTAATTAGTTTCCTGGTGTTCCTTGTAGTGTAACATGGACTTCCTGCCCCACCCTCCTCCCATTTTATCCTAGGTAGCTGCTATGAAAGTGCATTCCCCAAAGGTAGAGAAAAAGGGTGTAGCATCTTTAATTCTCATCCATAGGAAAGTTTATCACAAATACAGTAAAAATGCAGAAAATGAATAGGCGTTAAAAGTTACCTGTCAGCAGGACAGGTCTGAACAGGGATGTGCACACACCTATATCACTACCTTTATAGGCTTAAAATAATGAAATGTGCCTGGTTACCAATGAAGAAAATAAACAACTGAACAAGAAAAAGAATTAAGTGGCCAATGTCCTAACAAGATACATTATATTTTTTTCTTTAAATTCTCTTTATTTTTCAGATTACATACTGGTCCTCTGTTTTTTATGACTAACAATCTCTCTATGTTTTTACTGTATGAGAGTGTGCAAAAAAAAAAATCTATTTTATAAAAAGATCATCTTTTCAAACGGGCTCTAACCCTACTGATAGATATCTATCATTAGGCTCTCTCTCTATATCTATATCTAATCTAAAATTATAAAACCTAAGTCTGTCTGTCTATAACGCTTTATTTGTACTCTGATTGACTGATGGAAACAGCCAGTCAGAGTGCTTCAAGCATGGGGGAGCACCACCATGATTCCAAAGCCATGCCAAGAACCAGAAAGAGGGTGAGGGAGTCGAGGCCAGCAGCGCTGGCCTCAGCTCCCCAACCCTACTCCCTGCAAGTGCTCCATCCCAGCCCCGCCGCCCTCCCCATCATTGTTGATGGGCAATTGGCTAGTCTCTCTCTCTCTCTCTCTCTCTGTCTCTCTCATTTATATCCCATACATCTCTCTATATATTATAAGTATAATCTATATATGTATAGACATAGATCTAATTATAGATATGGGCCAAAAACTCAAGCTGTTTTTTTCAGTTTTTAATTTTTTTCATAAAAAATGATTTTTTTTCAAGGAAAGCAGGCATTTCCAATTATAAGTTGTATCTAGTCAGCATCCTAATTTTCTGTTCGTTCTCGCCCTCCAAAAGAAAAGTTTGACAGAAAAATTTTGATTGTCCTTAATTTTAATATAACTTTGAAAACTCTGCTGATACCCTAGCACAATTCGAATGATGTCAGTAGAGTTGTGCTTTTGCATTAGGAAAGGGAATTGGTTTTGCATACTTTAAGGGTAGTATTGCACATTCAACTTATTGCTTACTAAGTGCAATTAAACAGCAAGCAGATGCATGTTCAAGCAGTTTAACATGTGTTGTGTCATTCCAAAGTCGTTCCTTTTCAGGTGTGAGTTATTTTCTAATGTATACTAACTTTAATATGTCACTACATTCCAATGCTTTGCAATTGTTACAAGTGAATGTGTGATGCCACCCTAACATGTATTAACTTTAACTTTAATACATCACAACAGTCCAATGATTTGCATCTCTTGCAAGTGTATGTGTAACAAGGCTCTAACAGTTATAAAGACTGGTGCTTTCTCTAGAGGAGAATTGAAGAGGGATGGTGCTTGCTAGAGGAGAGTGCTTACTAGAAGAGAGCCCGGTGCTTACTAGAGGAGAGCAGGGATGGGTTGTGAGCTTACTTGTAAATTCACTGAAAGTCAACAGTCAGATTAAATAAATAAAACAAGTTTTATTTCTTTAGTGTTGTCTATACTATGGTCAGATCTTCAGCAGCTGTAGACATTGACATTGATAACTTAAAAGCAGTAACTTTCAAAGTCATTTGTCCTCCCAATGGACTCCCAACCATCTCCCCCTAGTTCTTGGCTTCCGAAGTTGTTTTCTGTTTAGTCAACCATTTTTGCATGCTATGCCAAAATGATTTATAAACAAGTTATTGCCATAGTTTAGCCCTGTTTTTTTTTTTGTTTTCTTTTGCTTGGCTTCTTTTTACCTTCCTCTTTTCCTCAATAAGACCTTATGAATTTTAGCATTGTCAGTGGATGGTAGCTGTCAGGTATTTTCCCCTCCACACTACCTTATGAACCAATGTCTTTTGTGACTCCATTCTATTCAGATAGCATGTGTTGGCTGCCCCACAACTTTGTCCAATTGTATGAACATAGCTATAAACATTTGATATTTTCAAATCAGTTTCAGGAACTTAGACATATTTTCTAATCTGTATTTAAATTTCTGAGACCATTGGACATCTTGATGAAGGTACTATCACTTTCTTGCAATACTTTTTCCTTCTTTCTTTCTCAAGATCTACTTCCTTGTTTCTCTTACTCTTGAATTGCATATTAGGAAACTAAGAGTCCATTTTTGGTTGTGGCAAATCTTTTACTGTTTATATAAATTCAGTTATCCACTCTTGTCCACTCTGTCTTTCTAAGCAGAGGAAGTAACTGGTACCCAGATCCCCAGGGTATTGAAGGAACTGGCAGAGATCTTGGAGTCCTTGACAATGATCTTCATGAAGTCATGGGTGACATGGAAATCAAGGTGCCCAATGAATTTTGTTTTAAAATTCAACATCCTGCCGGACACCTTGAGGTAAATAGTCTGTTCCACCCTTTGTTTGAGCTTAATTTCCATACTCGAAGAGCAACTTTTTTACAAATGAACTTTCCCATGCAGGAGAACACATACCATCTTTCAGTTCTCTTATGCAATTTGAAATTTTGTTTCTACCCAGGATAAATTGTACAATGTTTGAATTTTCCTTTGCCTGAAGAAGGGTGTTTGGGTTCCAAAGCTTGCAAATAATTATTTTTTTTGCAACTATCTATTTGGTCTAATAAAATATGTCACCTCTACCCCAAGAGTTTTGTCTGTCTATGGGTTTTTTTAAGCCTTCCTCAGAAGCATTGTGTGCTGGCTACAGCCAGAGCTGGGGACTTTGATGGAAGTGTGCCAGTTCTGCTGGGACCAAAGCCAGAGGTTACTGGCTAGAGGGGCTTGTCCTTCCACTCTGGGTCAGACAGATCATCATATTTGGGGTCAGGAAGGAATTTTACTCCATGGTCAGATTGTTTTGGACTATGTTTTTGCCTTTTTCTTTGGTGTAGGACATGGCCCTCTTCCTGGGATCTCTTGACTGTATATTAACAATTTTTACAATTTTTACAACAGCAGGATGTTGGCAGCCGTGGCCCACCTGCTTTACCTATGGCAGATTTGGGTGTTTGTATCTTGTGTCAGGGTTGACTATGTAGTTTTGCTAAGAGGTTAGACAATGGATTTGTATAGATTATTAAGAATACTCTGCCTAATGGAGTTCAAACTCTTATTTTACACAACTTAACAATGTTTTCTGGTAGATGGTCCTAAATTTAGAACAGATAAGTATCTAAATCTCTAACATATGACTACTGCTTGCTCGTCTCTCTTTCCATCTGATAAATGTTCTTAGCTTCTTTTTTCTTTGTTTTCCTGAGAAAATGACACATGCTCAAAGTAAATCTTTCCAAGAATCTGAACCTATTAAACTAGCTACACAGACAGAAATTTGATTTTATCTTTATTAAACCATGCTTGAAATAATGGAATAAGTCCATTCTGTTATGAATATCCTGATATTTCTATCATAGCATATTCAGCCATGCTCCATTCCTTCTTTTTTCAGAACTGTGTTAGGAAGCAGATCATATTACTAAATTCTACACTGCACACTTGGATCATTATAACTTCATCATACAACCTTTTATTGGAATTGGTACATTTGGTGTAATTTGTTAGACTGTAATGTGGCCACTATGAGTAAATATATGTATATACGTATTTCTACCTTAAGGGCTTGTCTAGCAATGCAGGGCATATCAGAAATATCCTTGCGCTTATTTCCTATTCAGTTTAAGAGATTTATCATTATAACAGCCATTAGAAAGACACGTTGACCAGCCAATTCAAAATGGTTATTGTCAGCATTCTGTTTTGTCACAAGTTTAACAAAACTGAATGCTGACAAAATGGAATACTGGCAATAACCATTTTAAATGTTATTCTTTATGGCCTACTCTCAAATTTTCATTTTCTGGAGATTCCATGAAACCCCTTGCTCATTGATGAATTACGCTTCAGCACAAAGTCAGTGCTGACCTCTCATTCCACACTGCCTTAGGTGAAGCAATTACCTAGTTCAGACTTATTGCAAATATTTCATAGGTTACAAAGGCGAGCATTCTTGCCTTTTGTGTCATCCCAGTCTTGCCTATGCTTAGAGGAAAGGAGGATCCCTATCACTATTGAATATCTGATGCAACATTAGAAGAATCCTTCCTGGCTGGCCCTACCCTAATTAAAATAGTAAGATAAAACTATGGGAAGCAACAGAACACCTCCCTTCACTTGACTATAATATTATGCTTAGATCATGACTATAATGTTGCTTATATCATGACTATAATATTTGCAACACTCCTGCATCCATGGTAATTCATGTGGGGCATGTCTACACATGCCCATACAGCAATAGTGTTACTGCGCAATACTTAAGTACTTTCTTCCAAATATAGTGCCCATCTTTAAGAAAGGGTAGAAAGAGGATCCAGAGAACTGCAGACCAGTCAGCCTCACCTCAGTCCCTGGAAAAAAACAAGGATCAGGTCTTCAAAGAATCAATTTCTAAGCATTTGGAGGAGAAGAAAGTGATCAGGAACAGTCACCATGGATTCACCAAAGGGAAGTCATGCCTGACCAACCTGAGTGCCCTTTACAGTGAGATAACTGGCTCTATGGATGCAGGGAAAGCAGTGGACATGATATTCCTTGACTGAGCAAGGCTTTTGATACTGTCTTCCACAGCATTCTTGCAAGAAAACTGAGGCAATTTGGGTTGGATGAATGGACTGTAAGGTGGATAGGAAGCTGGCTGGATTGTCAGGATCAATAAGTAGTAGTCAATGGCTTGATGTCTAGTTGGCAGCCGGTGTCAAGTGGAGTGCCCCAGAGGTTGGTCCTGGGGCTGGTTTTGTTCAATATCTTCATTAATGATCTGGAGGATGGGATGGATTGCACATGCAGCAAGTTAGCGGATGGTGCCAATCTGGGGGGTGTAGCAGATACGCTGGAGGATAGGGGTAGGATTCAGACTACTGCCATGTGTGCCCCTGCCTGACCATTTGGGCAGCTATCACCTGGAAGATGTTCCAGGTGTGGTGGCCTGCTTTGAACTGTCAAAGCATGTCCTCCTGGCCCCATTTGTCCAGGAGGTCAGCCACAGCCAGATGAGTCCAAAGTGCCAGCTCTGAGCAAGCAGGGTCCTGCCACTGGCCTCCCTAGCAGGAATTCTGGTGTTCCCTATTGGAAAACTGAAAAATCCCTCATAAAAAAATCCCAAAGTCACTCTGTAAAATACCCCCAAATCCATGTTCCTCTACAAGTAAAACAAAAGACCAGTATAAGGACAGAGAGCAAGACAGAGACAGTGATCAGTTGGACAATGTTTTATTGATATATCTACAGTGTTAAAGCAAGTCTCTCATCATAACAATAAAGTGAACTCTAAATACATGTTTCATGAATTCATGATTACATGTTTTGCTACCCTCCCACAGGGCGATGGCCCCCACATAAGGGGTTTGCCCCCCCCAACAGTGGGTTTGGCCCCCCAACAGGGGGTTCAACCCCCAAACAAGGGGTATGGGCCCCCAACAGGAGGTTCAGCCCCCACACAAGGGGTACAGCCCCCCAACAGGGGCCTAATGGCCCCCACAGGTGCTACCACCTCCCTTGCAAGGCCCATATGCCCACCCCAGCCCCCAATTGCTGCCCCATCTGGCCCCATTCCACCACCAGTTGCTGCAGCCCCGCGAATAGCTGCCCCAGTCAGTCCCACCCCTGCTCCCCCCGACACCCCAATGGCTGCCCCACCCAGCTTCACCCCCCAACTTGCACCCCTAGGCTCCCATGGCTAACCCTACAACCCTAGGCACCATCACTTAAAAAGCCCCAGAAAAAAAACCAGAAAAAAATGGGAAAACAAGCCTCTGCCTCTACCTTAGAAGCAGGGGTGGGGGGGCTCCAGGGCCTCCTGGCAGTGCCCCCCAGGCAGCAGAGGGCAGTGGCAGGGCAGCAGGGCCTGGGCTGAGGTTGCTGGGGCTGTCACCCTGCCCTGCACTGTGCGGGCAGGGCCCCAGTCAGCCAGAGGCAGCCAGACTGCAGGTAAGTGCAGGGTTTTTTGGGGTTTTTTGGTCTTTTTAAACTATGGGGTGGGTGGGCAGGGATCAGGGGGATTTGGGGGGATGGGGCTGGCCAGGGCAGGGGTCAGGAGCCTC
>NW_005842087.1:1689171-1703630 GCF_000455745.1 Alligator sinensis | reverse complement strand
GGGCTGGGGGAGTGGGCAGAGCCATTGGGGGGTCCCCCCCCATGGTCCCTTCCATCCTCCTCCAGCCCCCCTGACCCCTTACTCACTGGCACTGGATCCCTGGTGCTGAAATGTGTGGCCTGCTCAGCCGTGTGTTTCAGCACCAGGGTGAGGGCCAACCATAGAGATGCTCCGGCAGCCAGAGCGTGCCCATGGAGGACCGAGCCTCCAATTACCCTGCCCTGCTTTTTTAAACATCGATTTTTTTAGACCCCTGGATATCCGGGGGAATATTTTTTTGTTCTTGCATGTGCCTGTTGCCTCACCTCAAAGGGGTTTGAGGCAGGGCAAAAGACACATGTGTGCTCATGTGGATATACCCATGAGGTTCAATCAGGACAAGTGCAGTCCTGCCTGCACTTAGGATGGAAGAATCCCATGCACTTGTACAGGCTTAGGACCAACTGACTAAACAGCAGATCTGCAGAAAAGGACCCCCTTTGGGCATTACAGTGGACAATAAGCTGGATATGAGCCAACAGTGTGCCTTGGTTACCAAGAAGGCTAACAGCATACTGGGTTGAATTAGTAGGAGCGCTGCCAGCAGATCGAGAGAAGTAATTACTCCCCTCTATTTTGCACTGGTGAGGCCACATCTGGAGTACTGTCTAGTTTTGGGTCTCCACTATAGAAAGGATGTGGACAAGTTGGAGACAGTCCAGCAGAAGACAACAAAAATGGTTAGGGAGCTGGGACACATGACATATGAGGAGAAGCTAGGGGAACTGTGCTTATTTAGCCTGCAGCAGAGAAGATTGAGGGGGGATTTAATAGCTGTTTTTAACTACCTGAAAGGTGGTTCCAGAGAGGCTGGAGCTAGACTGTTTTTAGTGGTTACAGATAATAGAGTGAGGACCAATGCTTTCAAGTTGCAGCAAGGGAGGTTTAAGTCGGATATTAGGAAAAACTTTCTCGCTAGGTGGGTGGTAAAGCACTGGGATAGGTTACCTAGAGACGTGGTGGAATCTCCATCCTTGGGGGTTTTTAAGGCCCAGCTTGACAGAGTCCTGACTGGAATGATATAGTTGGGGATGGTCCTGCTTTGAGCTGGGGGTTGGACTGGATGACCTCCTGATGTCCCTTCCAACCCTAATTTTCTATGATTCTATGGATCTCTACCCTGATTCTAGCTTGCATAAAACCAGGTGGAGCAGAAAAATGTTTAAAAGCATTGGAAATGGAGTCTGAGGCCAAGTGTACAGTAGTGCTAGCTGTACCAGTATTGAGGTGGAGTATGCAATTTATACTGGCATAGCTTGCTGGTATAACTTATTCCTCTGGTGTAAGATGAACTATCAAAGCAAAAACAGCTTTGCTTCTCTGACTGTGTCTACAATGTGGGCTTCAGCCAGCACAGCTGTGTTGATCAGGGCCGCCTCCTACTCGTGCCCCAGTCTGACTTCACTCTAGAGTCATGGCCTGGGTGTCAGCGAATCAGCCAAAATGGGTCCATAGCTTTCTGTGGCATGTGGCTTTCCCACGTGTCCAGCACTTCTGAGACTTTGAGGGCTGAAAAGCGAGGGAGGGAGAGCATTCTAGTTTAAAGCACACATGACTGTGACTGTGTAGAGATAGGCTCAGATACAGGATCCCTCTTCAGCTAGCCACATTGAGATAATGTGTTGGAGAGACTTGGAGAGTCCAGCATAGGGCAACAGAAATGGTTAGGGGGCTAGGACACATGGTGTCTGAGGAAAAGCTGAGGGAACTGAGTTAATTTAGCCTACAGAGAAGAGTGAGGAGGGATTTGATAGCAGCCTTCAACTACCTGAAGGGTGGTTCCAAAGAGGAAGGAGCTTGAGTTCCTTTTTTGTAAATGGTTGCAGAATGATATGTAAATACAAAAAGACTGTAATTTCTGGACTGCTGAAATCGGATGTTCTCATCTCAGAGAGAGATGTTGTGTATTTTGTTCTGAATTGCAGTTAGCACAGCAAGACATTTCAAACCCAAGGTTACAGTCTTTCTACCTTAATAATAGTTCATCAGATAGCTCCAGGGACAGATGGGGAATAGACCAATAAGAATGAACAAGTTCCTTGGCTACCTTGTTGAGTGTCACCTTTGGTGGAATGTTTAGACCTTGAGGTCTTCTGATCTCAGTTGGACTAAGGAAGTACATGATGGTTGGAGATATCATCTTTGACTACTTCTTGGTTCAAGCGTTACTCTTAAATTATGTTGATGGCTATTTATACTTGATAAAAATCAATCCAGAATTTACTCTTTCCATTGTTCCACACCTGACCGCTTTATCTTTTTTTTGTTTTGCCGTTTTCCCAGACCCCACAGAAAGGCTACTTGTTCTGCTATTTCGTCTCGCTCTTTATCCTTGTGTACAGGATAGAAATGTCTGAGAAATTATAATTGATATTTTTGGTTCCAAATATTTCTTTCTGACACATAATTTGCTAGGTTTTAAATTATTTATATTACCAGTTTTTATGAAAAGTTAGAAGCTCTAGAACTTGTATTACTATAATTTTGAATTACTGCTAAACTTCATAGTTTTTTCATGTAAAGCTCTTGGTATGGAAAATTAAATAATATAATGTGTTATAGTGTGAAGGAACAAAAAGGGAGGGTTTAGAGAGGTTGCTTTAGAGAGTATCAGTCCACACAAGTAATATTTTCAAAAGATTTATTTTAAAAATTGAATTTTGACCATGTCCTTGCTATATAAAAATAAACCTAAAAAAATTGCATTGTTATAAAATATTAAATAAATAACCTCATTTAATACATATTCATTGCTAGAATCTCAACCTAACCATAGCCAGCAGGTCAGGTTGCATATAGCCTGGACTCATTTAAGAACAATATTATCACACGTACAAAATAGAATACGAACATGGTCTTTTCATAGAGCAGCTTAGAGGGACATAAAACTCTACTACAGTAAATGCCAATAGCTACAGGCTGGATCAGATTCCAATTTATGATCTAGATAGAGCATAGTTTAAAAATCCATTTTCTGATCTGTTTAATTTATCAGATGATTGAATAGCTTCAGTTTTATTAACATTTACAATCCTGAACATTGAAACATTCAACATTTTCAAATACACAGTGAGCTTTCTCCATTCACTACATTTAACAGGAAAAATAAGAAATAAAAATAAGAAATAAATATAATAATTTCTTCCCTTTTGTCCCCAAATATGCATGAACCTTTCCAATTGTATAAATTAGTTTGTAAATTCTCAATTCAGTTATCAACAATGAAGAATTCACCCGTCTTAATGTGATTGGTGGAATTCAACAAAGTGACTAGAAACGTAAAAAAATGCAATTAAATTGTAGCAGTGCCATAATCATTACCACTTTCTTGATACACTCTCCCCTTGACATAAGGTATCTTTTAGATATGAATTCCTGCCTGCAAATGGTTTTGAATATTGTTGGGCTTTAAAAAATTATTTAAATGGAATTCTGATGTTCCAGCCTTTTATGGCTTGAATAACTATATTCTTTCCATTCTTAGAAAAAGGATAGAGACCTGAAGAAGGGCACTTTGTGCCTTGAGGCCTGTCTAACTTGTTTTGCAACTATGCAGTTGATCCAGTAAAATATCACTAAAAAAAAAGCCTTGCTTCTCTTTATTAAAAAATACTTTTCTGCAGTTCCTTAAAAAATACAAGATACACAAACCACATTGTACGTAAAATCTAAAGTGCTACTATGAAATCTTGTGTAACCTGTTTCTCTGATTTATTTCTCATACAGGGCTACAGAGATTTCAGTGGGAGTTGGATTGAGACCACACCTAACCTGTTGTGCTAACTACAATATTTTACTTAAGACTGAAATACAGGTTATAAACTTTTGTTTATAAGATACTATATAAAACATTACCATGGCTTTCAATGTGTAAGTGAAAGCGATGGAGCCTCAGTACACTACTGTGATATACTTGAGCTAGCTTCAAATTTGGGTAGCAGTAATAACATAGCCTGGCCAGCACAGAGCTGTGTGGGTAAATCATGTGAATAGGCTTCTCGACTTCTCAGATGCCTTTTTGATGGGCACTATGTTGTCCTGACTACTATGATATCAGTACATGAACTCACCAGTTAGGTCTACAATGTAGATACATCCACAGTTAAGGCTATACTTTTGTTTCTTTTAGTTCTTAAATGATTTACATGAGAGATTGTACTGGGTTTTCTAAAAATATAGAACAAAATTATTAGATACCACATTGGCTAGAAAACTGCAAATGTGAAAAAAATGTAGACTGTTAAAGGCTTTCAAAATCTTTTGATTCTTTCTACATATCTTAAGCTTTCAAAAGAAATTCTTATTTTTTTATAAAACACCTATCAGAATACAAATGCCCTGTTATACCAGCTTGGCAAACAATGACCCCTAAGTAATAAGCAGCAGTAGCTTGTCATCCCTTTGACCCATGCAGTACAAGTTAAAAACTTGCACTGTGGCCTAAACACAATTATGTTGATTTTTTAAATAAGTGTTTTTAAATATATATTAGTGGAATGTAAAAGCATAAGTTTAAACATAAAAAGGCCAAAAAGGAAAAGTTAAGGCTCTTCATTCATGTACAGCATCTATGACAGAGAGGTAGTATTCATGAGAAACTTAACTTTCTCATTTCCTGACTTTAAAAGAAATAATTTACAGTTATTGTAAATGTTTTAACCTATTTTTAACTATTAAAATATTTTTTACATTAATTTACTAGTGATAGGACTGAAAACAGTACTAAAATTGGCAATTTTCATTGATCAAGTCATCTTGTATCTTTTGCTTGAGAATTAATGTTCAAGTTAAAACTTAATAACTGTTGATAATGTAAATTGTGATTGTAGTGTTATGGAACCCATTGAAAAAAAACCCAGTATAGTTACTGTCAAGTATTAAAGCAAAACAAAAGTAGAAATTTGGTTCTTACATCCATTTTGGAATACATAGTTCTGTTACAGAAGACATTAAAAAAGGGATCTAATACCACAAAGCTCAGCGTTCTTCCTTTTATCAATGGATCCCTTACCTGAGTAAGTCATCTAGGGTGACACCCAAAGTATAGAAAATGCATTACTTTTGTTTTGTATAAAGATATAAATATAATAATTTACAAAATTACTTAAATAAATAAATAGGTGGATAGTCTATAATTCTGCAGATCTTTCTTTCAGTAGTAATGTGGGGTTGATATCATCTATTGCCGAGTTTGAGGTACTGACATTAATAGTTGCTGCTTCAGTGGATTCAGGGTTTAGGACATGAAAAGCTGTAAAGGGACAACCCTTTACGTTGTTGCAGATGAGTTTTTGCAGGGAGGCCGTGTTGACTATTTCAAAGCCTACTCTTCCACCAAAAGTGCTAGGCTTCCAGTACTCAGGAGAGCAGATAGCATTTCCCATCAGGCCTTTCAACGAGAATGGTGCTCCAAGCTCTACCATAGTCTCACCAAAGATGGCTCCTGGACGGGGCTTTTCTACTAACAGACCAGGATACAGCTCCATAGCATCAATGTCTCCATAAAGCTCTTCCAGTTCGGCTGCCATTTCTTTTTCTCCTAAAATATTGACAAACAGAACAGTAAAAGGTAAGCTTTCCATATAGCACCCTGTGTTTTAACTCTACTTCCTATTACAACTCATGTTTATATACGCTTGTAAATCATAACCTGTCCTTATATTAGGTATTTGAAAGAAAAGACATCTTCTGTTTCTTAAAGAAAATAGCTCTTACCTGTAAGTTCCTCAAATGATTTAAAGGGTTTCATGAGGAAGTGTTTCCGGTATTCGTTCAAGGATTGGTATCTCATCTGTCTGCTTTGGTCAATAGATGCCTTGGCAACTTTCTGTACTGCCGCAGGAATGTTTTTACCCCCAGCAACCTATTCAAACAAAGAATGCAAAGAATAAGAACACTAAGAAAACTCACCACAATATGCACTGCCTGCTTAAACTTAGGTGGAATCCTGCATGGCTTCCTCCAGTAACATTTTAATTGACATGAACAGGAATTACCCTAAACAAGGAACTGGCACGTTACTAGTGCTTTTAGCGCTACCATTTTTATTAACTGTGTGCGAGTAGCATAGTCATAGCACAGCACAGCTCATGATCTATTGCACTGAATATCTGATGTAGAAAGTGCATCTTGCTACAATGGGTATACTTGTTGAGAGAGGTAGTTAGCCATGTTAGTCTGAAGTCAGTCAGAAGGCAGGGTAGCGATGCACTTTTATAGAATAATTAAAGACGATATATACATAGAGCACAAGCTTTGATGAACCAAAGTTCACTTCATTATTATGTATATTTCCTTTTCACAGAAGAACCCCTTGCCCCACGTAATCTCCCCATCCCCTGAGCATGATCTGAAGTCAGTGAGTTACAGTAACTTCCACAGAATATGCAAGACTGTCAATCGACTAATTAGGAAGGGAGAATATTTACCCTGCCAGCAATTTGCTTGGAGAAGGATTTCACCATGTGGGAAAGGCCATGCTCCAGCATTATGGAGTTGTTGTAAAGAAACTGCTGGAATGTGTATTCCTGGTCATGTATCTGGAACGTGTCAGGTAGAAGTGGGTGCCAGTGGTATAGAGTGTTGAATTCAGCTGCAATTCTGTTCTGGTACTGAAACTTTTGGTTAAACAGAAGCTCAGGATCAAACTTCAGCTTGAAATGGTAGCCGCTCAAGTGTTGCACATAGTCTTCAATGACAATCTTGATGGTCTCCCCTGTAAGTTCAATGAGATATTAAAGAAAATTGGTATCACTTTGATTTATCTGAGTAATTCTAAATGTCCAGACTTCAGTCTGAGAAGACATGAAAATGACAATATAAAAATGGCCAACCACTTTTCTAAAATATATATGCTTTTGCGGGGGGGGGGGGGGGGGGGGGGGAGAGGAGGTTCTGGCTGCAAATACAGCATAACAACATTTTGTCATTTCTTATTAAAAAATCCAATGAGATTTAAATACAAAAAAAAGGTGCAAGAGTCTCTTTTAGAAGCTGATTTTTATATACTTATCTACAGTTTCCTTTCACAGAAAGATAATATAGCAATAACACTGCACAGAACTTAGCGTCATCTCGCATTCTCAGTTTGGGTAAGAACTACGTATTTTTCCCAAGTAGATGTGCATCAGCAATAACATGGAAAGGAAAAGAAACTTGATACACATCTTTTATCTATTGTGTTTGTGCATTGTTTTTTCAGGAACTTCCTAAATTTAATGAAGGTTAAACTGTAAATGAACTAAGATCCAAAGGGAGGGAAAAGAAAAATACAAAATTTTTGGGCCAGCAGGCCAAGAAGTCTCAGAACAATGAATCAGGATATTTATTTAAGAATATAAGTAAAATTTCTTTTCTTAACAAATTTGCTGAAACTGACGGCAGGTACAAAAAATTTCTAGCTTATTGTAATGTGTTTATTTTTTCTGTTTTGTAAGTGTAATACTGTAAGGAATAAAAAAGAAAGAAAGAAAGAAAGAAAGAAAAAGGATAAAATAATGCCCACTGGCTAACAATCTGGGTGCCTAGCAAGACGCCCATCCTCTGAAAAATCATCTCTCTTCAGAGTGTCTCAAGTAGTCAACTGAGATGTCCAAAATCACTTCTAGAAGAGTAGCACCTTGAAGCTGAGCATTGCATTTGTATAAAGTGAAGTAAGTTTATTTCTTTTTACTCACCTATCAATATGAGTCTGGTAGTTTGGAATAACCGTTCATCATCCCATTCTGGATGCTCCTGCTTAAGGATGTCACAGACCCGGTTGTGCTCCCTGAGCCATATGGTAGCATACATCATTAAACCTGGGACCAGGCCAAACACCTCCTGTCCTACAGAGAATTGTAGATGCTCAGGAACATGAGGAGGATACATCATTTCTGCTTGAGTATCCTTCACTGTTGGAGGGTACATTTCTCCACCAATCATCTACAATTAAGAAAAAAAACAAAAAAAACCCAAAGCTAAGAATACAATTAATTACAAAACATATGTTGGTCCTACAGTTTTCAGACTGCAAACCAAATACTGCCTTAGCATAAATGGGTGCTTCTTTCACTAGAACAAATGGGGGCTCCCTGGCATCATGGCTATATTTGACAGTTTTAGGCTTTATACTATTAATGTAGATGCTAGTTCTAAAATTCATTTGCTTTCCTATTGGACAGTTGGAATTTTAAAGTATAACATACCTGATACTTTAGCTTCCCATCTTTATGAAGCCTGAGCTTAAGCTGTCTGTCCAAAGTCTCTCCATAGATATGGTTCAAATCAACCTATAAAATAAAAAGCATTTGGAACATGAGGCCATATTAAAAATCTGGTTATTTTAGAACATATCCAACTCCTGTTGAAGTTAGTAGGAGTTGTGCCACTAGATGTTTGCATGTCAAATTATACTATACATTTCATATAGCGAGCTTTCCATCAGCAAAGCCTTTTAAAAGAGCAAGACGTGACATTACACAGTACTGTACAGATACTGCATAGCTGACAGATAAAGCTATAACATTAAATAAAATAACAGCACACATAAACATCGTAGGAAGGCTCACTACATCGGAATGGATTTGTGTGAGAACTCATGTTTAGAAAACAGATTGTGCAGATAAGGAGATTTTTAATGGATCAATTTAGGCTTTGATCCTGCAATCCTGACCCCATAGAACTGAATGGAAGTTTTGTCTGGATCGTGTTTCAGGTATCATGATGTTTGTGTGCACTCCCTATGCACGAAAAGATACTACTGTCACCACAGAGGCTGATTAGTTTTCAGTTCACATCAAGTCAAAGCTTTGTGAGCTTACCCCATGCCCAAGGCCTTTTGTGAAGGCTGGTCCTTTGTGGTGATCAGTCTTAAAGAACTGGTGGGTGAAGTGTTGAGCAAAGAATGTGAACATAATATTTGTGCTCTGTGGATCTGGAATAAATTTTTTCCTCAGCAGAAACTTCTCCACAACTAACTTGGAATCCGGGAGTTCCTTTTTACCTACGATTTAAAAAAAAAAAATCACGTCAGTTTACTTTCCTCTCTACATTTAGGAAAAAAAAAGACTTTTAACACCCCCCCCCATCCATAATTTCTTCTTTAAATAAAGAGCCTATTGCATATGAAAATACAGAGGCGGATCACTGTAGCCATTTGCTTAAAAAAAAAAAAATCTCATTTCCCCTAGACTGAATCTATACATCCAATATGCAGCCATTTTACAACCTACCATGGCTGATTTCAAAGTAAATAGCCACATGAAATTACTTTGTTGGAAAATATTTCAAAAAAGGAAAGATAAAGGGAGTCCTTCCTTCTTCTCCAAAACTGATGGTCAGAAACCTATTTTATTTCTTACCTTTAACACCCATGGGTGTTGGGCAGTCTCGTGCTACTGGCGGAAGGGCTCTTGTATAGTAGGAAAGGTTGGAAAAGGCTTCCCAGCTTTTGTAACCGTATTCACTGTTGTATGTTGGGGGACTGTCAATCAAATGCGACCTTGCTAAAAAACAAACAAATAAAGAAACCCCCCAAAATTAGTAGTTGTTTTAAAACATTATATATTACTTAAGAAATTAGTTATAGGGCAAAATCTGCCCACGGTGATTTTAAACCAATTAATTTGAATAAGGTTATTAAAATTTGTGAGGTTATAAAGGTTTGTGCATATTTAATGGCAGAGATAGTGACAAACATCAAGTTCAGATGGAAATTCTGGCAGAAGTCTCTGGTGTTGGGAAGGTAGGTTTATGTTCAGACCATCACAGAAATAAGGAGCAGCTTTGGCTTACCAATGTGAAGCTTAACTTCTCCCAAATTTTGAAGTATGTGGAGATTCAAGATTTTCCTTAACATAACTTTAGTTTTGTATTTTTTGTTGTTTAAATCTTAAAAAAAATAAATAACCGTATGCTAACATACATTTGAATCATCATATTAAAATTAGACAGCTGAACAAATTGTATGCTTTTAAAATATGTCCAGCTTCTTGTTTCGCATTTTCAGAGAGACTATAATTTTGGTCATAGTAGATTCTCTCTCATTGCTTTTCCTATTTTTAGTTGTTTTGTCTCTGGTTTACATTTTTCTCCAATGCAGAAGATTTTTTATACCACATATATGAGGTGTATACAAATGTGTGCACATATGCTACTAATCAGAACAACCCTTGAAAATCCTAATACAAGCTTCTATTACTGAAGAATAACATTACGAAGAGAACATACTTACATGTCAATACATATCGCATGATGGCATCACGTAAGAAAGGAATGTTGTTTATAATATTCCAGACTCCCTTGAAGTGTGTGAGGATGTAGTGGACGGTGTTGGGAGTAGGCTTCAATGTGATTTTCAACCACGTAAAGAATTCGGCTGTTAATATTGAGGAACAATGAAGAACATTGTAAATTCGTTATGAAAGTAATATGCAAATCTGAAAGTAAAGTACTGAAATGCTCTTCTGTAACTTTCCTTATTTATTATTGTTAACCATAAAAACATAACTCTGAGATACTTACGTGTAGTGCAGTTTTCCCCATAATACCCGGTCCTTGTACAGTCACATTCGTATTTGTCAAAGCCTGTTGTCAAACAAACTCCTCTGTTCTGACATGGATTTGAGCAGCAAGGATTAGCTATAATGGAATGGAGAGTACTATTAATTGTTTTCATCTCACCAAAAAATCTTTAGTCTATTTTCTGAGGATTAGCAGATAATTGTCAGTAATTCACATAGTGCATTTCTTTAACTGGCATTTTGGAGAGGATAGTAAGTTAAATAATTGAGCTAAGCAAACACACCATGCCTGTTTGGTGCTCTATATAACCACTTCTCTGAGAGAGATAAAGAAGTATTATTGCCAATTTAGGGATTGGAAAAAATAGTTTAAATGAATGGCCATAGTGATTTAACATTTTGGACATGGTCACAGTTCCAGAATTATAGCTTTCATATCATGGATACTTCTGTCATCAAGAGCCATACAGGGTTTCCAGTATGTATGGGCATATTGTCTCTTTGTCTTACACTTATGGCACAAATCTCTGGACTACAAGTGTGCGAAGCAGGGACTTTGTTCTTTGGCTGTACAGCACTAGCACATTAGGGTTCTGGTTCACGGCTAGGGCTTCCACATTATACAAATAAGTACTAATATCTCTAATTCTCTATGCTGTACTGGTTCTTCTTCCAGTAGTTAATATAACTTCCAGTGGTTATATTGGTTTTTGCTTTGCTCATCAGCTGAATAACACAGAGCTGGGCCCTTCGTAGATTCATAGATTCCAGGGTCGGAAGGAACCTCAGTGGGCCATTTAGTCCGACCCCCTGCCCCTGGCAGGCAAGAAAAGGGTCACCAAACCTGGGATCATGTGATCCCAGCCAGGTGCTTGTCCAGTCTCCTCTTGAAGATCCCTAAGGATGGGGCGAGCACCACCTCCCTGAGAAGCCCATTCCAGATCCTAGCAACCCCAACTGTGAAGAACTTTTTTCTAATGTCCAGTTTAAACCTATTCTCCAATAGCTTATGACCATTGTTCCTTGTTGTACCAGGGGGTGCCCTGGTATTCAGATCGTCGCCTACTTCACGTTGCTCTCCCCTTATGAATTTGTACACTGCCACAAGGTCCCCTCTCAGCCTTCTCTTGGAGAGGCTGAAGAGGTTAAGGTCCCTTAGCCTTTCCTCGTAGGGCCTTCCCTGCAGACGAGTGGCTCTTCTTTGGACCCTCTCCAGGGTGTCCGCACCCCACTTGAACTGCGGCGTCCAGAACTGGACAAAGTACTCATATATTAGTAAAGCTTCTCCTTTAACCGGAGACAAAGGTGGATCATGCTGCGAGGATGTACCACACCACCTGCACCCCTTCTTTTTGAAATCCTTCATCTGCCCGTGTGTGTGTGAACATACATATATATATGCTTGTGGGCATATAGAAATATCTGTATTTGATGTATAACGTGCAATATGACAGTCTATAGATCTAGAGGATGTGGAGGAAACAGATCACATTTACTACAGGAAATTCAGGTACTTGATTTAGAACATGCAATATGACGGTCTACAGATCTAGATGAAACACAGACCACATTTACTACAGGAATTTCAGGTATTTGAGATATGCAATATGCCAGTCTATAGGCCTGGAGGATATAGATCTCGAAAACACACAGACCACATTTACTACAGGAAATGCAGGTATTATATCGCATGTTCTATATCAAATACCTGAATGTCCTGTAGTATAAGTGATCCGTGTTTCCTCTAGATTTGTAGACCGTTATATAATCGGGCAGCATATAGATCTTGAGGAAACACCGATCAGGTTTATCCAGAGAGAGCTCTTGCAGGTGCCCTGGCAGCACTCCCTCCAGGGCAGGAAGGAAGAGCCAGGGGCAGAGGAAAGTAGAGCCCCGAGGTCCGGATCTCGAGAGGAGGCACCAGTCGCCCGCCCCGGAGGGAGAGGACGGAGGCTGCGGCACTCACCTGCGCGGCCGGCGGCCAGGACGAGCGCGATCACGGAAGCGTAGAGCAGGAGCATAGCGCTGGGGCTGCCCGGGGAGTCGGCGTGCGCTGGAGGCGGCAGTGTCCGGAACCCCTCGGCTCGGGATGCTGCGGCTCGGCAGGCTGGCGTGGCCCCACTCCGCTCCCGTTCCTATTTATGGCCCCGCCAGCGAGTGACGTGCGACGGCACCCCGGCAGATGGGGAAATTCCAGCTACCCAGCCATGGGGTCGCACCTTCCTCTCCCCTCCCCGCCGCCCCCTGGCAGCGGCGTGATGAACGCGCAAACTCTGCTTCCGGGGCGGAAACGGGCGTGGGCTGCGAGCTGAGCCTGCCCCCTTCTGCTGCAGCGCAGCGCTTGCAAGCGCGGCCCCGGCCCCGGCCCCTGGCGGCGTCTGAGGCCTCGCCAGCGCCCCTCGGCTCGCCCCTCTCCCCCGCCCAGGAATGTGACACGTTAATGACCTCGGCAGCAGTAAGAACGGGGAGGGGACGAGTCAGAACACTAATAAGAATAACAGGATACTAATACTTGATGATTAAAAGCAACACCAAGAAAAATGAACAACAACTCCACCGATATTGTTATTCTTACTAGGATGAAGATCAGTTATTCCTTTTATTTGTGATGACCTATCGATTTTATTAGTTATCATGATTAGTTATGGTTGTTAGTATTGGGATGATTAGCAACACCGATCATAACTGGCAGCAAGAATACAACCATACGGGTAGTTTCGTCATGCTTCGCAACAGGAACAGGGACCGACCGCCAACAGCAACCTTGTTATTCTGCTCAGCAACAGCAAGAATAAACAACAGCAACACCAATATTGTTAGTAGTAGTAGTATAATTATTAGTTATTCAGTTTATTAGCGATTAGTTATTAATGTTAGTATTAGCATTGTCAGCAACACCAATAACAACTAATAACAATAACAAAACCATTATGGCTATTCTTGTTATCAGCAACAGCAACTAACAACAACAATAACACTAATATAGTTATTGTTGCTAGTATAATTATTAGTTATCCATTTTATTAGCTATTAGTTATAATTGTTAGTATCACTGTTGTTGCTGATAATAACTAATAACAATAACAATCATATTGTTATTGTCATCAACAACAACAATTAACAACAATATTAGTGTCAGCCACAACAATAATAAACAGCAACACTAAGATTGTTATTGTTAGTATAATTATTTGTTATTAATTTATTAGCTATTAGTTATTATTATTAGTATTAGGATTATCAGCAACAACAGTAATAACTAATAAAACCATATTGGTTATTCTTATTAACAGCAACAATTAACAACAATATTATTGTCAGCAACAGTAATAATAATAACAATACTAAGATTATTATTATTGTTAGTATTATTATTATTAACAGCAACAACTAATAACAACACTGATATTATTAATAATATTGACAGCAACAATAATTAATAATAACAAATAACAGTATCAATAATAGCAACACAACAACAATGGCTGACAATAATGATAATAAAAAACAATGATAATAAGCTTAAAAAAGACAATAATGATAATAAAGCAACAACAATAGTGACACCAATAACACTAATCAGACTAATAATTACAACAATGAAAATGATAAGAATAACAATAACGATGATAGTAATAGCAGTGACAATAAAAATAGCGATAATAATACTAATAGTAATAATGGCAACAATAATAATAACAGCACCAGCAATAATGATAATGGTAACAATAGGCAGCTATATCGAACCCCGTGTCCCATGCCAGTGAAACTTGGCTTCTCTATTTTCCTGCCCCTGCAGTTTCCTGAAAAATTGCATTTTGTAAGAAAGCATTATTAAAAGCAGCCCAAATAGTACCTGCTAAATATGGCATTCCTTTTGGAAGGACTTCCCCCACCTCAGCTCAACTCAAATAGAGC
>NW_005842087.1:1683854-1689140 GCF_000455745.1 Alligator sinensis | reverse complement strand
GAACACCCCCCCCCCCCCCCCCCCCCCCCCCCGGTCTAACTAACTCCTAATAATAACATGCTTTTGTTACATTTGCTGTTCATAAAAAAGTGATGTAAAATTATTTGGGAGTGTGTCTACACATGCAAATGCCGTGTGATGGGTTTACTCCATGGCCTGGGGATGGGGGGGAGGGGGAAGGGCTCCCAGCCAACTGGGACGTGGAGTTGGTGACATTCCCACCCTCTCCCCAAAGGGCCTTTCTGGAGAGGTGGCTGGAGGCAGTTCTACACCCCAAACGTGTCCCTACTGACAGTGTCCCGGACATGCCGCGAGGAGCTGTTTGTACAGATTGAGGGGTGCCCAAGCCACTGCTGCTGCTGCTGCTCGCTATGATGTCCCAGTTGCACCTGAGAACCTGACACAGGACCCTGAGCTTTGATGGTGTGGAGGGCAGACAGGCTTCAGTACTCACCTGCTTGGCTGAAAGCCATGAGTGCGATCACCAAAGTGCAGGGCAGGATCATAGTGAAGGGGTTGTCTGCGAGTGCTGGCTGTCTTGGCAAGCTCTTCTACTTAGGATGCTGCGGCTTTGCAGGCTGCTGTGGCCCAACTCACGTCAACTCCCAATTTATGAGCATAAGTGATGTGGAAATGGTGTAGCCTGTGCTTCTGGCCACTGGGAAATTCCCTCTGCAATTGCATAGGGTTGCGTGTACTTTCTTTACCCTATACACCTTCCCCGCCTCTGTTGTCAGCTCTTCTTTAAGATCAGCGAATTCCCTCTTCCTTTCCAGCCCACCAGTAAGTGCTTTGCCTCCCAAGACGGCCACACACCCCTCCTTGCGTCCTGTGGGGAAACAGGGCTCCAAAGCATGGGTTTCCTAAAAGCTCAGGAGGTGGCTGCTTCACCTCAGTGGATCTGAGTGCAGCGGCGAGCCGGGCTTCTGCTTCTGAGTCTCTTGGTAGCATCTGGGGGGCAGCTGAGAGCTCAGCTGCTGGGATGGTTGAATTGCTTCTAGGCTTTCCCTTCTCCCAGGCTTCAGCCCCTTACCTCCTACCACACTCTTTAATAACATAATAATAATAATAATAATAACCTCAGAGAAAAGTATAGGAAACACTATAATGGAAGGTTAGAATCTACTCATAGAGATATTTCAGCCTAACCTTCATTACATAGAATGGCATTTAATTTTTTACTTGGTTGTTTAGGAAGCTAAGGCATTCACCTAGGAAGACAGAGGTCCTAGCTCTCTCCATCTCTGATTTCAGGGGAATTTGAACCCAAGTCTCCCTAACTTCCCAGTCCAGCGCTCCAACCTCCACACCACAGTCACGCCATTATCCTGTCCCTTCTTTGGAGCTCCTGTTGAAGGTGACCCCCGGGGTATCATAAGAAGGTATATGTAAAGTACGGAGGGCCTGGAACAAAAGGGCAAGCCAGGGGCTTATAGTTTAGTGTGGTTGCTGCTTGCTGAACAAGAGGGGGCCCTAAATTGTAGCTGAGGCCCTTGTTCCTAGTTGGACAGAAGCTTCCCCCATGTACTACCCTCTGTCCATTTTTTCCAGTTGAGTATGTTAGTAGTTTGAATTCAAAAGGAGCACTGGAAAAGGGACTGCGTAATGCATGACCTGTGATGTCATAGCTATACTGTTGCCATGGGTGGTGACAGAGACACCCTTGTTCAAATCCCCTCTGCACCCAGGACCTCTGGCTTCCCAGGTGAGTACACTAGCACAGAACTATGGGGGTAAAAGAGGGATGGATGTGCATATGGTCCTTTTCTGCTTTTGAAGCTAAATCATGGGTGGGCCTAGATCCATTTTCAGGTATCTAAAGCCACTATGTACCCAGAAGAGACATATATATGCTCTGCCTAATACTTCACTTGCTCAATCTATGTGACTTCATAGCTGTGCAGGCCTACATGGCCAGAAATAGAATTCCCCTGTAGAGGGCCAAACTATGGCCACTTTGACAACCTGGAAAGAACAGAATGTTTCCCTTAGTGTTTTGAGCTACAGTATACCAAAGGGTATATACAAAAACTAGGTGCAGTGGCCTGTAATATGTGTCCTGTGGTTGACCCTATGATTGAAATGAAGGAAAGGGATATTAGAAGGTCTGTTGAACTTCTGGGTGAACTTGGGACTTCCTTTTGGATCTTGTCCAAGTCAAATACCTGTAAGATGAAAAAACTATACTCCTAATTTACATAGTATCATACCCTAAATTAGTCAACATTTGTGAAGCACATCAAGGTCCTTAAATGGAATGTATTTATTCATGGAAAGTATGTTATCAGTATGCATATCTATGCTGATTTAGGGTCCCACTTGATGGTACACAGCAAGGTAAGTATAATTTTTAGCATCCAGCTTTCATAGGCAGAATAGTTTAAAACTTCTAGCTAAATTAAAACTTTTAAAAAATAAGCAAAGAAAAGAAGAAATATTTCAGGGATTCTACTTAAGGCAGGAGATGAAATACTGGAATATAATGGGAAAAGATAAATTGTTTTATTATAGCTAAAGACATACCTCTTAATTACATGTTATGATGCCATCTAAAGTAGAATCATGTATGTTACTCATGGGTCTTTAGTCTATGAGTTTGTGGCAGGTTTACACCCCACTCTCTGTGGTGCCAGCACCCAGGTGGCTGGTCTTCAGGTGAGTTGATCGGCACCTCACGGCTGGACTATGCCCCATCAATTGGTCTGGAACCTGGAGGCTCTGGGCATAAAAGAAGCCCAGGAGCCAAGCCAAGAGGGAGAGACAAGGGAGCACCGGCAGCAGAGCTGCATGCTTCCCCTGTGGCTGGAAAGGAGCCAGCACATCCCTGCAGATGGAGCGCACCCAGACAGGGAACGCCTGCTCGTCCCACCACTGGAGTCTCCAGGGAGGACGTAGGTGTGCAGCCAACTGCCAGCAGGAAGCTGGAGGCTTTATCCAGGGCACAGCACACCAGAAAGTCTGAGGACACCTGGATCACCCAGCCAGCACCAGTAAACAACCCAGGTAGCAACCTGGGAGTGGCAGCTGATGGCCCAAGGGCCCAGATCTGACATTGCTCACCGACACCTGCAACAACTCCCACAAGAGCACATAGGTCAGCATGAGGTGGGAGATGGCAGCCTGGTGGGCACTGCTGGGACCCACAGAGGGAAAGACCCTGTCCAGGAAACCCCACAACTTTACTCATCCCAACTGAGCAGCTGCAGACCCAAAGCATCCTGGCAGGGAGTTGGCACAGCCATGAGTGTCATGTAGGCATGGAGAAACACTCTGCACAACACTACAATACATAGCCATGTGGTAGCCAGCCCAAGGTGCAGGTTCAACATGGGGTACCCACGAGGTGAGACCACGTGGGATCAGGGTGCGCCTTGCCTTAAGAAGTCCCAAGTGCTGAAGGGAAGCACTGGGCACAGGGCATCATTGCCCTGCACACCACATCATTCAAGCTGTTTTGGTTAAAGTATTGCTTCATTACCATTTTGGTAGTCTAAGAGGCCACAGCTGTACCCCTGCCAGTGGCCACAAGACCAGGCCTTAACATTGGAGGAAACAGAACCATTGTCATACCAGGACAATATCAAGGCTGATCCATAACACCTGTGTGGAAAGGGGTAGTGTCTAGGGGGAGGAGAAGCCCCATAGAAGAAGTGCCAGCAGAGTTGCCCAGGGTCTTAGGTGCTGCCCAGGGTCTTAGGTGCTGCTCAAATTAAGTGGAGGCAACCATGCAATGGCAGTTGCAGCTGGGCAAGGTGCATGGAGCTGTTTCCAGCAGCAGCCTCAGCAGCCCGGCAGGGTGCACATAACTTGCTCCAGCAGCAATAGCTTGGGTGAGGTAAAACCCTGCAGCACTGTCTCTTCTCCCCATACAATTGCGCTTCACCCTTCTCTGCCTGGGGTGCAAAAATCATTATTTATGTTTAGACAGGGGGAAATGAATAGATTCCTTATCTTTCCTGTTAGAGACCACATGTACCTGATTGAAATTCTGTTTTGCCATGTTAAGTCATTCCTTGACGGACTAGCACACCCGTTCAGCTATAGCTCCACATATATACATACAATATGGTATACATACTCTGTAGTTTTTAAGTCAATATGCATAGGCTTAGGAGAATTCAATTTTAATTTTTAAATAATTTTGTCAGCTAAAATCAGTGGTAATTTTTAGCAGGGGTTTAGGTTGTAGCCGTGTTGGTCTAAGGATATAGGCAGACAAGTTTCCTTGGGTGAATTTGATATCTTTTATTAGACCAACCCAAATGGTTGGAGAATAGTTATTAAGCAAACTTTCGGGTTCAAAAACCCTTCGTCAGGCTAAGGAAGTTTCAGCAGTTGGTGTGTGCTCTTCCTGGATGGAATGAAAAGTAAACAAGCCAGGGGCTGGGCTGGGCTGTGGAGTCAGTTGCCAGGCAGATTGTAATGTAACAAAAATCCAATGTCTATGTTTAGTCCCTGATCTCTAGTATCCAGCAGGTTGATGAAATGGAGCTCATAGGCTCGTCTCTGGGAAGTGTTGTGTAAGTTTCCCTTGAGGATCAGGACTGAGAGATTGGAGAGAGAGTGGCCCTCTTGTGAGAAATGTGCCCCCTCTGGTAATTGTGTGTTTCTGTCTTTGATGGATTTCCGGTGTGCATTCATTCTGGTGCGCAGTTGTTGTTTGGTCTCTCCTACATATCTTCCATCAGGGCATTTGGTGCATTGGATGAGATATATTACATTTCTGGAGGTGCAGCTGTAAGATCCTGGGATGCTGATGGCTCTGTTGTGGGGTGTAGTAATAGTGGGGGTGGTGGAGATGTGTTGGCAGGTTTTGCATTTCTTGTCCTGGCACGGTCTGGATCCTTTTGGTGTGTTCTGGGCTTGACGAAGTTTGCTTCTGGTGATGAGGTTGGCGAGGTTCGGTGCTTGTCTGAAGGCTAGGATGGGTGGCTCTGGGAAGATCTTTTTAAGAATAGGGTCTCTTTCTAGTATGGGTTTCAATTTTTTGAGGATTTTCCGTACAGGTTCAAGGGATGGGTGATAGGTCATAACCAGCAGTGTGCGATTTGTGGGTGTTTTTCTTCTGTACTGCAGCAGTTCTTCACGTGGTATCCAGGTGGCTCTTTCAAACGTGCGATCTACCTCTCAGGAGGAGTGTCCTTGCTGGGTGAAAGCCTTTTTAAGATTGGTGAGGTGGCAATCCCAGGTGTTCTCTTCAGTACAGATGCGGTGGTATCTGAGGGCTTGGCTGTATATCACAGCTTTTTTGGTGCGTTTCAGGTGATTGCTGGTTCTGTGCAGATA
>NW_005842087.1:1673659-1683355 GCF_000455745.1 Alligator sinensis | reverse complement strand
TCTTGGTGGAAATGATTTGATGGTATTGTTGAGTTTTTTGGTGAAAAGGGGCGTAGGATCTTCTTGTAGTTCTTTGTAGTAGGTGGTGTCAGAGAGCTGTCTGTTGGCTTCCTTTTTTGTAATCCTCACGGTTTAGGATGACTATGGCTCCTCCTTTATCTGCTGGTTTTATTACTATTTGGTGGTTAGATCTTAGAGATTCTATGGCCTTTTTCTCTGGTAGAGAGAGGTTGTTGTGGTGGCGTGTGTTGCTGATTATTTCATTGTTCATTCTTTCTCTGAAGTAGTCAATGTAGTGGTCAAGGTTAGGGTTTCGTCCACTGTGAGGTGTCCAATCTGATTTTTTTGGGGCTTTTTGGCATTGATCCTTTCTTGAATGTTGTCAGAGGATGAGTTGTTGTTGGGAGTGGGTTCAGTTTGGTCGTGGAAATATTCTTTGAGGCGCAGGCGTCGGAAGAATTCTTCTAGTTCTCCACATTGAAGTATTTTATTGGGGTATTTTTCTGGACAGAAATTAAGCATTTATTCTTATTTTTTTTCTATTTAAATTTTCAGGATTGACTAAAATTAGGTTGGGGAGGGGAAGCAGACAATTTAGTAGACAGTATACTGTTAAAAACTTTATGAAATCACCTGTCAAAATATAAAAAGTAAATTTCCATTAATCAGTAAATAATACCTGCTTTAAAATCAGTCCGTTCATTCATCAGGAAAGAAGCAGGTGCACAAGGACAGAAAAGGAGGGCAACATCACCCTCAGAGTTCTGGGAACATTGGGACCCTGCTGCCACCTGGCTGGAGCCACGAAAACTCATATTTATACCCTCCCCCCCCATTTCTTTCCAGCCCACATCTGTGAAAGAAGCAACTAATTGCTTAATTGATGAATCATTAGGCTGCCAGTCCTTTCCTTCTTTACCTTCTCCACCCTCTGTCCCTCCTCTGTCTTTCTCCACTGCTTCTATTATAATCCCCTTTCTATAAATTTTGATTATTATTGATAGAAGTAATTTTCCATTTACATAGCCTGTGAGTGTGAGGTGAACTCAACATTTATTGATGTTTATCGATAAAAATCAAATCCTGTCAGGCCTAAATATGCACAATCCTGATGTACCAGCTTTCTGGAGTAGTTTTTGAAGTGTAAGAAACTGATTGAATAAATACTACAACTGATCTCATTAGAGAATATTTATTGAGTGTTACTGCCCTCTTCTGCTTAACTTTTTTTCTTTCTAAATGATAAATCAAGTGATGGTAGAAAGCTGACATTTTGCTCTTATTACCTTTTAGATCATGCCTGCGCTTTAATTATAGAATCATAGAATAATAGGATTATAGAAAATTAGGGTTGGAAGGGACCTCAGGAGGTCATCTAGTCCAACCCGCTGCTCAAAGTAGGCCCATTCCCAACTAGATCATACCATGCAAGGCTTTGTCTAGCCACGTCTTAAAAACCTCCAAGGATGGAGATTCCACAGCCTCTCCGGGTAACCTGTTCCAGTACTTTACTACCCTCCTAGTGAAAGCAATTTTCCTAATATCTAACCTAAACTTCCCTTTCTACAACTTGAGAGCATTGCTCCTTGTTCTGTCATCTGCCACCACTGAGAACAGTCTAGCTCCATCCTCTTTGGAACCACCCTGCAGGTAGTTGAAGGCTGCTATTAAATCCCCTCTCAGTCTTCTCTTTTCTAGACTAAATAAGCCCAGTTCCCTCAGCCTCCTCATAAGCCATGTGCTCCAGCTCCGAACCGTTTTTGTTGCACTCTCTCCAATTTGTCCACATGCTTTCTGTAGTGGGGGGCCCCAAAACTGGACAAAGTACTTTAGATGTGGCCTCACCAGTACCTAAAAGAGGGGAAGAATCACTTCCCTTGATATACTGGCAGTGCTCCTTCCTGCTACTGCAGCCTAGGATGGTGTTAGCCTTCTTGGCAACAAGGGTACACTGTTGGCTTATATTCAGCCTACTGTCTACTGTAACCCCCAAAAGGGGTCCTTTTCTGTAGAGCTGCTTCCTAGCCAGTTGGTCCCCAGCCTGTACTGGTGCATGGGATTGCTTTGTTGTAAATGCAGGACTTTGCACTTGTCCTTATTGAACCTCATGAGATTCCTTTTGGCTCAATCCTCCAATTTGTCAAGGTCTTTCTGAATCGTAGCCCTACTATACAGTGTATTTACTACTTCCCCCAGCTTGGTATAATCTAAAAACAGGCTTTGGGCGTTCTCCATCCTATCTTCCAGTTCATTGAAGAAGATATTGAACAAAACCAGTCCTAGGACTGACCCATGGGGCACTCCACTTGACATTGGCTGCCAGCTAGACATCAAGCCATTGACTACTACCCTCTGAGCCTTATGATCCAGCCAGTTTTCTATTCACCCTACAGACCATTCATCCAATCTGTACTTCCTTAGCTTGCTTGAGAGAACGTTGTGGGAGCCTTGCTAAAGTCAAGATATATCACGCCTGCTGCTTTTTCTGCATCCACAGAACCAGTCATCTCATCATAAAAGGTTATCAGGTTGGTCAGACATGATGTGCCCTTGATGAATCTATGCTGAGTGTTCCTAATCACCTTCTTCTCCAAGTACTGTACTTAGAAATGGATTCCTTGAGGACCTTCTTCATAATTTTTCCTGGGATTGAGGTAAAACTGATTGGTCTGTAGTTCCCTGGATCTTCCTTCTTCCCTTTCTCAAAGATGGGTGCTATATTTGCCCTTTTTCAATTATCTGGGACCTTTCCTACTTGTCATGAGTTTTTAAAGACTATGGCAGGAGACTGTGCAATCACATTGGCCAATTCTCTCAGAACCTTCAGGTGCATTGCATTTGGCTCCATGGATTTGTATATGTCCAGCTTTTCTAAGTAATCCCTAACCTATAATTCTTACATTTAATAGATTTATAATCCATATCACAAAAATTCTGTCCAAAGACAAAAATATTCAAGTTCTAGGTGTAAGTACACACATGCACACTATAAATAGCACAAACAATAAGGCAACTAAGTAATATAACTATAAGAGAAAAGATGAATAGTTCAAGGTGCCTTTTGTGCTGCTAAAACTTCAAATTATAGCTATTAAAACTTAATTTGGGCAAATACTTGTTCTAGCATGACCTAATCATTTCTTGGTGCTTTGAAAAAAATGAAAAAAATGAGTATGCCTTCAAATACATGCAAACAATTTTCAGTTACTTCACTGAGACTTGATTGGATATATCTCAAGGTATTGTGTTGTGTGGCTAAAATATTTATAGATGGATCCTGGCAAGAATATTTTACTATATGTGCTGATCTTACAGGATGGGTTGACATTTTGACTTGGTTAAACTAATTGCATTAGTAACCAATAGATGGCACTCATAGGTTTGCTATTCCCAGCCTTTACAAATGAGTTAGACCAGTGGTGCTCAACTTTCTGGCCCTGTGGGCCGGATTCTGCTGGTATGGTTGGCATGCAAGGTCTGTCACAGGGTGTGATCCAGAATGCAGGCCTGGTCTTGTGTACTGGATCCAGCCATGCATTGGCTCCATGCGCTGGCATGATCTGGCACAGGGGGCCATATAATCTGTTCTAAGGGGCTTCTCACAGGTTTGGATTTTTGGCAGCAGAGTGTAACACTGTATAATGTACCAACCAGTTTCAGCTGGTTCACAGTAGAACTCTTCCTTGCCAAACATAATAACTACAATTAAATAACTATATTAATAGAACTTAGAATTTCAAATGCTTACAATCTTTTTGGGTGTGTCTACATGTGTGCCTGACTACACAGTTATTACTGCATAGTAGTTTGTCTTGCCTTAGCAAGTACTAAATGGCTGTAACCACCAGTACTGAGTAGTCCCAACACCTCACAGGTCATTTCCAGCCATACTGCACAGTAGCAGCATTGTCACGGTTTGTGCCTGCCAATGCTATGTTGCTGTAGCAATGATCTACATCACCGTAGCTCATTGCTTCTCATGTAAATGTGATGTAGCTTCTCATGTAAATGCACCCTCTATTAACTGAAACTAATTGAACACTGTTAAATAGTCTGATGTGCCCTGAACAGATATATGTACCTCTGGGTCCTGCTGGAGACATCACTGTTGTGGTTAGATAAATTCTACTAGTTATTATCCTCTTATAGCCTTGAGCTCAGCTGTCTCTACTTGCCATGGATGTTGACTGACTGAGGTTTTCTTGGGCAAAATAGCTAACTCAGTGCATTATCTCTTATCATACTTTTTCCTCCACAGTTTGTGTCTGTCTTGGGTGACAACTCCATATGACTGGAGACTAGCATAAAATATTTTTGTTTTATTTCCCTTCTTTCAGATTTTTGACATTTTTTTTCAATGTGTTTTTTTTTTTTTTGTAATACTTTAGAGATCACAATCCTAGTGCCAAAAAAAAAAAAGTGTCCATAACTTAGTCTTAGACTTGGCTCTCCTGCACTTTTGTCAAGTCCTTTAGAGAGTATCCCTCACCATGAATTCCCTCCCAGGTTTGTTGGCACCTGTTACTGAAAAAGGGAAGGCACAGCAGGATAATTTGGCTATGTAGGTAGTCAAGTAGCTGGGCCAAGGCCAGGGGAAGATGGGCAAGGCCAGGGCCAGGACCTCAGAGCCCAAGAAGGCCGAGGTCAGGGTTGGGGGTGCAGAGCCTGAGAAGGGCAAGGCCAGGAGCCCAGAGACTGAAAAGGGTGAGGCCGGGGGAGGGGGTGGTGGTGAGAGCGGACCTAGTCTGAGGGGGGCATCACAAAAGAAAAGGGGCTGAATCCAGGAAGGCTGAAGGCACTAAAAAAGTTTTGAGGCCTTTGAGGGCCAAGCATTGTGGAGGGGCTTGGCCAAAGTTTGTAGATTTCCATTGAACCCGCCCATTCATGTGTGGTTAGTCAATGATTCTATGCTTTCGAAATACATCAGTATTATAATTACAGTAGAATTCAAAGCAGCTGTAAATGTAATGTATGGTGACTCTATAGGAAAGATGGGTTAGTACCCAAATATTTTCATTTGAAGATCGTCAGTGAAATACCAGATACAGACCTTCATTTGCTTTTATTGAATGATACACTGTCTGGTGTTATATTTTGTTTTATTTTATTTAATTATATAAACAAAAAAGTGTCTTTAGATTCAAAAGGGTGGCATATATTGTACTTTTGCCTCACTCACTGATATTAAGGTGCAGTGAATAATATACAATATTTTAATTATGCTGGTTCTGTGTTATGGGACAGAAAGCCATGCCCAGAGAATCATTGGAAATGTAAGACATAGGAAGGGATCCTTTGTTATTGAATCAGGTCATCTCCTGTCATAGGATCCTGTCCACAAACTTATCAAGCTCCACCTGAAAAACAGGTTGTATTTCCACCATTCCTGTTATTGGAAAGCTGTACAAAATTCTCATGCCTCTGATGGCTTAAGACCTGTTAATTATCCATCTAAATTATTCTAGGCTGTAAGTAATTTAGAAACCCACCAGAATCTCTCTCCTTAATGGTAGAAACTGGTACCTTCCCCTGTAAATAACTATCAGCCTATGAAACTTTATAGAGATTTCCTGTTGAGTTCTTCAGGAACAATAGGTCAAATGCAGAGCTAATAAGAATAAACTTATGTGGCGGTGCACCTGTGGGTGCTTGCCACTTTAAGGGCTTGAGCAGGTATCTATTGGACAGTATCCAAGACAGCATCTCTTGGATACAACATCTTGGCATTAGAAATGGTTTCCCTTTTTTGGGTTCCAAGAAAAGCAAAGATTGATCATATCAATAGACCTCTTATTTTCTGTAGATGACACCAAAGAATATTATGAAAGGGAAGAGGCAGTCTCTATTGATTCTTATGGTTAAATTTTACTGAAATCAGTGGAGCTGCTTGCATTTAAACTAGCACAAAGTTTGTCCTAGAGCCATTTTAATATGTTCCAAATGTTTCCATTATCCCTGCTATTCTGGGAACATCATCATCATGCTCAATAATAGGAACTCCCTGTCATGGTTAACCAATTTTAATTCTTCACTCTGTACTTTTCCACTCTTGCATTGCAAAATATTCAACCTCTAATAAGTAGAAATTTAGTAGGGCTGTGCAAAGCTTCAGTTTGTGATTTGATTTGGAGAAGATTTGGCCCAATTTGGAGGCCAAATCTCTGAATCTGAATCAAATTGCTCGAAGCTTAAAACTTTCTGAATTGACTCAGAGCCTCTGAATCGATTCAGAAAAGATTCAGAAAAGATTTGGAGAGTCAGAGATTTGGAGGTGGTGTTTCAGGGGAAACAGAAACTTAGAAGACGGAGGGGGAAGCAGTGGGATGGGGGAAGGACTGACATCTCTAGCTGGCCAGTGAGTGTGATTTCTCCCTGAATCCCCTTCCAATCACGGTGTCTGCGGGAGGGACATAGAAACAGCATAAAAGCCTCTGTCTTCAGGCTTTCTGTGCCTTTTGTGAGCTGTTTCACCTGAGTGAGCAACAGCGTCTGAAAGGTACTGGACTGGCTTGACTTTCTAGTCAATCACCTGCTCCTTTTTGCCCTTAGAAAGGATTGGATAGGGTATAGCTTAGCCTAGGTTAGAATCCCTCTACTTTACTTATCTAATTCATATTGTTCAATTTATATTTGTTCTCTTTTTTCCCCCAATACTTTTTAAAAAGAAAGCTCAGTGTTTTCCCTAGCAGTGTGATCCAGCACTGTGCAGGGAAGCACACATTACACACACACACACACACACACACACACACACACACACATCATAGAAGTCAGATATTCATAGAAGAAGAAGAGATTGTATATAGTTATTAGTTATTAATACTATTAGTTATAGTTAGTTTACATACAGACTAAAGACAACACAGAAGAAGAAGGCAGGTGAGATGCAGACTGACATTAACATACACAACACAGAACTCAGAGTCCTAGAAGAAGAAGATAATATATTATTATTTTAGGTACACAAAACAGAAGAAGAAGAAGTAGTAGTCAGACATTCACATTTCTAATCCATATCACATCACAGAAGAAGACACCATATATAGTTATTAATAATCAATAAATAATCATCATGGCAGAACTACACACAACACAGAGTAAAGAAAATACAACACAGAAGAAGACAAGCATACACCTTTTGCAGCACAGGAAAAAAATAATATGAACTGTGCTGGAAAGGCAGGTGCCAGGTCTTCTGGCTGGGCAGGGAGAGGGGCTAGAGAGGGTAGGGGGAGAGCTAGAGCTGCAAGTCCCTCTCCCAACATAGACGCATACTCTTCCCTAGCAGCCATGAGGCTTCTGCTGCCAATGGAAGCAAGGAGGTGGGAGCAGTACTACCTGACGTCCCTGCACCTGCACCACCTCCCCTAACTCCAGAAATAGGCACCAGCAGCAGAATGACCATCTCCTACACCCCAATTTCATCTCCAGCCTCAGGCAGGTCATGCCAAGGCTTCAGTGGCTATCTATCTCACTGAGGATATGGAGCCACTGGACTGCAACCCCTTGGCCTACTGGGCAAGCCACAGCCAGATGTGGCAGTATCTGGCCATGGTTGCCCGGGAACACCTGTCCTGTCCATGGGCCACTGTTCCAAGCGAGAGGGTGTTCAGCATTGCTGGGGATGTTGTGACACCCCACTGCACCTGCTTGGATCCTGGTTTGATGGAGCAGCTGGTGTTCTTGAAGGTGAACCTTCCACTGCTGGAGTTCCCCAAGCTCCACCTACAGATGGACTGAGTACCACCCTCCTCACTCCATCTACACCTATTTCCATTTGATTTTTTTACACCAGTTAGTGTTACTGCCCTGCTTTCAAAGCTGGAGGGGACACTTACTGCATCAGCAGCCAGCAGGAGAAGAACATGTCCCTGCTGAGCTCCTGTGACAGGACAAACTTGGAGGTATGGACTGGGGCTATGGGGAAGGTGGAGGCCCCAGTTCCTGGGCATGACCACTAAAACTGCTCCTTGCCAGGGTCAGGGAGGCCTGGTGGGACTGCTGGCAGCATGGCAGTCCTGTAAATGCCAGGACCATGGATCCCCTGGTGAAAGGTGAGTAGGAGGCACCATAACCTCTAGCTAATGCACACACGCACAGTCCTGGCTGGGAAAAGCCCAGACCTGTTACGTCCCAAGCCTGTACTGGCCCCCAGACTGTACTGGTACATGGGATTGTTCTGCAGGACTTTGTACTTGCCCTTATTGAATGTCATGAGATTTCTTTTGGTCCAATACTCCAAATTGTCAATGTCTTGAGTAGGAGGCACCATAACCTCTAGCTAATGCACACACGCACAGTCCTGGCTGGGAAAAGCCCAGACCTGTTACGTCCCAAGCCTGTACTGGCCCCCAGACTGTACTGGTACATGGGATTGTTCTGCAGGACTTTGTACTTGCCCTTATTGAATGTCATGAGATTTCTTTTGGTCCAATACTCCAAATTGTCAATGTCTTTCTGAATCCTAGGCCTACCCTCCAGTGTATCTACTACTCCCATGAGCTTGATGTCATCTGCAAACTTGCTGAGGGTGCACTTCATCCAATCTTGCAGGTCATTGATGAAGATATTGAACAAAACGTGCCTCAGGATCAATCCCTGGGGCACTCTACTTCACACAGGCTGCTAACTAGACATTTAGCCATTGACTACTACCCTCTGAGCCTGATGATCCAGCCAGGTTTCTATCCACCTGATAGACCATTCATCCAAACTGTACTTTCTTAGCTTGCTTGTGAGAATGTTATGGGAGATACTATGGAAAGCCTTGCTAAAGTCAAGGTATATCATGCCCCCTGCTCTTCCTGCATCCACAGAGCTAGTCATGTCATCATAGAATCCAATCATATTAGTCAGGCATTATGTTCATGATGTTCCCTTAATGGGCGTGTCTACACATACAAGCACATAGAATCATAGAATCATAGAAGTAGGGTCGGAAGCGACCTTGTAGATCTTCAAGTCTGACCCCCTGCCTGGACAGGAGGGAAACTGGGCTCAAGTGACCAGGTAGGCATCAAGCCTCTTCTTAAAGACCCCCAGGGTAGGAGCCAGCACCACTTCTCTTGGAAGTTGGTTCCAGATCCTAGCCGTGAAGTAGTTCTTATGGATGTCTAATCTGAACCTACTCTCCAACAACTTGTGGCCATTATTCCTTGTTATCCTGGGGGCTGCTAGGGGAAACAAGATCTCCCCCAAACCCTTCTGGTCCCCCCTAGTGAGTTTATAGATGGTCACAAGGTCCCCCCTCAGCCTTCTCTTGTGAAGGCTGAACAGGTTCAGATCCTGTAGCCTCTCATTGTAGGGTCTGCCCTGCTGTCCCCAGATCATGCGGGTGGCCCTCCTCTGGACCCTCTCAATGCTGTCCACAACCCTCTTGAAGTGGGGTACCCAGAACTGGACACAGTACTCCAGCTGTGGCCTGACCAGTTTTGCGTAGAGGGGGAGGATCACCTCCTTGGCCCTACTTGAGATGCACCTGTGGATGCACGATAAGGTCCGGTTAGCCCTGCCGACCGTGACCTTGCATTGCTGGCCCATGTTCATCTTGGAGTCAATGATGACTCCAAGATCCCTTTCTGCCTCCATGCTCTCAAGAAGGGAGTTTCCCATCTTATAAGTGTGCTGCTGGTTACTACTGCCCAAGTGCAGCACCCTGCACTTGTCAGTATTGAAACGCATCCTGTTTTTGTTAGC
>NW_005842087.1:1671090-1673088 GCF_000455745.1 Alligator sinensis | reverse complement strand
GCACCCCTGGGGGTTACAAGAAATAATGGCCACAAGCTAGCAGAGAGCAGATTTAGACTAGACATTAGGAAGAACTTCTTCACAGTTAGAGTGGCCAAGGTCTGGAATGGGCTCCCAAGGGAGGTGGTGCTCTCCCCTACCCTGGGGGTCTTTAAGAGGAGGTTAGATAGGCATCTAGCTCTGGTCATCTGAACCCAGCACTCTTTCCTGCCTATGCAGGGGGTCGGACTCGATGATCTATTGGGGTCCCTTCCGACCCTAACATCTATGAATCTATGAATTAGGTCTTGAGGCGTTCCCCTTGAGTTCATCTTGAAACACAGTGAGGGAGTCCCAGTCCCTGCAGAAGAAAATGGTGGTGAAGAATTTGTTAAAGAGGTCTGCCTTCTCCTCTGGCGCGACCAGCAGATTGCCTAGCGCATCTTGCAGGGGCCCCACATTTCCTGGTGCCTTCTTCATCCTCCCTATATATTTGAAAAAAGACTTTTTAGTATCTTTGATCTTGGATGCTAGTCCTACCTCTATGTCCGCCTTAGCTTTCCTAACAGCCCCCCTACAGGCCCGAGCAGTGGAGGTATACTCTTCTTTGGAGATAGCCCCCCCCTTCCACCGGGTGTATGCTGCCTTTTTGGCAACCAGGCATTCCCGGACGTCCTTGGTGAGCCAGGACATGTGCTTGCAGCAGCTCAAATAGAAGCAGTGCAAATTTGAGCTGGGTCTTATTGCCTCAGCGCACATGCTCAGACATGCACTTTGTTGTGGAGCAAATTGTGCCACTTGGGGCAAAATAACCCTGCCTGGCTCCTCCTGGATTTGCAGCCAGGGGGAGCTAGAGCCCACTGCTAGCACCTGTGCTTTCCCCAGCAGTATAAAAGGCTTCCCTATCCTGGCCCCATCAGTACAAAAACCTCCCTGGCAAGTAGCTCAGGGCTACTTGCTCTCAGGAGCTTCTGGGGCCCAACGAATTGGTACCTGGGGACACTACCAGTCCTGCCAAATGGACTGCTGAAGCATCCCTGAGGGTTCCCTGCACCCTCTACCTACTGCAGCAGTCTTGCAGCAGGGGCTGCAGCCTGGCTGTGACCTGCTGAGCACCTGCCAGACCTGGATGGGGACTGCACAGCCAGTAGAAGCATCTGCCCCTCTAGGTCAGCTGTCTGTGGGCTGTGGTTGCAAGGTTGGCCTTTGTACAGCACTACTGCCATGTGTGCCCCCTGCTTGTCCATCTGGGCAGCTATTGCCTGGAAGATGTTTCGGGTGTGGTGGCCTGCTTTGAACTGTCAAATCATGTCCTCCTGGCTCCAATTGGCCAGGAGGTCAGCCACAGCCAGCTGGGTCAAAGGTGCCAGCTCTGAGCAGGGAGAGTTTTGCCATTGGCCTCCCTAGAAGGAATTGTGGTGTTCCCTATTGGAAAACTGAAAAATCCCTGATAAAAAAAATCCCAAAGTCACTCTGTAAAATACCCTAAAATCCATGTTCCTCCACAAGTAAAACAAAAGACCACTATAAAGAGAGACAGAGAGTGAGACAGAGACAGCAATCAGTTGGGCAATGTTTTATTGATATTTCTATAGTGTTAAAGCAATGTGGAAGCCTACCAGTGTTTCTATCATAATAGCAAAGTGAACTTTAAATACATGTATTCATGAATTCATGAAACATGGATATATATTTTGCTGCCCTCTCACAGGGGCTCTGGCCCCACACAGGGATTATGCCCCCACCACAGGAGTTACAGCCCCCCAACAGAGGCTATGGCCCCACACAGGGGTTATGCCCCCCCACACAGGGGTTATGGCCCCCCAACAGAGGCTATGGCCCCCCAACATGGGTTATGGCCCTCCAACAGGGGCCAAATGGTCCCAGCAGGGGCTATGACCCCCCTGCGAGGCCCATATGCCCCACCCCAGCCCCCCAATTGCTGCCCCACCTGGTCTCATCCCCCACCAGCTGCTGCAGCCCCCCCCCTGGCCGGCCCACCTCCCCCCACCTCCCCTG
>NW_005842087.1:1660676-1670975 GCF_000455745.1 Alligator sinensis | reverse complement strand
CCTCCAGACACCCCAATGGATGCCCTGCCCATTCCCACCTCCCACTTGCACCCCCTGACCTCCACAGCTGCCCTCCTACCCCAGGCACCATCACTTTAAAAAGAAAAAAAACAACAACAAAAAAGCCTCTGCTTACCCCAGGAGCAGGTGCTGGGGGGGCTCTGGAGCTTCCTGGCAGAGCCCCCGCTGGGCAGCAAAGGGCAGTGGGGGGCAGAAGAGCTGGAACTGCTGGGAAGTGCTGGGGTTATTTGTTTGTTTGTTTTGTTTGAAGTTGTTGGGATGCTGGGGTGGCAGGGCAGGGCTCATGGGTCTCAGGGGGCGGGGGGTGGGGCTGGGCAGGGAATGCCAGCGGAGTGCTTTAAAACTCAAAACTCACTGGACATTTTTTATTTCAGAGCACCCTACCATCATTTTGTCAGTGCAGAGACACATGGCGACACTGATACATGTGATGTGTGAGCCTGCCAGAGCGCATCAGTTTCTCTGCCAAGCTGGATTTCCATGTGTGTGTGTAGAAGCCCTCTGTTCCCACATGTTTAGGAGCCCTATGTTGCTAAAAGGACTTACTCTATTACACAGCTGGCTATAACTGTGCAAAAATATATTTTTCCACATTCCACATCTGGAGAGGGTTCAGAGGAGGGCCACTCACATGATTAGTGGCCTCTGTGAAAGATCCTACGAGAGGAGGCTGAGAGATCTGGATCTCTTTAGCCTTCACAAGAGACGGCTGAGGGGAGACCTTGTAGCCGTCTACAAGTTTATCAAGGGAGGACAACAGGGAATTGGTGATGCACTATTTACCAGAGCATCCCAGGGAGTAACTAGGAACAATGTGTGCAAACTAGTGGAGAGTAGATTCAGGTTAGACATTAGAAAGACATTTTTTACAGTAAGGGTGGCCAGAATCTGGAATGGGCTTCCAAGAGAGGTGGTACTATCACCTAACTTGGAGGTCTTCAAGAGGAGGCTTGATAGTCACTTGGCTGGGGTCATCTGACCTCAGTCCTCTTTCCTGCCAGGAGCAGGGGGTCAGACACGATGACCCATTGTGGTCCCTTCCAACTGTACAATCTATTTATCCTCCAGCCCCCTGACCCCCTACTTACCGGCACTGCAGCCCTGGTGCTGAAGCAGCTGTCTGCTCTGCACAGGCAGGCCACGTGTTTCAGCACCAGGATGAGGGGCCAACCACAGAGATACTCTGGCAGCCAGACAATTTCCATGGAGGACCCAGCCTCTGGTTGCCTGCCCTGCTTTTTTAAACTCTGTTTTTTTTAGTCCCCTGGATATCCAAGGGTCTAAGTTTGCAGCACAGGGAACATTTTTTCATTCCCACACATGCCTCTTGCCCTGTCTCAAAGGGGTTTTGGATGGGGCAAGAGGCATGTGCGTGCTCATCTGGATGCACCCAATGAAGCCATACTGAGTGTTCCTAATCACCTTCTCCTCCAAGGAATCCATTGCATTCTTTGAGGACCTTTGCCATGGTTTTTCCTGGGACTGATGTGAAGCTGACCAATCTGTAGTTCCCTGGATCCTCATTCTTCCCTTGCCTTTTTCAATTATCTGGGACCTCTCCCAGTTGTGATGAGTTTTTAAAGATTATGGCCAGCAGCTCTGCAATCACATCAGCCAACTCCCTCAATGCCCTTAGGTGCATCACATCTGGTCTCATGAACTTGTACACCTCCAACTTCTCTAAATAGTCCCTAACCTGTTCTTTTGCCACTGCCAGATGCTCTTCTCCTCCCCAAAATGTGTTTTCAGGTGCAATAGTCCGGGAGCTGAACTTGCCTGTGAAGACTGGGGTGAAAAATGTCATTGAGTACTTCAGCCTTTTCTGCATCCTCTGTCACTAGCTTGCCTCTGCCGTCCACTTTTCCTGTCCTTCCTCTTGTTGCAGACATATTTTTAACAAGAAACCTATCTTGTTACCCTTCACATCCTTGTCTAGCTTAGTTGCATTTTGGCCTTCCTGATTTCATATCTTCATTCCTGAGAAATACTCTTGTACTTTCCCTAGTTGTTTGTCCAAGGTTCCATTTCTTGTAAGCTTCCTTTTTGTGTTTTAGGTTACTGAAGAGTTAACTGCTAAACCAAGCTGGTCTTCTGCCATACTTGTGAAAAGTATGCAAAGTAGGCAAAGTATGACGTCCTCTGTGTGGTTGCAAGTTGTTGATCAGAAAGACATATTTGTTTTTTCAGCTTCTTAAGATTAAAAGGCATGTTACTCATTGTTTATCTTTCATGTGGTCTTAAGAATACAGTGGAACCTACTTCTAGTGGACTTGATTGTTGAGAATTAATGTTTCTTATAGGTGCTTTTTGGAAATATGCAAATTGCCACTTTTGTTATGACCTCTGCTTAGAGTGAGCCTCATATGGATATCTTTTTTCTTCCTCTTTGGCCAGGTACAGGAATTTCACTTATTGTGCAGTAGGCATGCAGAAGGTACTTTACAGCCATAACCAAACAGGCGGTCAGCACATAGAGTGCAAAATCCTGCTCTACGGTGGATGTCATGTCAGACTTCAGCACTGTAAGTAAGAGCCCCATAATGAACATCTGTACCACATCCCATTGCGACTCATGTTATGTTGTATTCTGCCGACATCCCATGGAACATTGCTGCACCCTGCTCCCCCCTCTGCCCTTGTGGGCCAACAGTTTAGCCTTGTTCAGTTCTTGGCTCCTCTGTCTGAGCTCTGGGCCAGCTACACCCCCAGGTGGTCACTAACAAGAGTCAGTGAACCTCCTGTTTCCACCCCCCCGTAACAGGGAACCCTAGCCTTGTTACTAAGAGGCAGGGCTGCCCCTTTAAGACCTGAGTCTACAGGAACACCAAGCACCAGGAGGGTAGGGGTTAATAGCCCAACCACCCAGGCCAGTCAGCTGACAGGAAGGGGATAGGCCTCTGGACATATATAAACCCGAGGGCCGAGGCTGGGAAGGGGAGGTCTCTGGCAAGTGGCCAGGGGAAGAGAGCTTCTGCATGACAGAATTACCTAGGAATGCTGTGGCTGCTGGCCAGACTGTTGCTGTGGCTAATGAGGCTCCAGGAGTCTACAAGGTACCCAGAGCTGGTGGGTGCTCAATACACGAGGAGCAGTTTGGTGTTTTTAAGGAGCCAGAGTGCAGCTTGTATGACTTGTATAATGTTATAGCCCAGGAGCTCAGATTTATGTTATTGTTTTATCTGGTGGACTGGGCTGAAGCTATTTGGGGAGGAGGAGGCTTCATTGGGGCACACTACTGTGCAAACCCCCAGTTCCAGGGGGGTGCAGCGCCAGGGGGTGATCAGGCCCCAGCGCCAGGGGGGTGCAGTGCCGGGGGGTGATCAGGCCCCAGCGCCAGGGGGCGCAGTGCCAGGGGTTGATCGGGCCTTGGAAAATCGAGTCCACCACCCTGCTTTAGGGGCAGGAAGTCAGCTAGGGTCAAAGGGTCCCAGCAAGATAAGTGTCCAAACATTTCTTAAAGGAGTCCAGCATAGGTGCTTACACCATCTCTGGGGAGAGTCTATTCCAGGACTTGGGGGCTTGGACCGTAAAGAAGTTTTTCCTTATGTCCAGCCTAAAATGGTCTTGGAGGAATTTGTGACCATTGGACTTTGTCATCCCTTGGGGTGCTAAGGGTGAACAGGTGTTCCCCCAGATCCTGATGCACACCCCTTATATACTTATAGGCTGCCACCAGGTCACCCCTGATCCTGCGCTGTTCCAGGCTGAAGAGTCCCATGGCTCTCAGCCTCTCTTCACATGGCCTGTTCTCTTGCCCTCTGATCATGCATGTGGCTCTCCTCTAGACTCTCTTAAGCTTCTATGGATGCAAGCCAGAGTTTTGGTCACTTTACCAGCTGCGACATGTTTATCTTGTGGTCAACCATGACCCCCAAGTCCCTTTCAGGCATGGTGGTAATGAGCGTAGCACTGCCAAGCCTACAAGCGTGCTGTGTTTTTTTTGTTTCCCCCCCCCTGAGGTGGAGTACCTTGCATTTTTCTGTATTGAATGACATCAGGTTTATATCCACCCACTTACTAAGCCTGTCCAGGTCAGCCTGGATCCCCAGCCTATCCTTGAGTGTGGAAGCTCTATCCCAAAGTTTAGTGTCATCAGCAAACTTGGCCAGTCCACTTCTGGCACCAGTGTCCACATCATTAATAAAACATTAAAGAGAACAGGTCTAAGGGTGGAGCCTTGGGGGACACCACTGGTCACGGAGTACCATGATTTACTTCCATCAACTACCACTCCCTAGGTTTGACCTCAGAGTCAATTTCACAGCCATTGGACTGTGTTGTAGCTGAGGCTGCAGTTGGCCAATTTTTCCATAAGGAGATCATGGGACACCAGATCGAAGTTTTTTTTAAAGTCCACATATATGACATCAATCTCTTCTCCCTTGTCCAGGTGCTATGTGACCTGCTCATAGAAGGAGATTGGTCAGGCAAGACCTACCCACAACAAACCCATGATGGCTGTCCCACAAGATGTTGCCATCGGCCAGTTTGTCTAGTATGGTCTCTTTGATTATTTTTTCCAGAATATTTCCAAGGATTGAGGTCAAGCTGATTGGCCTGTAGTTCCCCAGATCTACTTTCCTTCCTTTCTTGAAGACGGGAACCACACTGGCCGCCTTCCAATCTTAAGGTACTTTACCTGAGCACCATGAATTCTTGAATATCCTTGCCAGTGGCTGGGCTATGGTGCCTGCCAGCTCCTTAAGTACTTTGGGGTGCAATCTGTCAGGACCAGCTGAGCTGAAGTTTTTCAGCCTCTCAAGGTGTTCCTTTACAAGGTCTACACTGATGCTGGGTGTAAACTCACTCTTGCCCTGGCCATCCCACATCATGCTAGTCAGGGCAGTCCCTTTGGGTTGGTGAAAAACTGACACAAAGTACCCATTAAACAGATTGGCTTTTTCTTGGGTGTCGGTTGTCAGTTGTCTCTTTTGGTTTAGTAGGGGTTCAATGTTATCTTTGCTTTTTTTCTGACTCCCCACATATCTGAAAAAGGACTTTTTATTGTCCTTGATACATGTAGCCAGTTGGAGTCTAGTTGCAGCCTTTCGATTAAGTGCTCTGCTGTTTGCTGGACACCGCATTCATACAGGGGGCTTGGCTGTCCAAAATGTTTATCTTGTACAGTGTTGTTTTGACGCATCCATATCCAGATCTCTGTCTGTTCATCTTGATCATGTTTCTCTGTCCAGGTCGTGCTCAATGGGGGACTTGTTCAGTGTTAGTATAAAATGCTGAAGAAATAATTTCAAACCAGGTTACTCTGAACAATCATTTCATTTCCATTCACCCCACCCCATATCCAATTCTGCACAACATACAAGGCCACAGTACCCAGCCTTCCATGACCCCAGAAACCTGGAAGCAGAGGGGCAGTAAGAGTTTGTATCCTTACATCGGTTGGTCTAATGCCCTGTAGTGCAAGGAATACATATCTCTATGCGTGCAAGTTGTCCAGTCTGTTATGATTCTTTGTACACTGTTAAGTACAGTGTTGAGCTCTTTAGTCCAACAACTTTTGGACCATACAGAAACACTGTAATCTGTTGGGGTGTATGCCATTAAGTGCAGTGTTTATGAGCACTTTGTTGTGCTGGCTAAATGTTTTAAGGCAGCTATCTGTGCAGAGACTTTACTGATGACCTTCTGAATGTGATGTTTATAGGTGAGGGAAGAGTTGAATGTGACTCTTTGGTATGTTCATAAGAAAGGATGTGGTTGACTACTCCAATATTCGGCGTGCTCTTGGCTCAATGATTCTTCATATGGAAGACTGATAATACTGATTTATTGATGCTACCCACTGACATTGTACCTCTGAAACACTCCCTTCCCAAACCCCATGCCACTAGTTTGGAATGAAGCTGAGGTATCAGGCTGTCTCCCCAGCTGTTTTTTGGGGAGTACCAGTCTGTGTTAAATTGAGTAGGGCCATAAACCTGGGCAATAAACCTTGTCAACAGACCGCACCATTCCTCAAGATCATGTTGCTTTCCTGAAAGAGGCCAACATGTTTACCTGGATCCACCTTACACAAACCCTAACCCAAACAAACCCTAATATACATTAAAAGCTTTTTTGTTTTTCAACCCCCACAGCCAAGGTGTAACCAACAGGTGAATATGCACATTTTTTGCACCCCAGATACCATTTGGTAGAGCAATTATGAATGAACACTGCTGCAGGTAAGGCACAGTGGGAAATAAGACTTCTACCTAGCAAAACCCCCAGCACTTCCTCCCTCCCTTTCCTCCTGGAGAGCCAGAAAAAGGCTCAGACCTCCAGGCCCTGACACACGGGTTTTCCAGCCCTCCTGTCTTCCACTGCAGGGAGATGGAACCCAGGTGTCTTTTTTTTTTCTCAGCTATATTGAGCAGCTGCACAGCTGCTAGCCCTAGGTGGGGGAAAGGTTCTGAAGAGGGGACTCACCATAGGTTCATTAGTGTATCCCTTTTATGCAGACTTTGGATCGGTGTGTTGGAGGCCCATCCAGGAAGCCTGAGACCCTGGACCCAGGATGGTTGGATGAACACCTGCAAGGCACCAGAGATGTGCATAGATGGCACCAACGACATGAGAACCCAAGGGGACCAGCAATGTGGGGGGTTGGAATGGACAGGTAGGCAACTGTTTGTTCGCACCTGAAGTGCTGCAGCACTTGAATGAGCTGTCCAGGCCCAGGAACATGCTGTGAAGGTCCAAGGATGAGATCTATGGATGCCCAGCTGCTCTCTGAGCAGGGTCTCATGTGCTGCTATGGAGCAGAGACTGTGACAGTGCTAGAATAAGGGTCTTATTCACAGGGTCAAGGACTACTTAGGATCTAGCTATTATACCCCTGAGTGGCATCAGTGCCACCTCCTGTAGGGAGACAGCTGCCCTCCAAGGCCACAGTGGTGGGAAAGGTGCTGCCCATGCCTCCTCCATGGGGATCCCTGCTGCAGGGACTGCTCCCTAAGGTGACATGCCTGAGAGTCCCATGGAGAGGGGCCCTTGATGGTGGCCATGGGGGAACACTATATACTGTGCATTGATTGGATGTTTCTGGCAGGTGCAGGGGGCCCAGATTAGGAGATATGGCATGTGGGACCCACTGGCCCATGATCCAAGGAGCCAGGAAGGCATCTGATGGGGCCCACTCCGGGGAGAACAGTGTGGGAGGGGAGCGGGGCAAAGCTGCCTGAGACCTGATGCTAGGGCAGGCATTGACTCAGTCTGCCTTCCAAGACCAACTTGCTATGCCTAGCCAGTGTCAGTCACTGGCATAAGCAAAGGGCCTCAAAGAGAATGGGAAATAGAGAGGTGGGGGCATCCCACCAAGCCACACCATGCGGGGAGGGCATCCTGTTGCATGGAATGGCAGCCCCTTGGACTCTGCTTCAAGTTCTCCATCAGGCATTGTTCCACAGTTTTTCTTTATTATACACACACAAAGTCTGGCAGCTGCACCATTTAATTAAACCAAGGGGTGGCAGTGTCATGTGTGGCATTCCCCTTGCTGCCCCAGGGTTTTGTGTTTGCTAATCTGAGCCTCCACAGCTTCTCGCCTCCTTCCCCCTTCAGCTACATAACCACCCAGTGCAGGCAGGGTCTTTCCCCCCTCTCTCAATGTTAACTGAGAAGAAGGTTCCAAGTCCTGGAGTTGGGGAAAATTGTATAGTTTTTGTTAATAACAGTTTGGCATCTTCAACGTTTAATTAAACTGAGGCATGTCCCTTCTTCTTGTCTCATTCTCCTGGATCCCAGTGTGTGCCCCTGGTGGGGTGGGGGTTGGGGAGAGAGAGAGGGAAACAGTGTCCAGGCAGCCTGGATTGTGAACAGAGGTGCCCATGATGCAGGGTCAGAGATGCCCATGGCATGAGACCCATGGCCTGGTTCCAGGGCATGGGCACTTGAGGCCCTTAGGTCCTATGCCAGGGAGGGCTCTTGGTCCACACAGGTGAGAAGGCAGTTGTCCAGGGCTTTGCAGCTGTGGGCAGCCTGCAGCTCTGGGGCCACACACATCGGTGAGAGGCTTGCCCTCTTCCATGGGTGGCTGGTGCCACCTTAGGTGGGGGGGCTCATGCCCCCCAGCAACCAGTCAGAAACTGGGAGGTCCCCCTGTGGCCAATCTCACTGATCAGGGGGCAGGTCTCCCAGCAGCTAATTGTGCTGAGCGGTGGAGAATGGGTCCCCCCACAGCTGATTGCGCCAACTCGGAAGCAGCCGTGGTTCCCGCCTGCCCCCCCTGCCTGTTGCCTAAGCAGAGAGCATGGCCTATCAGGGGGTGCACCAGTGCTCTCAGGGGGGTGCACCCCTATGCATCATCACTGCCCTCTTCCCTGTCCTTGCGCCATGTATGCTCATGGTAGTAGGCTCAGTCCTTAGCTGAAGTGCTCCTTCCAGTGGCCCATTTGTCCCCCTTAAGGCCTGATGAGCTAGGGCAGGTGGGGGTAGGCTGTATCCCTGAGGAGGACTGGGGGCATGATAACATTGCTGATGATGAAATTGGGGACCCCAGGGGTGCAGCACCTATTTTCCATCACCCTGTGGATTGGGGAGTTGCAGAAGAGGTGGGCATCATCCTCATTGGCCACGTGAAAGTCAGTGGCTCAGTCATGCCCCAGATGCCTGGGTTCTGTGTGTGCATCTGCATATGTGTTAGTTTCCAAGATGCCTGGGTTCTATTTGTGTACATGTGTATGTGGGGCATCCTGGTGGGTGGCTCTGGTGTCTATACCAGCCAACTGGGAGTAGCTTAGCCATTTGGCTCTGCTCAGGAGTCTTTGGCAGCCCAGAGAGTATGTGGAGAATGCTGCAAGGTGTGCGAGACTCTCTCCTAATTGTTGCACGTGGGCCATGAAGGCAGGATTCAAAATCCCCCCCAGGGCTAACATGTATTCTGTTTCCTCCTGACTTAAACAGGGGCCTTTGAAGTAAATCCCTTGTTGTGAAGAAGGCTAACAGCATTCTGGGCTAAATTAGTAGGACCATTGCCAGCAGATAGAGGGAAGTGATGTTTCCCTTCTATTAGGCACTAGTGGGGACACATCTGGAGTCCAGTTTTGGGCCCCCCACTACAGACAGGATGTAGAAAAAAGTGGAGAGAGTCTTGCAGAGGGCAACAAAAATGGTTAAGGGACTGGGGCACATTACTTATGAGGAGAGGCTGAGGGAACTGGACGCATTTAGTCTGGAGAAGAGAAGAGTGAGCAGGGATTGAATAGCAGCCTTCAAGTACCTGAATGGAACTAGACTTCTCAGTGGTGGCAGATGACAGAACAAGGAGAAATGGTCTCAAGTTGCAACAAGAGAATTTTGGGTTAGCTATTAGGAAGAAATTTCTCACTGGAATGGTAGGAAAGCACTGGAACAGGTAACCCAGAGAGGTTGTGGAAACCATCTTTGGAGGTTTTTAAGAGAAAGTCTTGGCTGGGATGATCTAGCTCATGATGGTCCTGCTTTGAGCAGGGATTTGGACCAGATGATCTCCTGAGATCACTTCCAACCCTCATTTAGTATGATTCTATGATTGCACATTGTGAGGAAAAAACATGAAATTAGCTTGACATTTAACAAGCCTCCCCTTAGTCATCTTGCACATGTTATATCCCTACATGTACTTTTTCTGGTTGGATTGTAAATTCAATTACCTGAGTTATATTCCTTTTCCATTGAGTACCTACATCCATATAAGTGCTTGGCAAACAGTCCTGCATGAAGCTAGATAGAAAAATAAATAGATATTTTATAAAAGCTAAAAATAAAATCCTCATCTTCCCTAACTTCAAGGGGAGAGCTGAGCTTTCCACACTGGAAAATAGTCATATGCTGGTCTTGGTATGTTACACATCAGAAAAAAAATTCAGACAATCATCAGAAATACTCAGAACTTCTAGGAATGGTCTGTTTGAAGAATCATTCCATCATAGAAAAGTACAGCTGAAAAGGACCTTAGAAAGTCATAAAGTTTAGCCCCCTGTTCAAGGCAGGGTTGTCCTTGAGTAAACCATCCCAGTCAAAAATCTGTCTAACCTGTTCTTGAAAATGTCAAAAGATTGTGATTCCTTAGCTTCTCTTTAGCCTGTTCCAGTGCTTAAGTACCCTCTTAGTAATATCTAACTAACATCCAACTGAAAATTCTCTTGCTGCAACTTGAGACCATTACCTGTCCTCTATGGCCACAGAGAATAGTCTATCCCTATTCCCGTTCAAGGTCTGGAATGGGCTCCAAGGTCTGGAACAGGCTCCCAAGGGAGGTGGTGCTCTCCCCTACCCTGGGGGTCTTCAAGAGGAGGT
>NW_005842087.1:1629402-1660645 GCF_000455745.1 Alligator sinensis | reverse complement strand
AGCGGGGTTCATCTCGCCCCAGCCCTCTTTCCTGCCTATGCAGGGGGTCGGACTCGATGATCTATTGAGGTCCCTTCTGACCCTAACATCTATGAATCCCCATCTTCTTTATAACCATCTTCAGGTATTTGAAGACTTTTCAAATACCCACTCTGTCTTCTCTTCTTTAGACTAAATAATCCCTACTGTTGCAAGATTTCCTTTGTAAGTCATGTTTCCCAGACTTCAAATTATATTTGTTGCTTTGTGCTGGTCCATTCCAATTTGTCCATGTCTTTCTTCAAGTGTGGTGCCCAACACTAGACATACAAGTGCTGAATAGAGTATAAGAATCACTTCCCTTGGCTGTAGTTGATACTTCTATTAATACAGATGCTATATAATTATTTTCTTTCCTAAATAATAGCACACTGTTGATTCATATTTAGTTCATGGTCGCTATAACCCCCAAGGTCCTTTTCTGGAGTACTGCAGACTAAACAGTCATTCCCCAGTTTGTATTTATGGATGCAACTGTTTTGTTCTTAGTACAGGGTTTTGCATTTGTCCTTATTGGATTTTATTTGATTAATTTCAGATGTTTTTCCAGATTATCAAGGTCATCCTAATCCTATCCTCCAAAGTGTCTGCCACTTCACCCAGTTTAGCATAATCTATCGACCTGTAAACTTACACTAAGTCTCATCCTCCAAATTATTAACTAAGATATTAAACAATACAGGACCCAGGGCAGTCCCCTGGGAAACCCCACTTGATTCCTTCTCCCTTTTAGATATTGAATTATTGATAGATCCTCTTTGAGCATGATAAGTAATGAATTATGTATTTACCTGTAACAGGGAACCCTAGCCCTGTCACTAGAAGGCAGGTCCGCCCCTTTAAGGGCAGAACTTTCTGGGCATGGAGTGCCGATGAGGAAGGGGTTAAATGCTGAGCCAGGCCTGTTAGTCAGCTGACTGGAAGGGGCAGACCAGGACTATAAGAACCCTGGGCAGAGTGGCAGTGGGGGGCCAGCAGCCAAAGGGGAAGGAGTACATCCCAGAGCTCCCTGGAGTGCCTTGGTGAGCAGTCCCAAGGCAGGAAGAGGGGAACTACAGAAGCCACAGAGGGATGGCTGCTGCACTACAGCAAGAACTGTAGCCAATGGTGGGGAGCTGAAGCTCGAACCCTGCAAATGTAAACTGACATGCTGCTTTTCTTGATCATATTTTTCTTGGTGGTGGTTATTACCCACAGACAGGACTGTTTATTTGTTCTTTTGATTGTTGAATAATACTGGTGGTTTGGGTGAGGCTATTAGGGGAAGGAGGAGGCCTCATTTTTGGGGCCCACTACAGAGTGGTGACCCTGGCGCCAGTGACGGCGCAGCTTTTGGGGGCACAGACCCCGGCATCAGTGAGGATGTGGCTTTTTGGGGGTATATGGGCCTTGGTGCCAGCGGGGGCACAGGATTTTGGGCTGCACCGGCACCTGAAGGCACTATCTTAAAAGGCTGGGGAGCCCTGGTACACCTGAAGTGCAATATTGTTTCTTTTTTTTTTTCTTTGGACTGTGAGAAGGTGAGTTCAGGGTTGTCCTCTGGCCTTAAACTTGCGACCCCCTGGCTGTGGGGCCAGTGGCCGTGCTGCTGGGCCAGGGGGGCCAAGCTTCAGATTGGAGCTTAAGACACCGGAAAAGGCTAGAGCCTCGGAGTCAAACCCTATTTGGTGGGTTTTAGATGGAGAGGCCTGGCTAGAGAAAGACAGGGGTCAGGCCCATGTAGGCAAAAGGCCCCAACATACAAACTACAATAGGCAGTCTCCCACTTGCAAGAACACCAACATAATAATTGCCATCTAGATGTGGTAGGCGAGTAGAGGGTGGGACATAAGGACTTCAAAGAAGACTCAGAGTGTGCCCCACGTAAGGTGCGGATGACCAGGGAAGATGGCACTGGGGAGGGTGACCAGTCACATTGGTGCATTGGCCGGGAAACTTCCCATGGTAATGTGCACCCTGAGATGATGTTTGACCCGAATGAAAGGAAGAACCCTTGGGTCCAAGAAGAAGACAGGAAAGAAGGGACAGACCCAAATCTCGGATGAAAAGGCACAACTGGGGTTGGAACTCATGTGTCAAGTGCTCCAGGGTCTGCAGAAACAAGCAGAAAGACAACAGGCATTGCTAGAGAAGATGGTGAGGGACATACCAACAAACCAAGCCTCCCTCCCCCTCTGTGGGCATTTATAGGTATGGTGCCAGGGCCATAGGTATGGTCCCTGAGCCAAGAGAGGAACGGCCTTCACTTACCATCGATGTGAGTCTTGAGGGACAGAAAATACAGGCTATGTTAGATTCCAGTTCATCACACACAATAGTGCAGAGAGACATCTTACCACAAGGAGAGAGGGAAGTGGTGGACCAGATCACCATTCAATGTTTGTGTGGGGAGGCACAAATACAAGACCGAGTGTGGGTTATTCTGCAAGTGGGCGAGAAAGTATGCTGAATGCGGGTCTGAGTGGCTGAACACTTACCCTACCCAATGATGCTGGGATGTGACTGGCCGGAGCTTCTGACAGTCATAACCCAGGCATACAGTTTGAGAAGGGTTAGGAAAAATGGAGGTACCCCACAATGCTACCCTAGTCACTAGGGGGAAAGCCTCTGAGGAGAATTCAGAAGCAGGAGTAAGCCCCAGCTGGAAACCACTCGGCACAGAGAAAAGAGGGTGCAAGACAGCGAGGTCCGAGGTGGTACTTGGGGATGATCCTACAACAGAGGCATTGACTGATGGGCCTGAACTACCTCTATCTGATGAAGAAGCAGAACAGGAGGTGGATGTGGCACATTTGTGGGAGGATGAACATTTCATATTGGAATAGAGCAGAGAGGAAGGGTTTTGGTATGCCTTCCAGGAATACCTAGCCCAGAGGAATGGGAAGTGCTGAGACCAGAGTTGATGAAGACCACCCTGCGATTTGAGGTGAGGAACGATCTTCTATATGGAGTCGAATGGAGAAAACACAGGGAAGAGGAAGTAATACAATTGCTGGTATCTCAGCAATACCAAAAGGCCTTACTGAAAGTAGTCCATGAACTCCCTATGGGTGGACATTTGGGGCGTGACAAGACCGAGGCTCGCATTAGGGGAAGATTTTTTTGGCCAGGGTTAATATGGGTAGTAGCCAAGTACTGCGCATCTTGCCTCATGTGCCAAAAAGTAGACCCCAGTCATTCTCCAAGAGCTCCATTAGTACCACTACCATTGGTAGAAGTCCCCTTTGAGTGGGTGGCCATGGATATTTTGGGGCTACTGCCAAGAAGCAGTGTGGGGCACCAATTTATTTTGGTCCTCCTGGACTATGTGACAGGGTATCGAGAAGCTGTACCTATGTGGATGGTGTCCACACCCAAGGTGGCAGAAGAGTTATTAAAGATATTCTCCAGAGTGGGACTCCCTAAAGAATTGTTGATGGACCAAGGGATGAACTTTACATTTTGTGTGTTCAAGGGAGTGAGCAAAACATTGGGAACCAGACGCCTAAAGATCGCGGTATACCACCCCCAAACTGACGGACTAGTGGAGTGATTTAACAGGACCCTGAAACAGATGCTGAGGAAGTATGTGGTAGAGAGCCCCCAGAAGTGGGACCAGATGTTACCGCCCTTGTTGTTTGCAATAGAGAGGCACCCCAAGCTTCAACAGGCTTTTCCCCCTTTGAACTGTTATATGGACGGCAACCAAGAGGAATTCTTGATTTGGTTAAAGAAGGCTGGGAAGAACAACAAAGTAAAGACCAGAACCTGGTTCAATACGTGATACAACTGAGAGAACTCCTGGAGTTGGCATGCAGCAAAGCTTTAGAAAATCTGACGGAGTTTCAAGAGCGGTAAGCAACACATTACAATCGAGGGGCTTGAGAGAGGAAGTTCAAATTAGGAGACCATGTACTGGTTCTCTTGCCAAATCAGGAGGGTAAGTTACTAGCTCGATGGTAGGGCCCTTATTAAATAACATGCCAAATAGGGCCTGTAGGTTATGAGGTATATCAGTCAGACAAGCGAAAGAAAAAACAGATATACCACATTAACCTGTTGAAGCCATGGCAAGAATGAGAGTGCCTGTACTTGGCCCTCCAACCAGATGAAACAGATCTAGGACCCTCCCTGAGGGAGAGGGAAGGGAGAAGTGAAGTGGAAGTGGGTCTCCAACTTTCAGAAGAGCAGAGATGGCAGGCAAGGGAACTAGTGAAGGAATATGGAGACGTGTTCCAAGAGGTCCCCAGGGAGGCTCAAGGCATGATACATTGAATAAGGACCCCTTCAGGCCAGGTGATCCATGAGAACTGGAGGCGAATCCCACAACAACTCCAAGGCCAGATAAAGGAGGAAATGGGGATGATGTTAGAAAGAGGCATAATACAAGAGTCCTGAAGTGGGTGGCATAGCCCCATTGTGGCCATGCTGAATCCAGATGGAAAAATTAGGCGCTGTATTGACTTCTGAAAAGTAAATGCGGTGGCCAAGTTCAATGCTTATCCCATGCTGAGGCTGGATGAAATGGTGGAGAACATAGGGCAGGTCAGCTATATCTCCACGTTAGATCTAACGAAAGGCTACTGGCAGGTTCCCTTAGCACTCAAGGACCAAGAAAAGACAGCCTTTGCCACACCAGGGGGCATATTTCATTTCCGATGCATGCCATTCAGATTACATGGGGCTGCAGCGACGGTTTAATGGCTAATGGACAGAATCCTGGCTCTGCATGGGTGTTATGCTGTGGCTTATATTGATGACATTATTGTGTATACCGCAGATTGGCTGGGGCATTTAACAGCACTGTGGGCAGTATTGCAGGACTTAAGGAAGGCAAGGTTAATCGCCAACCCAAAGAAATGCACAATTGGAAAGGAGGAAACATGGTACCTTGGATTCAAGGTAGGAAGTGGGAAGGTACGACCACTGTTGGACAAGGTAGAGGCAATAAGGAAGTATTGAATTCCATGAACGAAGAAACAAGTGAGGGCTTCTTTGGGAATGGCAAATTATTATAGGAAATTCATCCCACATTTTGCAGACTTAGTGGTGCCTTTGACCGAAAGGTCAGCTCCCACCAAAGTGAGATGGACACCAGAAGTGGAAGCAGAATTCCAAAAGGTGAGGGATGCACTGTGTACACAGCTGCTACTATATATGCTAGACTTCAATAAACCATTTATGGTATTGACAGACGCATCCAACTGGGCTATTGGTGTGGTGTTGGTCCAAACGGAGGAAGAAGAAGAATGTCCAATAGCATACATCAGTAGAAAGTTACACCCTCTGGAAAGGAATTATACTACAATAGAAAAGGAATGTTTGGCAATCAAATAGGCCATAAAAATGCTCTGATATTACCTGTTAGGTTGGAAATTTATGTTAATCACGGACCACGCCCCACTGTGATGGCTACAGAGCATGAAAACCGATAACACTAGGCTGATGAGATGGGCTCTCAGACTCCAACCATACTGCTTTGAGGTGAAGCATCGTCCAGGGACTAAGAATGTAAGTGCTGATTTATTTATTTATTTATTTATTTTATTTAGTTTTTAATCAAGACAATATGAAGAGGAAAAGGGTTCAGAGGGGAAGGGAAGACCCCAGACAAAAGAGAAGAGAGGGGGATGTGTAACAGGGAACTCTAGTCCTGTCACCAGAAGGGAGGTCCACCCCTTTAAGGTCAGAACTTTCTGGGCACGGAGTGCTGGTAAAGAAGGGGTTAAATGCAGAGTCTGGCCAGCTAGTCAGCTGACCGGAAGGGGCAGTCCAGGACTATAAAAACCCTGGGCAGAGCGGCAGTGGGAAACTGGCAGCCGAAGGGGAAGGAGTGCATCCCAGAGCTCCATGGAGAGGCTTGTTGAGTGGTCCAAAGGAGGGAAGTGGGAACTAAAGAAGCCCCGGAGAGAAAGCAGCTGCACCACAGAAAGGCCTGTAGCCAACAGTGGGGAGCCGAAGCATGAACCCTGCGAATGTAAGCTGACATGCTGCTTTTCTTGATTACAGGTTTTGGGGCAGTTATTACCCGAGACGGGACTGTTTATTTTTTTCTTTTGATTATTGAATAATACCGGTGATTTGGGTGAAGCTATTAGGGGAAGGAGGAGGCCTCATTTTTGGGGCCCACTACAGAGTGGTGACCTCGGCGCCAGTGAGGGCACGGACTTTGGGGGTACATAGGCCCCAGTGCCAGTGGGGGTGCAGGATTTTGGGGTGCACTAACCCTGGTGCCTGAAGGTGCAATCTTAAAAGTCTGGGGAGGCTTGGTGCACCTGAGGTGCAATTTTGTTTTGTTTTGTTTTTTTCTTTGGACTAAGAGCGTGTGAGTTCAAGGCCATCCCTTGGCCTTGCACTTGCAACCCCCTGGCTGTGGGGCTGGTGGCCATGCCTTGGGGCCAGGGTGGGGTCAGGCTTCAGATCAGAGCAGGAAAGGGGGCCACAAGCCTCAAGATACTGGAAAAGGCTTGTGAGCCTCGGAGTCAAACCCTGTTTGGTGGGTTTAGATGGAGAGGCCTAGCTAGAGAAAGACGGGGTCAGGCCCGTGTAGGCGAAAGGCCCCAACATACAAAATACAATAGGCAGTCTCCCACTCGCAAGAACATCAACATAATAATTGCCATCAAGACGTGGCAGGAAAGTAGAGGGCTGGACATAAGAACTTCAAAGAAGACTCCAAGGGTGCCCTCCCCAGCTCCATCTTCCCTGGTCATCTGTGCCTTACGTGGGGAAACTTTGGAGTCACTGGCACCGGGGTGGCAGGGCTTTGACCAGGAGCTCAGGTACCATGGGTGAGGGCGGACCCTCATACCTGCAGCCATCCTCAGACAGCCCCAGAGAGGGCAGAGCACGGAGGACCATGAGCCCCCTGAAGGGGGAGAGGGGTGATGCCAGTGAGAAGGACCAGGAAGATGGGACCTGACAGGCTCCAGGGTGGAGACACCAGAAGAACTGATAGGAATGGGGCACAGGGTCACTCCCAGTACCCCTGCTTGTTAGAGGGGAGTGGATGAACAGGTGCCCTGAAGGGATAAAAAGGGGCCCCGAGAGAGAGAGAGGAAGATGATCTCGGGAGCTCCACCGACAGGCGCCAGTGTTTTCAGTTAAGTTACAGTTGACCTCAACTGGGGCAAGTTTATTTCCTAGAAGAGGGGAAACCAGCCTGAAGACAAGGGGTGGACCCCTGAAGGTTAATGGCCAGGAAGACCCAGCCCTTCCAAGGCAGCCAGTGTGGGTAGATGCTGCTCCCCGCAGGTCTTCCCCAGGTCGAGGACATGGCAAGGGTGGGGTAAAGGGGAGGTTTGGAGCCCCACAAAGACATCCCCAGGGTCAAGACCCCTCTGGGCCCCTGACAGGGAACTGCCTCTCCAACAACAACACTGAAGATGTGGCAGACAAGAAAAGGGGTAGCACCCAGACCATCTAGGTGGCAGAATAGGGTTTTACCCTGATGTTGCTGTGGGGCAAGGTGCTGACAAAGAGGTCCCCAAAGCCTTACAACACCTACCAGCAACACTGTGGTTACTGGTTGCAATTTCAGCACGGTGATTCTGTGTCTCTTTCCTGCCTCACCGCCACAGTAATAAATAAATAAGTAATAAATACGTAATAAATAAAACAGTACTTATTACTTGAGTAATATATTAATATAAAATATTAATAATATTAAAATAATTATAATAGTAATATAAAATAATGTAATATAATATAAAATATTACGTAATAAAGCAGTAACCTGTTTTATTGCTCTAGGCTGCTTATATTCTCCCCTATCTTTGATGCCAACTGTGTTTGTCATTGTGATGGTTTTGAAGGCTGAAGTAAAAACAAAATTAAATATTTCAGTCTTCCCTGCATCTTCCATGATTAGATTGCTTATTTTTGATAAGCTTATCGAATGAATTTTTGTTACCTTTTCTGTCCCTTGCTATCTGCATTATGCTTCTTCTGCCCTTATAATAGAGAACATTATTTAAGTATAAATGATTTTTAAGAATGGCTTCTTTGACAGAATATTGTGCAATTACTTTGTTTAGACAGCTCTCTTGAGTATTCCCGTATTCAATTCTATTTGACAAGTTCCTTAAGAATAAAATAATAGTGGGCCAGATTCTACTGTTGATTTCAGAATAGTTGCATCAGAGCATTTGTTCTTAATTTTAAGTTCCTGTTCTAGAGTAGGAAAGTTCCCAAGTTTCTCAATTAAATTTTTGTAAGAATTACTTTAATATAGGGAAAACTGTGCATTTTATCTGATTACATCTTTAGATTGTTATCCCCCAAGATCATTCAGCCTGAGGGAAAAAAATATCATGGAATTTCAGCTCAAATGGTTAGTATTTGGCAAAGTTAGAAGCAATTCCATACATATTCTCATAATGGAAAGAATTGGGCAATCTTAGCTAAAGGTGATGCCACAAATTCACCTTTCTTAAATAGTGACAGGACTTTTTACAGATGGATTTAAAAAGGAAAGAAAACAACCATAAAATACAGCGCTTTGGCACAGGGGTTTAGTTTGGATGGATCCGTATTTTAGTTTTTATTTGTCATTCAACATAATTTATTAAAATCTCAGTAATTTTTTTTATCCCTGGAATTTTCTTTCCATTTAAAATGTACCTCTAGTAATAATATTTTACACAGTGCAACAATTAATATTTTATATTTTTATAATCCACCTTGTTTTTCATTGTAGACTGCCCTGAGTCTTTCTTACAGCCTTTTCCCATTTACTCAATAAAATAAATAAAATTGCCAATCAGCTACAGCAGTACTGATCTTCAGCTCTGAAGGGTTTTCATAATGAGTTTTAACCAATTATAACTTCCTTTGGTCTCACTGTATTCTCTACAATTTCTCTATTGTTCTGATGTATTTCATATTTCTTATGCTGTCATTTGATTTTGTAACCTACTTATGGAAAATGGCTCCAGCTGACACATTTCTTTGTTTCCTGTCACCTTTCTTATTGAATAAATGTTAGTAATTTATCTATGCTAACTGTTTTTGTTAAACCACCTGCAGTAAATGGTGTTATAGTTTACTGGAAATTTACTCATCAAGAAACGAAAGATCAAAATACTGATCCTTAAACCATGCAAATAGTCTTTCTTTTGTTCCAGTACTATAAATCCCTTTTAACTACTCCCTGTAATCTAATTTTAAGTGAATTTTTATCTATTTTCCTTCTTCCTTCAGCTTATTGTGCAACTGAATGTTTGAGTCTAATTTTCCATCAAATAAAAAAAAATAAGTCAAACATCCATAAATTTGAATAAAACTAAGTATTGTAGATTATGTGGAATAGAAAAAAAAATCAGTTTAATGCTTTCTTCAACTCTAAACCAAAGAACTCTGGTTTGGCGACTGAGATTTCTTTAATTTTGTTCATATATTACTTTTCTCATTTGCTTAGAGAATGAACAGTTTGCTTCATTTCTGTAAAGACTGAATGATAGGCTCTTTTATAAGAGTGAAATTTAATGACTATAGTACTACAAATGCAACATCTATCATTGTATTGTGTAGGATTTTCAAAGACTCATGATTTGGTAGTCTAAATTCACATTTAGATACCAAAAGAAATCTATAATTCGTCTATCCATAATATTAAATAGACTATATCTAAGTTTGATTAAAAGTGCCAAAAAAGCCCCACTAAAGCACTCAATCTATACAGACATTGGGCTAGCCAGATCCATCTAAAGCAATGCCTCTTCTGGTATGTGCTGGGCTCAGCACAGGAGCACACTAAGTTTAGAGTAAAGCACCATTTTTTTAATGCCAAGCAGCTTATGATTTTTATTTTCTTACTTAACATTATTTCATAGTATACAGGAAGGAAGACCTATTAAGAGTGAATGGCTATTGTTTATACATTTTAAGGACAAAAAGGTGAACTATGATGAATTGCAGAATCTCACAAGAAGTTTCTAGGAAAGCACTTAAGGTGACAGTTTTTCAAGATTTCCTTGACTGTGATTAGCAGTATGTTTAACTTTCTCAAAGTACTGAGAATAGTTGCTTCAAGATAGTTTTAAACTGTTTCTTTATAGCAATGCTCCTAACATCACTCTAGCACTCTGCTCTTTAAATAATCCCATTTGAAAGGCTCAATATGTGCTGAGTTAGAAACGTACAACCATAAAGAAACAGCTTGACACTTTCTTATAATAACTATTAGGGCTGTGCAAAATTTCGCCAAATGTTTCATTTCAAAGCTGTTTGAAATTGAAATGAAACAAAAGGATTTGAAACAGGTTTGAAATGAAATGAGGGCACTCAAAACATTTTGAGTTCCAAAGCAGCCCGGTGGCAGGAGGCGGGGGAGAGTCAGGGCCACGCTCTGAGTGGTTCTGCCAGCCCCTGGAGCTCAGCCCAGGGGCAGGAGGAAGAGCACAACCCTGGCTCTCCCCCACCTCCTGCCACTGGGCTGGGCTCTGGGGAGCTGGTTGGAGTGCAGCCTGGACTCTTCCCTGCCTCCTGCCACCAGGCTGCACTCCAAATGGCTCCACCAGTCCCACGGAGCTCAGCCCAGCAGTGGGAGGCTGCAGGAGAGCCAATGGCAGAGCCACTCAGTGCATCCCTGGCCAGTGGCTCTCCCCTGCCTCCCACCATCAGGCTCAGCTCTGTGGGGCTGGTGGAGTTGCTCGGAGTGCAGACCGGGGGGGGGGGAGAGCCGGGGCTGCACTCCACTTCTCCCACTGGGCTAAGCTCTGTGGGGCTGGCATAGTTGCTCAGAGTGAAGGCCAGTGCTGGGAGATGGGGGGGATAGCCAGGGCTGTGCTCTGACTGGCCTTGCCAGCCCCACAGAGCTCAGCCCAGTGGCGGGAGACAGGGGAGAGCCAGGGCTGTGCTCCACCTCCCACCGCTGAGCTGAGCTCTGGGAGCTGGTGAAGCCACTCATAGTTTCATAGTTTCTAGGGTCGGAAGGGACCTGAACAGATTATCAAGTCCGACCCCCCTACCCTGGGCAGGAATGAGTGCTGGGATCATAATACTCCAGCCAAATATCTATCCAATCTCCTCTTGAAGACCCCCAAGGTAGGGGAGAGCACCACCTCCCTTGAGAGCCCATTCTAGAGCCTGGTAGCCCTAACTGTAAAGTCACGCCTCCTGATACCAAGCCTGAACTTGCTCTCAATCAATCTGTGGCTGTTATTCCTTGTTATCCCAGGTGGTGCCCTGGGAAACAGAGCCTCACCTACTTTTTTCCCCCCTGGTGAGTTTATAGATAGGCACCAGATCCCCTCTCAGTCTTCTCTTGTGGAGGCTGAATAGATTCAGGCCCTTTAGTCTATCTTTTGTAGGGCCTGGCCTGCTGCCCTTTGACCATATGAGTGGCTCTCCTCTGGACCCTCTCAAGATTAGCCACATCCCTCTTGAAGTGCGGGTCCCAGAACTTGATGCAGTACTTCAACTGCAGCCTGACCAGTGCCACATAGAGGGAAAGGATCACCTCCCGGGACCTGTTTGTGATGCCTCTGTAGATGCATGACAATGTGCAGTTAGCCTTACTGACTGCTTCCTTGCATTGGTGGTTCATGTCCATCCTGGAGTCGACAATGACTCCAAGATCCCTTTCAGCCACTGTGTTGTTGAGAAGGGTGTTCCCCAGCCTATAGGTGTGTTGCAGGTTCCTTCTCCCTAGATGCAGCACGTTGCACTTGTCTGCATTGAATGCCATTCTATTCTCATCCTCCCACCTCTGTAACCTGTCTAAATCTAGTTGAATTTTATCCCTCCCCTCCAGTGTGCCCACTTCGCCCCACATCTTTGTATCATCAGCGAATTTGGACAGTGTGCTTTCCACGCCCTCCTCCAAGTTGCTGATAAAGATGTTGAATAGCACAGGCCTGAGGACTGAGCCCTGGGGAACTCCACTGCCCACATCCCTCCAAGCCAAAAATGACCTGTCCACCACCACTCTCTGGGTGTGACCATTGAGCCAATTTGCCACCCATCTGACTGTGTACGCATCAATGCCGCAGTCGCCTAGTTATTTTTATGAGAATGGGGTGAGAAACAGTGTCAAAGGCCTTCTTGAGATCCAGGTAAACAACTTTCATCTCGACACCCACATCCAAGGACTTTGTGACCTGGTCGTAAAAGGAAGCAAGGTTAGTCAGGCTCCACCAGCCCCACAGAGCTGAGCCTGTTGGTGGGAGGTGGGGGAGAGCCACTGGCTAGGGCTATGCTCCAAGCAGCTTTGCCACTGGCTCTCCCACCACCTCCCACTGCTGGGCTGAGCTCCATGGGGCTGGCAGAGCTGGTCAGAGTGCATCCCGGCAGCGGGAAGTGAGGAGAGCCAGGGCTGTGCTCCAAGAGGCCCCATCAGCCCCATGGAGCTCAACCTGCCCTCCCAGTGCTGCCAGACTCTTCCTGGGGGTGCAGGCCCCCAGATCTGCATGTGGGATGACAAGAGGCTGCATGTGGGATGACAAGACTGCTGCCTGGGACCAGTACTGGGTGCAGCCCACACCCAGCGCCAGTCCCAGGCAGCATCGGCAGCCTCTTGTCATCCTGAGTACAGATCCAGGGGCCCGTACCCCCAGGAGAAGTCTGGCACAGCCCCACAGCCCTCCCGGGGGTACAGGCCCCCAGATCTGCATGCGGGATGACAGGAGGCTGCTGCTGCTGGCAAGTGACATAAGCTTTGCTTGTCAGCAACTTGAGGTACAGTTTCCCAGAAACCTCTGCACCTATCTCCTTGAAACTCAGCAGGCTTCATACCCTCAGAAGGTGGGTACCATCCCTGAAATTTTCATCTGAACCAGGCATGAAATGACAAAGTTATAGGCATTTTCATGCTTCCCCCATTATAGCCCATCGCTGAAACTCCAAAACAATGAAACATTTTCAATTAAATGAAATAAAACATCAAAATGAAACACTGTCCCATCGAAATGGTGAAACAGAAGTCAAAACAAAGCAGTGCTATTTCGCACAGCCCTAATAACTATATTCAGCTCTTTGGAAAAGAGATATTTGAACTCTAGGGCTTCATATAGATGAGCAGTGCTACTTTGTGGACCCTTCACTAGATGAATAAATTGCTATTCAAGAGAAAGATCTTATGTTGGCCCTTAATCATTGAGAATTTTTAGGAATCACATGGTCCAGACAGGCTGAAGAATTTTATGATAGAAAAGTTCCAGAGGTGATATAAATTGTAATAGCCTTTAAGGGCCTAGGTAGAAATGAATTTCTTTTTGCCTGATCTGGCCCCTGAAATGCTGTACAGCCATGACCAAACAGAAATGCACAGCTGCAAAGCTCTTTAAAAGGGCCTGATCCTACAAAAATCTGAACCTTCATTGCACGAGGGTTCATTGCATGAGGGTTCCTTCCTTCTATTCTGAAAACAGCATGGGCTGGGAAGGAGGAGGGCCTGTTCCTAGGGGATACCAGCTGCAGGAAGGCAGCCAGCAGGTAGATTCCCCTCCCCCTGGAACCAACAGTGAACTTCTGTTTGGTCCAGGGGATCATTGTAACTCAGAATGCTTCCTGTGAAGTGTTCTGAGTCACAGAGGAGAGCTGCACTTCTGTCTGTGCCCTAAAAGATATGATAGTGGCCTGGGTAGGGAAATGCCTGGAAGCAGTTTGTGATGCAGGTAGAATGATCAAACTGTACTAATCACCTGTGTGTTCAAATCTCCTGGCTGAGGTCTCACTAATAGGCCCAATGCTAAACAGGGGCTATTACACAAGGATTTAGTGACATTTTAATTTTATTTTTGACACTTCATATCCAGGAGAACATATGGCTGAAAGAAAATAACAATGGATTTTAGGAGATAAAGGTCCAAATAAAGGCTCAAATAATATTAACACAATAAGAATTAGTGAGCAGTCTTCCTAAAAGAAATAGAGCTCAGGTTACCAGAGGCAGACTACTTCAAATGGTTCAAGGAACTCAAGTAAATGGGTGAACTGTTGTAATTAGTAGAAATTACTAGTAGTCTCCTATGATGTGATGCAGACTCTTTGACAGATATTGTGAAGTAAACATCTCATGTTGAAGCAAGAGTTTTAATGCTGGAGAACTTAGCCAGCCAACAAAATATAGAACCTGAGGCAGAAGTGTAAAAAAAAAACAAAAAAACCCCCCCAAATTAAATGATATCATTATAAATATGGAGGGAGAAGTCACATCATATTTGTTGCCAGGTCCCATAAAGGGCATCACATTTTGAATTAATGAAACATGTTTTACTCTACCATGTGCCTGGTAAAATAGTACTTGTTTCTAATGGTTGTTAAGAACCAGAATGTGGGCAATTTGGTTTAAAGTTTTGAGCTCAGAGGTAGTGCTGAGTACCAAAATGAAAGTTGGAAGCCAGGAGACCTGAAGCAAGAAAAGTGAAAAAGAGGTTGGAACCACAATAGCAGGGATAGGAAACTTAGGATCAGGCTTCAGTGTGCCAAGCTGGTGGTCAAAAGCCTGAGACAGAAACCAGAATTCTATGCTAGGATCCGGAACCACGGCTTTATAGCTAGGAGTTAGAAACCAGAGTCAGTGACCCACGAATTAGAGCAGGTGCTAGGAAATAGGCAGTAGTAGGGACCAAGACAGAAACCAGGAAGACAAGCCTAGGAGGAAGTCAACAACTGGTGTAAGTGCAACCTTGTGAAATAATGAACAGCAGCACAAATAAGTGACTTCACTTCATGCCAATATGGTGGTATTAGGAGAAAAACCAACCCTTGGAAGGAGGCTATCCAATTGTCTTGTTGACAGGTAATGAAGCAGTACAGGAACTGTTCTAGGGTGTTATTTACCCACTTGGTTTCTCTGATTATCTGTGGGTTATGAGAGTCTGGAATCTTGCACTGAAGGACTTAAACAGTTTTTTGCAATAGTGTGTTCCTCTATCTGATATTAGTTCAATTGGAAGGCCATGGCATGAAAAAATATTATCAAGATAAGAGTTCTGCCAACTGCTGAGTTATGAGGATGTCCTGGACTTCAGCATAGCACGGCATTTTGCAAATAAGTCAACCACTATCATGTCATTCTTACAGGGTGTCCTTGAGAATGGAGTAGGTCAACTTTGAAATTTACAGACCTGGTGGTCAAAGCCAATGGTCCACGTGCAAGCTGCAAATACATGTTTTATGGTGTCCTTTGTTTGCTCACCCTGCCTCTAAGTTCCTGGCCCCTCCAGGATCCCCACAGGCCAGATGATATAGTTCCATGAGCCAGATGCTGGCCCTAGATGCTATGTTTGACACTCCTGGGTTAGACAAACATCTGTCAAAAATTATTTTTGTTTAATTGATCCTACCATGAGGCAGAGGAATGGATTTGGATGACTTCTTAAAGTCCTATCCATTTCTATTTTCTTATTCCATGGACTCATTCCCTTAGATTGCAGCAGGGCATCACCAACTTGTAAATTCCATTCCCATTTGAATGAGCAGGCAGTCTGTTTCATTGCTGCTTTGTTACTGCTGTATTATTTTTCTGTAGTCAAACAACAAGCAAAAGCTGAGTCAGTATTTTCCAAGGGGTGCTTTGAGCCTAAAAAAGTTGAGGATCAATGCACTATACAGATTCAGGATGAGCTAATCCTCATTCATGCCTGACAAATACCTATCCAGTCTCTTCTTGAAAACCAGAATTTTCCTGTGTAGCTTGTTCGATTGTCTAACTGGTCTTATAGTTAGGACATTTCCCCCCTGAGATTTGATCTAAATCATCTTTGCAATGGTTTTTTTTAAGTATGTACAAGCTGGAGGTGAAAGTGAGAGGAGGAATGCTGCTATTGTAAGACAAAGAGAAAGAACAGAGTTGTGAGAGGAAAAAGAAGAAGGCATCATGGGCTTGAGCCTACTTAGTCTCTTCCAGTCTTGCCCAAGAGATCCTTCTGAGCATCAGAAAGAGAGCAGAAAAAGAAAGATATACGATATGTTGTTATGTGGTTTTTATGATTATTTTTCTAAACAGGTCAGGATTTACTCGCTAAAGGACATTCTGTCAAAAACCTTGTTTTTTAAATTATCCAGTTTCAAACATTCAGTTGATGGTGTCCAATTAAACAACGCCTCAGGCTTTACCTGCAAAAATGTTCATAAAAATTTAATGGGAGTCACACAACTAAAATGCAGCTAAACTCTGAATATTTACCCCTTCATGTTTAATTCTGCACCCATGAATTCCAAAGGCTTGTCTTTTGGCTTTGTACATAGAACTAAAAGTCATTAACTTGGTTTTCTCCTGATTTAGCCCTAACTCCATAGTTTTCCACTTGTCCTAACATGCGCATTTAGGGCAACATTATAGAACATTAATTCATTACTCCTATTTAGCTGTGAAGAGAAAATAAATTGCATCGTGTACATACAAATCATTTCATCTTGTGATTATGGTTATTTATGGTAGTTTGGTTGGATATTTTTTTGACTTGTATAGAATGCTATTTCATTTAAACGCTTTTGCTACGGGCTAGAAAATACCACTTATCTTTGCTGCTTCTACATAATTAGTTAAATGAAAGGTAGCATGACACCACGCCTTACTATAAGGAATCTAACTTCAGAGAAAAACAATGATTTCAAGAAAACATTGCATTAATTGTAGCTAACACATTAGAGTACAACAGATATAAAGAGATTTTGTATTGACTAGGAATTACTGAACTAGAAACAGCAATACTTTCTGTATGCAAAGGGCTTTGCATTTGTTTTAGTTTTATTCCCTCCCCCCATTTGGTAGAATGAATAGTGCAACAGTAATTTATGGCCTTACACAGTGATGGATTTCTGTAATTTACATTCATGATATGTTAAATACCAGTGGACAATGAGCCTTGGGTAATATGGCTAATTGTGCCTACCAACCAAGTGAAACAACAATATGTACTACACACAAAGTTTTCCGTTCTTTACTTCCCTGTGGGAAATCTATAACTATTTAAAGAACCCCAGGGCTGAGTTACAACACTTAAGAATTATTTTGTATGGAAATACTGTTCTTAATGAATATGGACAAAAGCAAAATTTCAAGTGAGTTCAATGGAAGGAATTTAACAGGACTCTATTCTGATTTCTCTTATGATGAGTACTGAAGAATTAGCATTGTCACTTGGCTACATAATGAAAAATTTTCCAGGGCCTCCAACGGGATGAAAAAACAAGGAAATGAAGTCCAACACTGGTCAGAAGTAATTGAAGTACTGATCAGAAGCATGAAAGGAAATCTAAATTTGTATTAATTTTTACAGTTAAAAAAATTAATTTTGGAAAGCTAGTTAAAATGCTACATTTAGATGAGTGATAACATAAAGAAAAGTGCCTTTTTTTGCTCCTAGGTTCAAGTGTATCCAAGAAGTTGAGTCAGAAATATAATTGAGAGTGTGCCTAATGGCAATAATTATTATTTGTACTCTAGTAGTGCTTACAGGGTGCCAACTAAGACCAGGGCTCCAAATAAGCCATTCAAACAGGTATGGCAGTTCCTACCCTAGGTCATCATCTACGTATGTGGTGCAATGGAGTAAGTAACTCTGCTGTGCTTGTATCAGGCAGTACTGTCCTATGGCAGAGTTAATTATGTTACTCCAGCCTAATAGGGGCACACTTGTAGATTAAGTAGTTTTACTATGATGCTAATTAGTCAACCCTGCAGTGATGTATCTCATGTAGACACACCCAGTGTGTAGTGAGGATTACAGTGATAGTTTTTTAAACCACTACAAGGAAGGGCAGGAAAGGTGTCTTTAGGTTGGATGCTAGTAAACTGCCCATCCCCCATCCACATTGTTTTGGTTACCCATGTCCACACCACACTTACTGGTACTTGTCTGTGGTGCTAGAACGTGTGTGGTTCTATCCAAGACTCCCTAGTGCTACGCAGAGCAGAGCCTTTTTAAAGAACTGATCTGTAGTAGATAATACCATATTTACTTAAATATAAGACAAAGTGCCCCCCCCACAATTGGCAGGGGTAAAGAAGTCCCTCATCTTATAATCACATACAACAAAATCTTATTAAACACATTTGCTATCATTCAACTGCTGCTAAAAGCAGTATATGCTCAGCAACGGAAACCAACTATAAAGTTGTTAAATGCAGTCAACACTGAGCACGACTATAAAACATATGTCCCAGATTGGGCAAACACGTGGATGGAAACCTTTTTTTTTATTATTACAAAACAACTAAAAGAAACAACATTAACAGAAAACTTGACAACCTGATGGGGTCATAGGATCCCAGCAAGATAAACATCCAATTTCTCTTGGAGGCATTCAAGGTAGATGCTTGAGCCACCTCCGGTGGCAGTCTATTCCAGGCCTTCGGGGCTTGGACAGTAAAGAAGTTATTCCTTATGCCCAGCCTGACTTGGTAGACCCTCCAGTGGTAGTAGGTGCCATGCCCGTGCATACACATTATTCTAAAGCAGTAGCTTCTTGTATCTATTTGCCGGGTGCTAGCGTAGCATGAACAAATGTATGTGCCCATCCTGCATCAATGCTGGCCTCAAACCTCTTGGTCCCTACCCAAGTCTCCACCCCTGGCTGAGGCAGGAGGCCGCTGCTGCCTCCCCAACTTATACTATAGTCCATGGACTCTCCACCTCCAGATTCCCCAAGGCCTGGAGTTACGGTCAGGTCTTTGAATGGGGAGTCAGGCAACTTAGGTACTGACCGCATCCTGCTAGCACAGTCCCAGAACATATGTTCCACCTTCCCACACCAGAAAAAAAATTATCGGATTGCTAGTAGGTCTTCGGTATTCTCGGACCTCCCTATTCCCCAGCCTTGGGACCTCACAAGTTTTTGGGTATAAACCTACCTTTGCATTCTGCTCTGGAGGCTTCTGTTCAAAAGCGCTGCTGAAATTTTAGGCCAGTCGCAATGCCTCAGCCGAGGATGCTGGCCTATGATATCTGACCCAGCTGTGGGTTTCTTCATTTAGGTCTGCCAGAAACTGCTCCAGTAAAATCTTGTTGAGGATATCTGTCTTCGAACTTTCAGCAGGTTTCAGCCACTTTGTTACCAGATCTGCCAAGTGTTGCAACAAAACCCTGGGGTCTCTTTCCTTTTTCTTTTTTTTAGCCCTGAAAGCCTGCTGTATGGTTTCTCTAGCTCAGCTGCCAATGCTGACCATTCAAAGCTTTCTCGGAATACCTCAGTATCATCATGGATGGACATCTTAGGTACCTTTAACTCTACAGTCAGGCCTGTTGCTGTATCCAGCTTTCTTCCAGCACAAGCTGACGGGCTGACTGCTGTTGCTGGAGGACTTGCCCCATCATCTGTTATGTTTGCTGAATCTGGTTGGTGCCAGTGGCTGCCATCACCATCACCATCGCGATGTCCATGTTTTCAGATTCTCCTTGGCTGTCATCGGAATTCATGGCCAATGCACCACTATGTCAGGCCACTGCAGGATACAGACATGGGGCCTGGTGTCCTGAGGACATCCACTTGTCCTGCTGGTGTCAGGGTGGGCATCAGTCGGAGGAATTGGGTTGGGCTCCTGTCCCGTTATCTCGCCTGCCATGTCTTTGATGATTCTAATTAAGTCTGGGAGGGCGATGGTTTCCCTGACCTAAAGCCAGCTGACACTCATTTGGACAAGCAGTGCGACTAGATATATGAAAAAAATAAAGGGGCTGGAAGAATAACAAAAAAAAACCCTCCAAAAGCCTGCAGCGGCTCCTCGGTCTTCTTCCTGGTTCCGTTTCCGGGCCTCTTGACTGCAACTTCAGTGGTCAAGTGTTTTTTTTCCTTTTCCTGCACCTTCTGTCAATTACCGACCCACCGACTTAATCATGTACCGGCTACAATCAATTAGTGTGGAGCCAGGGTTTCCACCTTTGCTTTCTCTCTTCACTTTTTTTTTTTTTTTTCTGAGCACCTCCGAGCTCTGAAGACCCGATGGGTCTTTTTCCCCCTTTCTGGGGACTTCAGTCTTAGGCAGCAGGCGAGTGGTTCTCCCTGATGCGCCCCCCCCCCCCCTCTCTGTCTTTGTCATCTCTCGCTGCTGCCCACTGCTGGAAATAGCTCCCGGCCATGTAATTGCACCAATTTGGTGCATCTGACAAGTCAAAGCTCTGCGGGAGTGGATCAGGAGATCCCTCCGAAGTATCACCGGGCTGCAATGGCCAGACGGGTTTTCTCATTTGGGGTTCTCCACAATGAGGGTGCTCTTGACCTTCCCACACTGCCCTACACCAATATCTTGTTCTTCTTACCCCCCTTTTTCACCATTAACACACTAACCTCTCATGAGCCACCCCAACACAGGAGGAAACAACTCTCAATCTGAAACACACCCATTCTTTCTTCCTCTAGCTCTTCTCTGCCTTCTCCTTTCCCATCTCTTCTGCATCTTGATCCACATAGTATTTCAATTTTTAAATTGCCAACTCCAAACATTCTCTTTTGGTGAAAGACAGTCCTTTGACCAACAGTAGGTTTCTCACTTTCCATATTGCTACTGTCGCACAAAGTAGTATGGTTTTCAGTCTCTGTGTCTCCAGTCCTTTGCGCATTAACCCATACAACACCATTTCATATGTTAAGTCACGGTTCATATCAATCACCCTCAAAAAACTATGCACTCCCTCTCATACCCATTGCAAAAAAGGACAGTCCCGTGATACATGCACTACAGATTCTTCAGCCCCTCTCTCAGGATGCTGCCCATCTTACTAAGCCCCATTTATGCTGAATTCCTCTCATGGGAAGAATATTCTGTATGCTCATCCATATGATATTTGTATGTTCTGCTCTCACTGTATTATTTGTCACTTCTTTCTACACATTTGCCATTTGTCTTTCCATCAGATGCCCAACTATTGTTATATTATTTTTCTTTCTTGTCATATTAATGACTTTTTTAGGGCCTTTCAAGAATTCTAATCCCTCAAGTTTATTTACATTTATGAAGCTCTCCACCTTCTCATAGTGGGCTGGTGGCTGCTACATCTGTAGCTTTCTCCATTCTCCCCTGTACATGCCCCATCTTCTTAATGTTCTTCCTGTCAGGTAACAGCAGAACCATGTAGTCTTCCCCACACCCATCATTGTCTTTTTACAATATTATTCTCTTCTCGTGGTCTTTCTGCCAACTGGACTCTTCCCTCATAGCTTTTTTCATTAAAGCCCCCTCCAAAACTGCCAATCCCACCATAACTTTCTTTCCTACCTTCTTTTATCCCCTCTTTCCCAGTTTCATCCATCCTTCATCAGACTCTGAATCTTTTTCACGAGGACACCATGGGATACTAGATCAAAGGCCTTTTGGAAGTCTAGGTATACAATGTCAACCTTCTCTCTCATGTCCAGGTGGCGAGTTACCTGGTCATAGAAGGAGATGAGGTTGGTAAGGGAAGACCTGCTCATGATGAAGCCATGCTGGCTGTCATTCAGAATTTACCTTCTGCAAGCTTATTGCAGCTTGACTCCTTGATGAAGTTTTTTAGGATTTTTCCTAGAATGGAAGTTAGGCCAATTGGCCTATAGTCACTCAGGTCCTTCCTCCTGGCCTTCTTGTGGATGGACATAACATTGGCCCACTTCCAGCCCTCAGGGACTTCTCCAGAGTGCCATGAGTTGTGGAAGACTTTTGCCAGGGATTCTGCAATAACTTCAGCCAAATCGTTCATCACTCTCAGATGAAGATCATCCAGTCCTGCTGACTTGTGTATGTCTAATTTTATTAATTGGTCATACACCAATTCTACAGCAATAGTAGGAAGGCTATTATTCGTACCATGCTCATCCTCTACTCTACCCGATGTGGTTTTCCCCTTGGTCCAGTGAAAGACTGAAGTGAAGTAGTTATTCAGGAGTTCAGATTTTTCCTGGGTTCAGGTAACCAGCTCTCTTGAGTTGCTGAGCAATGGCCTCATACTCCCATTTGTTTTCCTCCTGTTTCCTGTGTACCTAAAGAAGGACTTCTTGTTGTCCTTGATTCCTGTTGCTAATTTAAGTTTGGTCGCCACTTTAGCCTTTCTTATCTGTTTCCTGCAAATGTGGGCCGTCGTAGAATAGTCCTCCTTGGGGCCTGCCCTGAGCTTCCATTGCTTATAAGCCTCTTCCTTGTGTCTTAGAAGGACCATGATTTCGCTGTTTAGCCGAGAGGACTTCCCAGCCCTTCTGTTACCTTTTCTCTGCATGGTTATGGACTTCCTTTCTGCTTCAAGGATCGTGTCCTTAAGGAACTACCACTCGTATGTTAAAGCTTGGATAAGAACAAGGCATGGCAGGAAAGAAGGCAGGTGGTTGGCCCAGAAACAGGTTTAATAGATTCCATAGACATTAGGGCTGGAAGGGACCTAGGAAGATCATCGAGTCCAGCCCCCAATCCGAAGGGCAGGAAGTCACGTGGGGTCATAGGATCCCAGCAAGATAAGCATCCAATTTACTCTTGAAGGTGTTCAATGAAGGCGCTTGAACCACCTCCGGTGGCAGGCTGTTCCAGACCTTGGGGGCTCGGACAGTAAAGAACTTCTTCCTTAAGTCCAGCCTGAAATGGTCTTGCAGGAGTTTATAACCATTCGACCTTGTCATCCTTTGGGGTGCACTGGTTAACAAGCATTCCTCCAGATGCTGGTGGTCACCTCTGATAAATTTATAGGTGGCCATCAGATCACCCCTGAACCTGTGCTTTTCCAGGCTAAAGAGTCCCATAGCTCTCAGCCTCTCATCGTAAGGTCTATTTTCCTGACCTCTGATCATGCACGTGGCTCTTCTCTGGACTCTCTCAAGCTTCTCCACATCCTATTTGAATTGTGGAGCCCAAAACTGGATGCAATACTCCAGCTGTGGCCTGACCAAGGCTGAATACAATGGGAGAATGACGTCCCGGGATTTGCTTATGAAGCGTCTATGGATGCAAGCCAGTGTTTTGGTCACTTTACCAGCTGCAGCATCTCATTGAAGGGTCATGTTCGTTTTGTGGTCAATAATGACCCCCAAGTCTCTTTCTTCCGTAGTGCTAGCCAGTGTAGCACTGCCAAGCCTATAAGGATACTATAGGTTCTCCTCCATGGAGAACCTTGCATTTTTCAGTGTTAAACACCATCAGGTTCTCATCTGCCCATTTTCTGAGCCTGTCCAGGTCAGCCTGGATCACCCTCCTGTCTTTGGGTGTGGATGCTTTGCCCCAAAGTTTGGTGTCATTGGCGAGCTTGTCCAGTTCGCTTCTGACTCCAGTATCCACATCATTAATGAAGATGTTGAACAGTATGGGTCCAAGGACAGAGCCTTGGGGGAGCCCACTGGTCACAGGACACCACGATGAGTGACTTCCATCGATTACTACCCTCTGGGTCCGACCCTGGAGCCAATTTTCCAGCCAGAGGATCATGGTGGACCCAAGGCTACAATTGGCCAATTTCGCCAAGAGGTGATCATGGGATACCAGATCAAAGGCTTTTTTGAAGTCAAGATACATGACATAAATCTCTTCTCCCTTCCCCAGGTGATAGGTCACCTGGTTGTAAAAGGAAATGAGATTGGTCAAGCAAGACCTACTCACAACAAACCCATGCTGGCTATCCGTCAGGATGTTGGCATTGGCCAGTCCATTAAGGACGGCCTCTTTAATAAACTTTTCTAAGACCTTCCCCAGGATAAAGGTCAGGCTGATGGGCCTATAGTTTGCTGGATCCACTTTCCTCCCTTTCTTGAAGATAGGCACCACATTGGCCTTCTTCCAGTCTTTGGGCACTACACCACAGCACCAGGAGTTCTCAAACATCTGTGCCAGAGGCTGGGCTATGATGCTCACCAGCTCCTTGAGTACCCTGGGGTGTAGATTGTCGGGGCCAGCTGACTTGAAGGTATCCAGACTCTTAAGTTGTTCCTTCATGAGGTCAGCATTGATGGAGAGCAGGGGATCTCCCTCACCCAGATCTCCCTGTCCCATAGTGGGCATGGGCGTCCCATGGGACTGATGAAAGACTGTCACAAAGTACCCATTTAATAGGTGGGTGGGCCAAAGGCAAATTGGCCCTGACAAGGCTCACCTGTTGCAGGCATCTTCACCAATGTGAGTGCCAGCTGGGATGGTAGTGCTGATGATGCCCATCTGTTCCAGAACTCTGGCCTGCAGCCCTGGTAGAAAGTGGGCACTTTGTACTGGGGTGCTGGATATCCAGCTGGGTGACATGGTGGTCCCAACCCTCCTCATTGGGGATCCTGCCTCCCCACTCCTCCTCTGGTTCATGTGACCCTACACTGGATCCCCACCAGGCACATTTCAAGTGGTGCCTGGGTCAGAGCTGTATGCTTGTGGAGTGCACCTTTGGCTTCCTGAAGGGATGCTGGCACAGCCTCACCACCCACCTTGAGGTCACAGAGGCCAGCATCCTCTGGGTCATTGACAAAGCTTGTATGCTTTATAACATTTGTGAGACCTGAAGGAAGCTCTTTTGTTAGGTATGGGTGGAGGAGGCACAGTGGGTGGAGGATGTTGTGGGGGCCCATCACTGTCACTAACATCACAGGAGCAGCAGCTGTGATGGCAGTGACAGTGATGGGCCCCCACCACGGAGGCCTCAGGTGAGCTGCACACCCAGTAGTGGGGGCCAGGGCACTGGGTGAGAGAGGCAGTGGTGGACCACCTGCTGCTGCACTCCCTACTGTAGGCCACCTGCCTCGCCAGTCATGGACCCCAGCCCCACTGTGCACTCTCAGCACCATGCTCACTGTAGAAAGTATTCTGGAAAACACTTTATTCCCCTTCACAAAAACAGACACTGTCCTCCCTTCCTCCCAAACAACAGTCTCCATCCCCCTGCCCAAACCACAGAGTCCCTTCCCCTTGAACTACAGAGCCCCACCACCAACCACTCTACCTACCAACAATAAAGTACACTTTGCTCCATGCAGATTATGTACTTTGGTTTGTGTGCCCTCTTGGGATGGGGGGGGCAGTAGGGTGGAGGTGCCTGTGGGGTGAAACCTGGGGTCATGCACCCAGTGCCCCAGCCTCTGGCTGCACCACCACAGGTGTGCATGGCATGGCGAGGCTGGCATGCGGGGAGCTTGCTCAGGGGTGAGAGCAGCCACACCTCAACTGGTGTGGGTGGCTCCCCCTTCTGCAGCCTGAGGCCAGGGCCAGCAGGGCCTATGCATGGTGCTGGCTCCACTATGGGCTGCTTCTGCTCTGGGGCTGCATGGAGCCAGGGTGAGCAGTGGGAGGGAGACCCAGACGGGGGGGGCTGGCTGGTGGGTGACCCTCAATAGGTACTGAGGCAGGAAGACCTGGACACTGGAGGCATGGCTGAATCTCAGGCCAAGCCCACTGGGGAGCTTTCAGCTGGGTGGTGGATGACTGCCAAGAGGAAGATGAGGCTAGGGTGATGGGCAGGGCAGTGGGTGGGACAAAAGTGACCCCCAGGGCCAAGATGGTGTCCAGCACCTGGTGGTCCTCTTACATGGCCTGCACTGCCCTGGCCACCATGGCAACCTGATGCTCCTGGGCCTCCAGCTCCTCTCAAGGAGGGTGATGTACCTCTCCTTGAGGTCCAGGAGGCTGTCCTGGAATGCCCAGTTCTCCTGGGCCCTTACCTGGTCCCTCTTCAGCTCACATGTGACCCTATCCCACTTGCAAACAATGTCTTTTGCACACCAGGCCCATGAGTTTCCCAGCTACTCCTCTATTATAGTGACCAACTGGTCCAGCAGCCAGGTCAGGTCCTGGGTCTGTCACTGCTGGAGCTGGCACATATGGAGGGCCAAAGCCAAGACTGGTGGTGACTCTGAAGGTGCGTCCCTGGTGGCAGCTGGTGCCTCTCCCTCATGTGCCATTGCTAGACCTGCAGAGCTAGGAGAAAGAGGCTGTTTGTAAGAAATAACATGCTAGGGAGAGGTGCACTTCCTGGCTTCAGATCAGGGGTTGTGCACATTGGTAAATCGGCTGGGCAGGTCCTGGCATAGGCAGCTGCTGGCTGAGCCCCACATTGTCTCTTGCTCTTCAGGGGCAGGTGGACTGCTGGGTGCTTGCTTCAGGCAGCCTGCCTTCCCTGCCCTCTTTGCAGGCCAGGACACGCCTGGCTCCTGGTAGCACCTGCTGTGGGTGCTTCAGACCAACTCCCCTTTTCTCTTCCTGTAGGTCTCACCATCTGCTCTGTTGCTGTCAGGCCCCAGTGCCCAGGCTTGGGTGGCAAGAAACTACCAGCCGGCCTACTGGGATGTGGAATGGAGAATCTTCTGAGCCTAGTCATTTCTGGCTTGCAAAGTACATGGATTAAAAAAGTATATCCAGTCAATTAATCATTGGGTACAAATATTTTGGAACATTTAAAGTCATGATTTAGTCCACAAACATTATCTCAACCTACAAGAATTCTGACTTAAAAATAATTGAAAAAAATGCAAAGAAAGAAAAAGCTGGAACTGTAATAGTAGCAAAACACTGAGTACATATCCATTTTTCTATACACATAAAAAAACCTTAAAAAATTAAGATAGACACTGTTTTCCCTGTAATACCCATTGAGATCTAAGCTTACAATATTGTGTACCGTTCACACTTGATACTTGCTTAAACTTTCTGATACCTATTATGTTTTAGAATAATAGAAAATGAGGGTTGGAAGAGACCTCAGGATGTCATCTAGTCCAGAGCAAGACCATTCCCAACTAGATCATCACAGCCAAGGCTTTGTCTAGTTGGGTCTTAAAAATCCCCAAGGATGAAGATTCTGAGAGATGTTCTGTAATTTGCTAATTGAATGTTTGATGCACAATATCTTTGACCAGCACTTAGAAATGAGTATTTTTAACTTCTATGTAGGATGTTCAGATGTGTAATTAGTGTACTGCTTGCTTTTCAGCTGCACAGACACTAGGAATGTGGCTGACTTTATGATGTCACTTATTTCCGACTCATATGGGATATCTATTTTTTTTCTAATAGCATCACTAGATGTCAGGTCACTAGCTTCTCACATTTAAAAATGATGCTTAAATCTTGACTTTAGATCATAAATGAAAATTGAGTGTTGGTCCAACTTGCCTTTCATATCTGCTTACTATGAAACCACCTTATAGTTTGGAACAATTATTCTTTCTACACTCAAGAAAGATTGAGTCTGTTTTAGGTCAGGAGTGCAATATAATAGTAGACTTGCGGTTGATCCCTGTCTGAATTTCCATTCCTTTCACCTGCATAGTTAATTTCTTAATTATTAAAATACTAAATTTATTCATGCAATGTAAAAGGAAAATAGCCTGATTTAATTGGTCTATCTCCTGTTCAGAAAAAGCATCTCTTGAAGCAGAGGTTTAGGAAAAGATTATAGGGCCTATCATATGGGTTTAGAATTTTTTCTTTATAGTCCTATATCCTGGGAGGAGAGAGTTGTCCACATGAGTTCATTAAATTCTCCTTTGTAGCACCGGTGTAACCCAGGTGGAACCCTGCCTACACAGCTGGCCCAAGTAGCACTTCTGTTTTTACAGCTTATTTGCAGGTTCTCCTTATGTTCAGAACTGCATAGGTCCCTTCCCACACCCAACTATATTCCCACTTATAGCCCATTTATGTGTGCAGAGAACCTGAGTTTGTAAGCTTCACTGATGATCTGGGTATGTATGAACTTGAGCTAAACCTTAACTCACCTCAGTACTTACCCACTTTCCAGTGAGACTATAGCAGGGTTGGGCAAAATCCAGCCTGCAGGCCAGATCCGGCCCACAAGGCTATTCTATCCAGCCCACGGGGCCCCTAAAATTTTTTCAAAAATTAAAATGTATTTGTCCTTGGTTCCTGTCAAAAATTACAGGAACTGGGGGGCAGTAGGACCCAGGGGAATCCTTGGTGGGCTCCTGCAACAGCATGGCCCTCCCAGCCCCACCCCCCCAGCTGGAAGCCCCAGCAGGGGCTTTTGGCCTGGGACCACATGGCTGCCTTGGCACCGGAACCTCAGGTAAGGGGGGGGAAGGGGATGAGCTGGTGCAGAGAATGGGAAAAAGTGGCCCTGTGGCTGGCACTCCCTGCTGCAGCCACTCGCAGCCCATGCAGGGCTGTCCTGAGCACGCACAGGCAGCGCCACATGGGCTATGAGCAGCTGCAGCATGAGACACCAGACATAGGGTGGGGGCGGGGGCTCTTTTCCCCCCTGCACTCAGAACCAGCTTGTAACCCAGCCCCGCTGCCAGCCTGGACCCAGCACTGGCTCTGGGCTCACCTTGCTTGCTGCACCAGGCAGTGTTTGCTGCTGCTGCATACCTGAAGCTTGTGCCGTGGTAGGCTGCAGTGAGGCTGCTACTGCTGCTTCTGGGTTGCCCAGCTCATGCGCTCCAGGCAGGCAGGGGCAGCCGCAAACCCTGCCCCACACGGCACGTGTGCACAGCCCCGATGGCTGATCCCAGAGCCGGCGCAGGGCCCAGGCTGGCAGTGGGGGTGGGTTACAAGCTGGTACTAAGTGCAGGGGAGAAAAGCAGCCCATCCCCCACCCCGTGCCTGATGCCCCATTCTGCAGCCACTCGCCGCCTGTGTGGGGCTGCCAGTGCCTGCTCAGGACAGCCCCACATGGCCTGCAAATTAATGCAGCAGGAAGCACAGGCCATGGGGTTTGGGAGGGGCCACTTTCCCCTGTGCTCAGCACCCGCTCCTTCCCTGCGGGTGAGCAGAGCGTCAGGGCTATGTGCTGCCCCCACCTGTACCATGGGGAGGGGGGAGCACTGGGAGTGAGCAGATGTGTGAGCACAGGGCTTGCACTGGAGTCCCAAGGCCAGAGCCAGCAGGGCCCAGAGCAGGATGGTAGGGGTACAGGGTCCCAGTCAGCAGGGGCTCTGTGGAGCTGGGCCAGCTCCCCCCTCTACCTGCTGGTGCAGCCCAACCCGGTTCCACAGACCCCTTCCAGCCTGCACCCCATTCTCAGCCCCCCTGGTGTTGGCCCTGGGACATTGGTCCCAAGACATTGGGAAATTGGTCCCACGGTGGTGACCAGGGGGTGGAGCACCTGTCAAGGGGTGGGGCTAAAACTCAACAGCTTGCTAAAACTGGTTAAGCGGTCTTCAACCCAATATAATTGCCCGCCCCTGGGCTGTAGTATAGCCAAGAGAAACAGAGCTCTAGTACAGTTCATCACTGCCACTCCTACAATTCCTATCAGTATCTTCCAGCCCTTATACATGATACCCATACTACTCTTTTCCTTTAACCTTTGCTCCGTGGAACCTATATTGTACTTTTTTGCTCTGCTGGAAGTTTAATTCTGTATATTTTTTGAGGATTGCCCCATACTACCTATCAACCAGCATCCCCTGCTCTGTCAAACCAAAGATGACCTTGCAACATATACCTAACTAGCTAAAGAAGCACTATCAATATACAGAGAAGATATTATTAAGAACATGATTTTAATGTAAGTTCCAAGAATATACACCATTTCCAGCATATCTTGAGGCAGCTGCACATCAACTGAAGTGGTTTAAATTGTAAGGAGTCGATCAAGGAATTCAGCAGCAGACAGCAAAGCTAACTGAAAATCTAACTGAAATTCCAGGAGTGCATCTGCTATATGACCCTGCTACACAGATCCCAAAAGGGTGTCTAGCAATGTCCTGAGCCTAGGGCCCACTGCCTTTCATGACACAAATCATGGTTTATTTGTGGCTGGTGTTCTTGTTTCCCTCAGTTCTCCCTTCATCACCTGCAGCAAAAAGGGAGCAAAAAAACTTGAAAACAAAAATTGAGAAATTGGAGTATACTGCTTCCTTGTCTTCTCTCCCACTCTCAGCTGAAACACTTTAATTCATTTTTGAGGAAAACAAATGGAAATCCCTATGACAGAAGAATATGAGGTGTGTTTGATTAAGTTTTTAAAGGAATTTTTGCTCCTAAATATATAGAAATGAGCCTAGTTGAATTTTGCAATGCAATATGTTTTTTGAAAATCCTACAAGTCACCTGTTTGTATTTTGAGATATTTAAATACGGTTAAAATCTGGCCTGTTCCTTTTAATATTGTGATAATATAACTTACCTAAGTAGCCATATACTATGAAAGCTGGCATCGAAGAAAAAGCATGAAGCTTTGAATAGGACAAGAAGTTCTATACTAAGTGACAATGTAAACATGGGGATTTATTTCTAATGACTGTTTTCATTCCAGAATGCTTTCACCATGTTGTTAAATTTAAATAGCAAGCATCAATGTTATTTAATTGTGAGAGAAAAGGACTTCTGGATTTTAATGCCTGTTGAGTTAGTTAACAACTATGTTGTTTCAGGGATGCCTCTGAACATGTCCAAACATGGAAATATACTGATGAGGCCACATTAGGGACAGCCTGTGGTCCCTGCCCTTGGTCTCTGATGTGGTTCACAGTGGCTACTGGAGATGACTTCAGAGGATCATTTGTAGGTTTGGAGTCTATGATCAAGAGGGAAGAGAAACAGGGAAATTCTTGCTGGGGCATGTGCCACTATAGTGTAGACATAACCAGTTGGTTAGAGATTTACTGAGACAACTGATGACATGTCTTTGACTCATTAAGTCTATTTTTACAGATGGATAAGCTACTTCTTAATGCATGTGCTTGCACACCATTGTATAATTTTCTGATACAGTGCATTCCAAGTTTGAAAGGAGAGCAGTATTTGCATTTCAAATACAAAATTCTCATAGGTTTCTGTATGTACTTGAATACAGGATGAGTAATATGGAAGAAATAAATCCCTCCATCTTTAATTTGAGTAGAAGGTACTTGGGGGACTGGAAGATGCTATGGCTCTGGCTCCAGATCCAGGTCCAACCCTGGGTTGGGGCCAGAGTCACAGCTGTGACCTTCCCCCCATCTATGCCCACTTTCCTTCTCCCCCCTTGCTGCTTGGTCTGGCTCTGACCCTGCTCCTGCCCATGGCACAGAGCAGCAGCAGCAGCAGCAGCAGCAGCAGCATGGCAGCTCTGGCCTCAGCTCAGGGGCCTAGCTGGAGCTGCTTCCACTGCTGTTGCTACCAGGCCAAGCTGGAGGAAGCAAACATGTGTTCCATGCTCTTGGCTGGAATGGGGCAAAATCCAGAGCAAAATAAGCAGTGGGGTGAAGGGGTAGGGAATGGGACAGGCAGAGGGAACAGAGGCTGTGGGGAGGGGGATTAAGGGGGAAGGAGAGAGAAAGGGGTTGGAGGAGTCATAGATTCATAGATGCTAGGGTCGGAAAGGACCTCAATAGATCATCGAGTCTGACCCCCTGCATAGGCAGGAAAGCGTGCTGGGTCTAGCTTCCGCCAACTCGCTGACTCTCA
>NW_005842087.1:1609131-1629069 GCF_000455745.1 Alligator sinensis | reverse complement strand
GATAAAGTGCCATTAGCTTTTCTGATGGCTTCGTCACACTGCTGACTCTTGTTCATCTTGGAGTCCACTAGGACTCCAAGATCCCTTTCCACTTCCGTGCCTCCAAGCAGGTAATTCCCTAGGCAGTAGGTATGCTGGACATTTTTCCTCCCTAGGTGCAGCACTTTGCATTTCTCTTTGTTGAATTGCATTCTGTTGTTTTCCACCCATATGTCCAACCTGTCCAGGTCTGCTTGTAGTTGTTCCCTGCCCTCCGGCATGTCCACTTCTCCCCACAGTTTTGTGTTATCCGCAAACTTGGACAGAGTACACTTCACTCCCTCATCCAAGTCGCTGATGAAGACATTGAAGAGTATCGGTCCAAGGACCGAGCCCTGCGGGACCCCACTGCCCACTCCCTTCCAGGTCGAAACCGACCCATCCACTATGACTCTCTGGGTGTGACCCTCTAGCCAATTTGCCACCCACCGGACTGTGTAGTCATCCAAGTCACAGCCTCTTAACTTGTTTACCAAGGCTGTAGGGTTACAAACAGCAGGGAGGCAAGTGATCATGGGGACAGGAGACAAGGAAAAAGGTGTGGGGGGACAAGTAGGCGGAGGGAAGACTGTGGTGAGGAAAGGGGCACAGGTTAAGTTACTTGCTCCCCCAATGTCTGCCCCTCACCCCCTGCCCCTACTGTCTGCCTCCTTACTGCCTTCCTCACTGCCTGACTCCACACCTCCTCACTGACACTTTTACCACCCACCCTCTTATAGACTCCCCTTCTACCTGTCCTCATGCCACTGCTTTCCTATCTGCAGGTGTAGGAGGGATGAATTTAAGATGACAATAATTAGATTCTATACATGGAAAATTATAATCAACTTATACATTTTCCATGCCTAGAATCTAATTATTGGGGGATCATTTTACATGAATCTGGATTCAGATAAATATGGTAACTCTTCCCCATGATTTTTCTAGGTTTTAGCGGTCTCAGTAGGAAGAGTGGATTCACTTGTGTCAATCAGTATCATAATGACTATTTTAAATTTGAGAAGGTAAATGATGGGTAGAAAATGATAGTTAGAAATTTGCTTTTAGGAATTGGTTTGTATGTGGAGTAAATATTGCATTAGAACAATGGTCCAAGGAAACAGCAAAGATTAATTGGTTTCTAAAAGTCTTTTTTAGACAAAGTTTCATGTTCTCAGCTTTGGCAGGCAGTGTGTCACATACATCCTGGGAAACTGAAAACATGCAGACCGTAACAAAGATAGGGACCTGCAGAATTGTCTTCAGGGCACAGTACCCAACTGTAAAGCCCCTGAGATTTCCAGTTTTTGGGAGGATGTCCAAATTAATACAACAGTAAATGAGCAAATTAAGATGTATGCATGAGATATACTTGAGAAACAAAGGGATATCCTTTGGGTGGAACTTGGACAGTATGATGCCCACGGGGAAACCAATAAATGGTTTCAGGAAATGAAGAGTCATGAGGAGAAAAAGAATACAAAAGGAGGGATTTCAGAGCAGCAGGGGGATTCCAAGGCCATCATAGGTAGAGGGTGTACCACTGGCCCATCTCACTGACCCTGCTAGAGGGGTGGGCACCAGCCTTTGACTTCCAAGACTGCTGACATCCTTCAAGGAAAGAACCACAATGTGGCACTCAGGAACTGGCTAGGAACACTGTTCTCCTTTTGAATCCCTGGAACTGGTAGATAAGTAGGATCAGGGGGGTTATTTTACTTGCTTTGCCTGCATTACTCTTATGTGTTATCACAGTGTATCAATAAAATGTACTTATTGTCAAATGGAGATATCATGGTCAGTCCAAAGCTTGGGTCTGCCTGGAACAAGGTATCAGAACTGGGTCATAAATCCATTGCCAACAGTAAACAGGACCATTAACATTGATTTATAATTTTTGGTGTATATTATATTTAGTGATTGGAGATTTTCAGAAGTATTAGAGATTTCATTCAATTCCAAGAAATTGCATATCTTAATTTGAATTATGAATATTGCAAATCCTTTGTGGATTACAGGAATTCAGACTAGAAAACTATGCGGAAAACACCTTTTCATAGCTTGTTTGTGCATCTGTTAAAGCATTGAGAAAACTGAACTTTCAAAAAGGGTTCACATTAATTTGATCCAAGACTTGAGAAATTTTTGTTATGTGTTGTTTTAGAACCATGAATAATAATAATCAGCATGTGACTGTGAAAAAAGTTGTTCAAAATAATGAATTTGTTCGGGCAGTTTTATAAAATTAGTAGAGGAAAAATAGTCTACATGTTATAAGGATACATTTTTGGTAAAGCATTTCCAAAGGATGAGCAATGTCTTGTAAAATCTTAATTGCAAAGCTAATTGAAATTTCCCAGTGGATTGAAATGGCTGGAAGATAGTAGATCAGAAGTGATGATTAATGGACTCATTCACTGGAGTGCTTATGGTATTGTAAATGAAAACTAAACTGTGGTCACCGGCACTTCAATGAAAGAGGGCTAAGCTGCTGTGATTTAGCTTTCTCTTACTGTGGGGTAAGAGAATACTCATGGATAATTATCAGTCTAGCTTATTCCTTTTACATTTAGGGCAATAAAATATAATGATATAAATACTAGCAGATTATTTCACTTGGTGTTGCAAAAAAAATGTGTGGAGAAGCTCCAGATTTCACAGGAAGTTGTGAGAAATGTAATATGTACATGACCCTCCTGTAAAAAACATTAGAAATGTGGGCAGAAGTTTACTGAATGACATAGAAAGAGTTATTAAATACTAGAACAGTGAGAAGAGAGAGAAGGACAATTTATTTTTGGCACAACTGCATCTGGACTCAGGTATTCTGTTCTGAACATCTACAAAGCAGAAGAAAATTGGAAGGAGTTGAGAAAAGAGCAACAAGCTCCCAGTTTAGTTTTCTAGGGGGGACCTAGTGGCCATTTACAAACTAGTCAGGGGGGAACAATAGGCATTGGGAGAATCCCAGTTCCCCTGAGCGCTACCAGGAGTGACAAGAAATAATGGTCACAAGCTGGCAGAGGGTAGATTCGGACTAGATATCAGGAGACGCTACTTCACTGTCAGGGCAGCTAGGATCTGGAACCAGCATCCAAGAGAAGTGGTGCTGGCTCCTACCCTGGGGGTCTTTAAGAGGAAGCTGGATCAACACCTTGCCGGGGTCATTTGACCCCAGTACTCTTTCCTGCCATGGCAGGGGGTAGGACTTGATGATCTGCTCAAGTCCCTTCTGTCCCTACCAACCATGAAGCTATGAAACTAAGTCAGCTGGCCCTGACAATCTGCACCCCAGGGTTCTAAAGGAGCTGGCTAGCATCATAGTTCAGCCCCTGGCATGGATCTTTGAAAATTCCTGGTGCTCTGGTGAAGTGTCCAAAGATTGGAAGAAGGCCAATGTGGTGCCTATCTTCAAGAAAGGGAGGAAAGTGAATCCAGCAAATTATAGGCCCATCAGCCTGCCCTCTATCCCAGAGAAGGTCTTAGAAAAGATTATCAAAAAGGCCATTCTTAATGGACTGGCCAATGGCAACATCCTGAGGGATAGCTAGCATGGGTTTGTTGCAAGTAGGTCTTGCTTGACCAATATTATGTCCTTTTACGACCAGGTGATCTATCACCTGGACAAGAGAGAGGAGATGGATGTTGTATATCTTGACTTTAAAAAAGCCTTAGATCTGGTATTCCATGATCACCTCTTGGCAAAACTGCCCAACTGCTGCCTCAGGTCCACCACGATCCACTGGCTGGGGATTTGGCTCCGTGGTTGGACCCAGAGGGTGGTGGTTGATGGAAGTCAATCATCATGGTGCCCTGTGACCAGTGGGGTCCCCCAAGGCTCTGTCCTTGGACCTGTATTGTTCAACATCTTCATTAATGATGTGGACATTGGAGTCAGAAGTGGACTGGTGAAGTTTGCCGATGACACCAAACTTTGGGGTAAAGCATCCACACCTGAGGACAGGAGGGCAATCCAGGCTGATCTGGACAGGCTCAGCAAATGGGCGGACGAGAACCTGAAAAATGCAAGGTTCTCCACCTTGGGAGGAAAAACCTGCAGCATCCTTATAGGCTGGGCAGTGCTACACCGGCTAGCACTATGGATGAAAGGGACTTGGGGATCATGATTGACCACAAGATGAACACGAGCCTTCAGTGTGATGCTGCAGCTAGTAAAGTGAGGAAAACGCTGGACTGCATCCATAGATGCTTCTCAAGAAAATCCCAGGGTGTCATTCTCCCATTGTACTCAGCCTTGGTGAGGCCACAGCTGGAGTTCTGCATCCAGTTTTGGGCTCCACAATTCAAAAAGGATGTGGAGAAGCTTGAGAGAGTGCAGAGAAGAGCCACATGCATGATCAGAGGTCAGGAAAACAGACCTTACGATGAGAAGCTGAGAGCTATGGGAGTCTTCAGCCTAGAAAAGCACAGGTTCAGGGGGAATCTGATGGCCACCTATAAGTTTATAAGGGGTGTTCACCAGGATCTGGGGGAACGTTTGTTCACCAGAGCGCCCCAAGGGACAACAAGGTCTAACAGTTATAAATTCCTGCAAGACCGTTTCAGGCTGGACATAAGGAAGAATTTCTTTAGTGTCCAAGCCCCCAAGGTCTGGAATAGCCTGCCATTGGAGGTGGTTCAAGCACCTACTTTGAACACCTTCAAGAGAAAATTGGATGCTTATCTTGTTGGGATCCTATGACCCCAGATGACTTCCTGCCCTTGGGGCAGAGGCCTGGACTTGATGATCTTCTGAGGTCCCTTCCAGCCCTAATGTCTATGAAATCTATGAAATTCTGTCACCATGGCCTGGCCCTGCTGGGCAGCAGACACCCCAGAGCTGGCAGGACCCAGTTGGGCCTGTTGTGCAGTCCCTACGTGCTGCGCTGGGTCCTGCCACCATGGATCAAAGTGCCTTACTCTCACTGCTGCTACTAAAGGTAAGTTATGGGCCCTGGGCAGGGGGGCTGTGGCCCTCCAGGGGGATCTGGGACCCTGGGCAGGGGAGCTGTGGCCCTGTGGGGGATGGCTTTCCATGTACGGTGGGGGGGGCTACGCCCTGTGGGGGCCAGGGGACCCACCCCTCCTGAGCAGGACCACAAGGTCTCCCACACCCACAGTCCCTCCAGCAATCACCCCACACCTACCCACACACCAGCCCACATCCCTCCACACACACCCACACACCTTCCCCCACACCCTTTCCCACCCCTTTTCTGCAAACACCACATCCGCCCATCACACACCCATCATGCGCGAAGAAAGCCACAAGTACACATCCACACATATAGGTTTTTAGAATTGATTTTATCATGGTGATAGAGACACTGGTAGGCTTCCACATTGCTTTAACATTGTAGATATACCAATAAAACATTGCCAAACTGATAGCTCTCTCTTTCTCTCTCTCTCTAGATATATGTGTGTGTGCGTGCATGGTCTTTTGTTTTAATTGTGGAAAAACATGGATTTTGGGGTATTTTTAAAAATGGATTTGGAATGCTGCTGCAGGAGTCCAGCTGGCACAAGGGGTAGTGTCACCAGGTACCAAGTGGCTGGGCCCCAGAAGCTCCTGAGAACAAGTAGCCTTGAGCTGCTTGCCAGCTCAGGTTTTGGTATGGACGGGGCCAGGACAGGGCAGCTTTTTATACTTCTGGGGACAGCACAGGTGCGGGTCCCAGGCTCTGGCTCCTCTTGGCTGCAGATCTGGGAGGAGCCAGGCAGGGTTATTTTGCCTCAAGTGGCTCAATTTGCTCCACAACAAAGTGCATGTCCAAGCACGTGCACTGAGGCAAAAAGCCCTGGCTCAAATTTGCACCACTTCTATTTGAGCTGTTGCAAGTGCATGTGCTTGCATGTATGGACACACCCAATGGGCACGTCCAGATGAGCATGCACATGCCTCTTGCCCCATCTCAAACCCCTTTGAGGTAGGGCAAGAGGCACATGTGGGAATGAAAAAAGGTTCCCCATGCTTCAAACTTGCAACTCAGGGATAAAATTAGACCCCTGGATATCCAGGGGTCTAAACAAACTGCTCCACAGAAGAGTGGAGCAAGGCACAGTCCCAGACCATGCCAGGAGGTCAGTCCTCCAAAAGAGATGCTCTAGTGTCAGTCGGAGTGTCTCTTTCAGTCTCATGCTGCCTTGGCCCCTGGCGCTGTCCAAGGTAAGTGGAGATGGAGTTCATGAGTTTGGGTGGGTGAGGGGCAGCAGGGGGATGTGGAGAGGTTGAGGAGCTGCAGGGGGGGGATGTGCCCAGGGCTGTGGGGGGTATGGACCCAACCCAGCCCCGTGTGGCTTGCTAGTCTGGCTTTTCACCGGAGTGGGTTGCAGGGTTCTGGGAAGAATGCACAGAACACATGCCTCCCAGAGCCATGTGACATGCTCTGGTACAAAGCCAGACTAGTAAGCCAGATGGGGCTGTCCCAGGTCCCACTGTGTGCCACCCCACTGCAGGCACAGCGGGGCAGAGGCACATCCCAGCCAGGCAGCAGGAGCAGCCCCAGGGCTGGCAGGACCCATCTGGGCATGACGCGTGGTCCCTGCACACCGTGCTGGGTCCTGTTGCCATGGGCCCAGCCCTGCTGGGTGGCAGAGAGACCCAAAGGGTGGCAGGACCCAGCTGGGCCTGGCATGCAGTCCCCATGTGCTGCACCAGGTCCTGCCACCAAGGGCCCTGCTTGGCCGGGCAGCAGAGGGGCCTCAAGGATTTCAGGACCCAGCTGGGGGCAGTGCGCAGACCCCACAAACCACACCAGGTCCTGCTGCCATGGGCCCCACTTCGACGGGCAGTAGACAATCCCCAGGGCCAGCAGGACCTGGATGGTTCTGGCACATGGTCCCCGCATGCCGCACTGGATCCAGCCACCATGACTCGGGCTGGCTGGGCAGCAGAGAGTCCCCAGGGCTGGTAGGACCTATGGATTGACTTGGCCTCATGGAGGGATTCCTGGCCCCAGTAAATGCCCCACACCTATGGACACACCAACCCACAATTCTCCACACACACCCACCTGCCTTCCCCCACAGCCCTTCCCACCCGCTTCCTGCAAGCACCACATCCCCCCATCACACACCCAACATGTGCAAAGAAAACCCATATAGGTATATTGAATCTATTTTATCATGATGATAGACACTGGTAGGCTTCCACCTTGCTTTAACATTGTAAATATACCAATAAAGCATTGCTAAACTGATTGCTATCTCTCTCTCGATATAGATTTTGTGTGTGTGTGTGTGTGTGTGTGTGTGTGGTATTTTGTTTTAATTGTGGAAAAACATGGATTTGGGATGCTGCTGCAGCAGTGCAGCTGACACAATGGGTAGTGTCCCCAGGTACCAATTGGCTGGGCCCGAGAAACCTCTGTCTATTTGTATCCTTCAAGTATTGTGATCTCTAAAGCCCACATGGGTAACTAATAGCCCCTACTGTGTGGGGCTAATGGGTGAAAGATGCAACAGATATCTTGGGACAAAAAAAGGCAAAAAACAGGATAGGAGTGTTGTGTGGGTCAAAGGGTCAAAATGTGAAAATAAGTGTACCTGAGGAGGACACTGAGCAGAGCCCCCTGGGCCACACCGACTGGTCCTCAAAGGCATCCAAGGAGGCAGTGGATGCCGCCCACTGGTGCTCCACCCAGGGGTGTGCATGGACAAGTGAGAGGAAGTGACCCTACAGTCTCTAGGCACCTTCCCAGCCAGAGCCTCATTCCTGGTCAAATACAGGGCCCACTTGGCCAGGGCCAGGAGGAAGATGACCAGAAGGTCCTGGGACTTGTTGGGGATGCAGATGCGGTGACCAAAAACAAAAAGGTGGGGGGCAAAATTCAACCAGAACCTCAAGAGGAAACTCTGGAGGTGGAGGGGCTGCAGCCTGGCACACTCAAGGTTCATGTGTGCCAGGGTCTGTCTCTGCCCGCAGAAGGGGCAGGAGACCGGGGTGTCTGTGAAGCTCACTACATACACACGCATGGCAATGGCTCCATGGGGGAGCCACCAGCTGAGGTCCCCAGTGGTTCATGGGATGAGGGTGGAGTACAGATTCAGCCACTGGGATGCCCCAGCCATGCCATTGCTGATCAGGTCCCACCACTTGGTGTCTGGGTAGGACGCAAGGTCGGCATGATGGACAGTGAAGCGCATGAGCGTGTAGAGGTGATAGCAATGGTTGGTGGAAAAGTGGACTGGTCTGTTGTCCACCAGCTAGCTCAGGTGGTGAAGCAGGGAGTGCCATGGAGCTGGGTGAGGCACCAGCCCCAAGACAAATTTCGGTGGGCTGGAGGACATGGGGGAGGAGGGAGCAGGGACTGCCACCACACAGGACCTGGTCAACAAAGGCAAGGGCATCAGGAGGTAGGGCATATTTCACCTCCTGGACCAGACAGCAGGTTGCACGTGTTGTGGGTAGACCCATGCTCTGGGCCAGCCCAGAGGGGTCCACCCACTCCTGCCTATTGTAGTCCAGGAGGTATCCAAAATGGGTGACACCAGCCAGGATCAACCTCTGTTGCAAGCAGGGTGCCTCTGCTGTCAGCATCTCCAGGTGGGGTTTCCAGAGGAGGGGCTCGACTAGCAGGTTGGCACCCTGGGTGACCATTGCAGGGGATCTGGAGGCAGAGACCAGCCTCTGGGCCCAGAGAAGGTCATGATAGAAATCGGGCAGTCCTCACAGGTTCTACAGGGAGAAGCCCCACAGACTGAGGGGCTGTCAGTCGTATTGGAGCCCCAGGAAGAGGAGGAAAGCGCACCCCAGGTGGCCCCATGCTGCGTGGCTGCCAACGTCATACAGTAGTCGCTACAGGGCCTGAAGGTGGAATGCCAAGACCCGGCTGTGCAGGCAACCCGGGCCCTGGCCACCCTCCCGCAAGGGGAGGCTCAGGCCCTCTGCAGTGATCCAGTGCCATCCCAGCCAGAAAAACTCCAGCGCCCATCTCTGGAGTCCTGCCAGGGCTTCAGGGGGCACAGGCAGTGTGTGTAAGTGGCACCAGAGCATGGACAGGACCTGCTGGTTCAGCACTAGCACTCTCCCATGCAGGGAGAGACATCACAGGAGCCCTGCCCATGCCCAGAGTCACTCCACCACCCTTGCCTCCAGCTGGTGCCAATTCTCTGCTGGGGAGGGGTCTGTGGGGGACAGGTAGACCTCCAAGTAGAGCAGTGAGTCCATATCCCAGCAGGTCCCACAGAGCATGGGTGGGAGTGAGCCCAGTTGCCACCCGTCACCCACCACCAGGCCAAAGCTCTTGATTCAGTTGACCCAGGCAGAGGAGGCCACAGAGTACAATGCTTGGCAGGCCTCCACCCACACCAGGTTGCCGGAGTCCTGGACCATGAGGAGTACATCAGCAGCATATGCTGACAGGACCAGCTGCACTGCCATCTCCCAGAGCATCAACCCTGCCACCCTCTTCCACAGGAAAACAAGGAAGGGCTCCAGGACCAAGGCATACAGCTGGCCTGACAGTGGGCAGCCTCGATGCACCCCTCTCCTGAATGGGATGGGCTCTGTCAGGGTCCAATTGAGCTTGACCAAACATTCTGTAGAGGTGTACAGCACCTGGAGAGCCCACACAAAGTGGGGACCAAAGCCAAAGGCCCGCAGTGTGCCTGTGAGGTACCCGTGACCCACTCTGTCAAATGCCTTCTCCTGATCCAGGGATAGGAGAGCAAAAGACAGGCCCTCCATGCTAGCTCCAGGAGGTCCCAAACCAGGTACAGGTCATCGAAGATGGAACATCCAGGCACCGCATACATCTGGTCAGGATGGATCACGTCCATCAGCATGGACTGCAGGTGCAGTGAGATGGCCTTCGCTACCACCTTGTAGTCTGTGCAGAGGAGGGACACAGGACACCAATTCCTTAGGTTGCAGGGATCTCCCTTCTTTGGCAGGAGGGTCATCATGGCTCTCCAGCATGGCAGGGGGAGCTCCCCACTTCCCTTGGATTCAGCCCAGACTGCAGCAAGGTCTGGGCTGAGGATGTCCTAGAAACCCCACTAGAATTCTGAGGTCACCCCTTCGATGGCCGGAGCCTTGTTGCCAGGCATCAGGATGAGGGTGGCTGAAAACTCAGCCAGAGTGAGAGGAGCTTCCAGCTGGTCCTCGTCACCCATGCTGACCTGCAGGAGTCCCTCCCACAGGGTCTGACAGGCCGTAGCATTGGTTGGATCCAGGGAGAAGAGCTCTTCATAGAAGACCCGTGCACACTGGCACATCTTGCCTGGATCCATGAGAGAGGTGCCATCAACCACCACAAGGCAGATGATGCACTTCTTGACCCCCTGCCTCCTCTCCAGGGTTTAGAAGAAGAGGGAGCTGTGGCCCATCTCCTGAAGGAGCTGGACACGCAAGCAGACAAATGCACTGTGCCCATGGTGCTCATCCAGAGCACAAAGCTCTTCCTGACTCTCCCAACAATCTCCGCAGAAGGATGGGTTGATTGGGTCACTGGCCAGGCACCTCTCCAGCTCTAGCACTTCCCGCTCAAGCTGCTCCCAGATCACCTCCCTCTGCCATGTGTGCTCCCCGAGTGTAGCTGTGGCAAAAGCCAGATGCGCTCCTTCCCCTCATCCCACCATCTCTGAATCAAGGGGAAAGCTGCCCATTGCTCCTGCCAGGCCAGACAGAAATCCCAGAAAGCCTCCCTGAAGCCCACATCCTCCAGGAGGCTGGCATTGAAATGCCAGTAGGCTGACCCTGGACGCCCAGGCCCCAGCATGGCCTGGGCCCAGACAAAGTGGTGATCACTGAAAGGGGTCAGCTGGATGCCAGAGGAGCAGGCCCGGGCAAAATGCAGCAAAGAGATAAACATGTTCTAACTGGGAGTGGTATGCCTGCTCCTCCCCCACCCTCACATAAGTGAAGGCAGGGGGTTCAGTGGAGTGCCAGGCATGCCAGACGTCCACCAGGGAGTAGTACATCAGGATCTCCCCAAGGATGTCCACAGCCTGACTGGTCTCATGCATCTAGGGTGATGTTGAAGTCCCCACCAAGGACCAGGCACTCACGCGGGTTGAGGGTGCCGATGTATGTGGCTGCCTGGCAGAAGAAATCCACTAACTCCAGGTCCTTTCCAGGGGCATACATGTAAAGAAGGTTCAGGACCAGCCCCAGCACCTGGACCTGGAGGTGCAGCAAGTGGCCTGGCACCACCTCAATGTCCTGGAGAACTTCCAGCTGCAGGCCTGGGGAGAACAGGGTGGCCACCCCAGATAAGGTGGTTGAGAGGTGACTAAAAAAAGACCCTGCCTCCCCACTCCAGCTACCAATTTGGTTCCTCAGCTGGAGTCGTTAGGGTCTCCTGCAAGCATACCATGGGGTACCCCCCTCCTGAAGGAAGGAGAGCACCCAGCACCTCCAGAGACCCTTCCTGCAGCTGTGGACACTCAGGGTCATGATTTTAAATGACCTCATGGCCAGGGGGGTGGGGTAGATGGTTTAGCAGGGGCCTCACACATCTCATCGTCTGGTGTGGGGCCCACTGGTTCATGTAGCGCCCTCCCATATGCTTAGAGGGCATCTATGAAACTACAGGCCTTCCTATAGATCTGGGCATTGCAGCTTTTGGGCCCCTTGCCCACTAGCACCCTTGCAGTGGCGAGGACGCTGTCAAAATCTTCTCAGCGGTCCAAGGCTAGCTGTACCTTGCTGGTGGACTGGTGGGTGGAGTCATGGTCAAGAAATACAAGTATCTCATCCCTGGGGACCGCCGGGACTGAGAGGTCTGCAGGCTCCATGGAGCCAGCTGGTTCTTGGGCACCCTCCTCCTGGTCCTGGAGCTGAGAACGCTCTTCTGGCACTGTCTGAACCCACCCAGTCCGCTAAGACCTCAGACTCTGGTTGGGATTGGGAGAGCTCTGCAGCCCCCTGGGACAGGTGTGGGGGTGGAGCTTCTTCACAAAATGGTGGGGTAGAGCTGGACACCTGGGGAGGTCTGTGCAGGGTCCCCAATGAGATCAGCCTGTTGATTAGGGGACCCCACTGCAACCCCCTCTAGTGCAGGACTATGGGGCAGCCTGCAGGTGAGGTTTTCCTGGGAGAGGGAGGGAAGAGATCCACTAGGCAGCAGGGTGGCTCTGCTGTCTGCCTTGGGGTCCTGGGAAAGGGGACCTCCTCCCTCAGAGCTCACTGGGGTGATCCCCAGGGCCTCTGTATCCACTAGACCAGGGGGAGGATGCTCTGCCACCAGGCCTTCCTTTGGGCAGGCCTCAGTCTCAGTGCCCATGGCTTCAGGGGGTAGGCTTTGGTCAGCAGAATGAAGGGCCTCCCCCATAGGCTCCTGCTTGGGACTATCTACCAGCCCCCCAGACCTCCTCTGTGGGGATAACCTGTTTGATCTTTCCTGGTGGTGGGGTGTCAGGCATAGCTGGGGAGGCTCCTGCTGTAGGCTGGGCCACTCCTTCCCCCATGTTGTAGTCTTGGGAGGGGGAGAGGAGTCCTCCATGTCAGAGGGCTCCAGCTGTCCCCAGGCCTTCTTTTTGCCTTTATGACCGGAGGGGACCTGCATCCACTCAGCCATGGGGTGGTCCTCAGGTGGACAGGCTCCAGCCATAGGTGAGAGTTAGGGGGTGGGGCAGCCATGACAGAGGTATGACTAGGGGCAGGGGGGCTCTGCTTCCGCTTTCCCCCTGGTTTCTGGTACCCTCCCTGGGACTCCACTAGACTTGGTTGGGGGGAGGGGTCCCTTGACCTCATGGGTGGGCTCATAGTTGTGGCTGAGGTGCCAGGGGGGCCCGAGGGGGGTGGGGCACCAGTGGTAGGGGCAACCCTTTTTCCATTGGGACCCACAGATGTCCTCTCCACCTGGCCCATGGGGCACTCATGATGCGAGTGCCTGGGGCATAGCACCAGAAGCACCATAGGTTCCCCAGCATATAGAAAATCCTCACCAAGGCCACTGATAAGGAATTACCAGGCACCCCTCAGCCTCCAGCTGTGCTCCCGCTGCCAGCTGGATCATGACTGGTGATGGAAAGAGTCCATGTGGTGGAAGCCAGAGTCTCAGCACCCTAGTGAGAGGGCCACCACCAGGGAGACAACTCTCCACAGGGTTTGGAGCTGGGGGAGCAGGGCCCAATTTCGAATATAGGGAGGAATGGAGCAGAGAACCACTCTGGTCCCCAGCTCTTCTAGAGGGTCGAGGGGGACATACTTGGCCTCCACCACAAGCCCCCTCTCCACCACCTTTTGTGCAGTGGCCTCTAAGGCAAAGAAAAAGATCCCCTTGCCATGAAAATGGGAGGCCACCATGATCTTTGGGGCCCCCACTACCTGAGCCAGGGCCTGCACCCAGGTCTCAAAGTGCAGGTTCTCCCACTTGGGCAGTTGGCACTTCACCACATGCCTGCAGGTGAGTGCCGGAAAGTGGGCCCCGCTGCCCGAGCTGGAAGGACCAGCAGTGGAAGGTCCAAGCCCCTTGGCTTCAGATCTCCCTGCAGCTGCCTGTGCATAGCTGTGGTTCCACCCCCACGGTGCCATGTTGGTGGGGCCCAAGCTAGGGCCAGGGACAGGCTGAGTGGGTGCGCTGGCTCATGTAGTGCACCTGGTCCCCTCAGGTGCTGGTGGTCTTGGCTTCAGAGCAAGGCCCTTGCCCTTCCCAACCCCAGCTGTGGAGGAGGCTGAAGAGAAGCCCTTCCTACTGCCCTTGCCCTTTATCCCCGATGATGGGAGAGGGGACTTGGGAACCCCTCCTGGGGGGACCTGGCCAGGGGTGACCCCCTGGCCCTGTTTGCTCCCTACTGGAGTCCCACATGCCCCTGCAGTAGAGGTTGCAGGCTTCTCCACCACTGGAGGAGGCTGGTTGGACTCTGCCTCTGGGGTGGAGGCTGCAGGGGCATGCATCCCCTTGGGGGCTTGGCTGGGCTCCACCCCCATAGTGGGGGCTGCAGGAAGCTCCGTGGGGGCATCTGCCCTGCCCTGGCCTGCCATTGTTTCCTATGAGGGCAGGGAAGACAATCAAGAAAAACAAAATATCCCACAGGGCTGGTGAATCTAGTAGGGGCAGGCTGGGGTTGTGGGGCAGAAGCAGGATAGGGAGGAAGGGGGCTGAAGCTCACTGAGCCACAACCCCACAGGAAGAAGAAAAAAAAGGGAGGCCCATGCTTTGCAAATGTGGGTGGGAGGGGGAAACTCACACAAGGACTAGGGAAAATTGAGCTGGATTACTCAGCCACACAAACACCAGTTCAGGGGGAGTGGACCTCAGGACTTACCACATAAGGGCAAAAAAAAAAAACCACACAGGGAAGGCTGCTGAGGCAGGTGTAAAAGATGGCTAGAGCAGTGGAGGGGCTTTGTTTGTGGAAGATCTGTCCAGAAGCCCCTCAGGCCTCCAGCCAGTCACTCAGCAAAGTGAATAGGCAGGAAGACAAATCAGGATCAGATGCAGTGAGGTAGCTGTGGGGGAGGATAGGAGCAGTCAGTCAATTAGGAAGTGATCCAGTGCAGGTGTGGTGCCAGGTGGTGCAGCAGGGAATCTCCCTCTCTCCTGAGAGGCGGCAGTAGCAGAAACAGCAGCAGCAGCAATGGTAGTAGCCATCAAGTTTAGCCACTCAGGATGTGCTTCTGGTGAAAGTGGAGATGAAGGTGGGGGTGGCCTGCTAAGGTAGCTGGGGCAGGCAAGGTTCCTTTAGGCTCCAGCAGTGATGGTGGGGGAGGGGTCTACAGGCAGCACAGGCACCCTCCCCAGGCTGTCCCCCAATCGCAGCTTGGCAACAGGCCATAACAGGGGTGCAGAAGCTGGGGTATAGTGCAGTGGGCCCCTTGCTGAGGGGGGTAGCAGCATGCAACAGAGGAGCCCTCCCCAGGGCAGGGCAGCAAATAGCAGCAGCAGCTGCTGCCCAAGGTAGGAAGGGGTGCAGACAACTTACTCCAAAAGCTCTGAGACCAAGCCAGCAGCTAATAGTACCCAGAGGCAGGAAAGGGCCTGGCCACCTTCTCCCCAGAAGCTCCAGAGACCAAGCTTGCAGCAACCAGCCACAGCCACATCAGCCTGAGGCAGGAAGGGGCATAGCCAACTTCCACCCAGAAGCTCCTGAGAGCAAGTAGCCCTGAGCTGCTTGCCAGGGTAGCTTTTTGTATTTATGGGGCCAGGACAGGGCAGCTTTTTATACTGCTGGGGACAGCACAGGTGCTGTCCTCAGGCTCTAGCTCCCCCTGGTTGCAGATATGGGAGGAGCCAGGCAGGGTTACTTTGCCCCAACTGGCACAATTTGCTCCACAACAAAGTGCATGTCCAAGCATGTGTGCCGGGGCAAAAAGCCCCGGCTCAGATTTGCACCACTTCTATTTGAGCTGCTGCAAGCGCATGTACTTGCATGTGTGGATGCAGCCAATGAGTTCTTAGACAATGAGATCTTTCAGCCACTGAGAGAGTTCCCCAGGGAACTGGTGAATTCTATCACATGGGAGATTTGAATTGGATTACAGAATGTTTTAGAATTTATAGGGAACATCTGGTATAAGAAGGGGTGCTGGATGGTTGGTGCAAGACAGAGGCAGAACCAGAAGCTGAAGGAAGGGTGATTTGATCTTTTCTTTCTTTGCCTTATTTCAATTTAGGTCCTAGGAAGCCAAAAATGTTGTTCTTCCAACTGGTGTGGCATGACCTCATTTGGGTTGTACCCAACCACCTGAGCAGCTGTAGGTTTGATAATCTAAACAGGTCTTTTCCATCTCTAATTTGTTGTATTATCTTACCTTAGCAATTATTCACTCCTGTTTAAAACACAGAGTCCTTGGGAATGACAATGGATTTATAGTTAGTGGCACTGTGTAAGTGGGTAGGTAACAAACTATGTGTATGATACAATAGTGTTGAAGAGGACTTGAATTAAGATTAGAGCAGAGATTTGAGACCAAGTGCTAAATCCTATTTCTTCACCACCTTCTATATTGTATTTCTCACAGGTATGCACTAAGGACAAATCTAATGCATCACAGAGTTCAACAGAATCCAAACAGCATGCAAATTGCTGTTTCATGGCTATATAAGGGCCACTTAAACACGTTAGGATGAAATAGGATAGGAAAGTATGACTGGCAGGGACCTCATGAGCTTCCTGTTCAATGCAGGATCGCCCCATACTAGAAACATCCCAGCCGTGTGCCTGTCTAATTTGCTCCTGAAAACTTCCAAAGATGGAGATTTTACAGCTTCTCTGGGTAACCTGTTCTCTGGGCCAGAAGATCAGCAGCCTGGCAGCAGTGGCAGCTGGACAGGTAAGTTAACCCCTCCCTTCCTCCTCCCCTAAAGAGACAGTATGTGCATCCACAAGTAAATAATTCACCAGGGGCAGAGAGGCAGGAGGCATGGGGGGACCCCAAGGGGAAGCATGGGACAAAGGCAGGGTGGGGAGAACTGAGGAAGCCCTGAAGGCAGGGGGTGGGGGGGAAGCTGAGAATGGGAGGTGGGAAGGATTCTTGCCTTTCAGTCCTCTAGGCCCCTGCTGGCCTGAATGTGTGACTGATCCAAATGCAAGTGAGCGCTGATACCGATCAACATTAGTGTGGCTCACAGTGTAAGGTGCAACAAGGCTCTGAGTGTGATATACCCGCCCAAATTTAGCCCTAAGAGTCTGAACATGATATACCCAACAAATTCGAGGGAGAAGGACTCAGCCAGCCTGTTGGCCTAACAAAGCTGAAAGGCCATGCTGGGCTGATGCTGCTAAAGTGTGTCCTTTGGCACTGCCCTTTGGCAGTGAATAAGTTGAGGACAAAGGGTCTTTCAGTTCCTTTTTTGTTAAGGATCTTTTTAATTTAATGTGCTTGTTGTGGAGGGGGGAGGAGTTAGGTGTGTTTTTGATAGGGAGATAAGGGTGTGGGCTTGGAAGGTACATTGTGGGGAGGATGGAGGGATCTCCCCTAGGGGTTAGGTAGGGCAATGGAAGTGGATAGGAAGGGAGGGAAATAGGAAGACTTTTCTTTATATCTAGATGTGAATGGTGCTTGGGAAGCATGGTTAGGATTGACTGGAGGGGTTGCTTGTATGGGGTTTAGATGGGGAAGCAGTAGTTATGGGGGAAGGAGTGTGAGTTCTCACATCTTGGAGTGTTGTATGATGAATCCTATGTGTGGATTGTTTGTCTGTTTATTGTAAGCACTTGGAGCCTTTTGGATAGAATGGGATATCCATCAAATAAATAAATCTGCCAGAGCAAACTCTTCAGCACTGTTATTAGCCAATCAACAAATAGTGATTTCAGAAGTGATATTATTTGTAGTGGCTTTTTTTTCAGGGGGATGAGTAGCTAATAGATCAAGAGAAAGAAACATCAGAAGCTGGGTGGGAAAGTACTAGAAGGTACAATATGTGTGAAAACTCATCGCTTAGTAAAGGCTATTACTGATGACTTTGCTTCTGCTGGGGGTGTTATAATAGAGTCAAAGGAAATATAGCTAGGAAATTGGTTGTTTGAAACAGTTAATGGCCTGAATGAACAGTTTATAGCCTGAGGCAAAGTTTAGGAAGCTTAGGAAGAAAGGCATACCAAACTAATCATTAACTGTAATAATAACTGGTTTTCAGAAGCTTTCTATGAGAAAAGCAAAGCTTTAATGCATGTTTGCAACCTAGTGCTCAAGCTTCCAAATATTTCTTCCGGTTAGGCTTAATATATTTCTACAGACAGGATAGAGAAACTGCTTATTTAAAACCCTAATAGTAATCATTAGTGCAATAATTAATTTCCATGCAGTCAGTTCAGATGTAAAACCCACTATGATTTCTTTAAGATTGTAAAAGGAGCTTACTTATGCTCCTTTATAAGGACAGGTTTACAATTAAGCATGTGCTGAAACCCCATTAATGTCAATGGGACTTTAGAAACAACTTAAAATCTTGTGTTTGGGGCACATACTATGGCTAATTCTTTTGTGGGGATAGGGAGAAGCTTTTGCAATTCTCTCATAAATACCATATCCTGCTTCAAGATGAGAGAAAAGGCAGCCAACATGGAAACAGAATTTAATTTTGATAAGGAGAACTGTGGAATAGGTTCTGTGTTCTTGGCATCAAATAAGAGAAAATACTGATAAAAATTTGCTGAGGCTGCTGTTGAGCCCTGCTTGCTATCTAAAACAAATGTTCTGCACAGTGTTTATGTATTGATGAAGCTTGCTGAAGAACTTAATGATTTATTACTTTATAATTGTTTAAAAATGTTTTAGCTAAGATGTGTTCTTTGTCTACAGAAAATGAAGCATACTTAATTCAGCCAGGGTCTTACGGATATGTATTCTAGAGATTTTCCTTAATAAAATGAAAACTATTACATGGGTGCTGTCAGTTGAAAGGTGAAACAAAGAAAGAAGTTTCACATGGGAAACTTCACTATCTTTACATTATAAAGATTGATCATTTATTCCTACCTAATGGGTTCTCCCACTTTACTTCTCACCTATCGCTTCCTTATTTCCTTAATAATCTTCAGCTGGGGAATTTATTAAAATATATTTGAAAGCCAAAATACATAGTATCTACCAGATTTCTTTCATGGGCTATTCTGTTGACTCTAAATAAGCATTCTAATAGGGTAGAAAGATACACTGTTCTTCTACAGATGTCATACTCTTCCATCCTCAACAAAGTGTTTTAAAACTTTCTCCTATTTTTAAAAAATTATTGGAATAAGTAAGGCCTATTTCACTTATGGTAAATATGGAGTTATGCTTTTCATGTAATATAGTGATACGTAGAATTGTAAAGGAGGTGCAATAATCTATAATTTTTAGCTGTTTTTATACCCATCTAGTATTAAGTATTTTCATCCTCACATAGTTTGTCTGAAGGAACTCGCACCTTATTGGGCAATTTTTTTTTTTTTTTTTGCCAAGTCTCTTCTCAAATGAGTGGGATACTATAATAGATGATTAGGGGGCTGCATTCGGGTTAAAGAATATTGAACACTATTGCTCTTCTGAAAATTCTTCTTGCATATGAGAAGTGGTAATCAGACTTAAAATGTATTTACTGGAACATAAGTTTACAACAAATTCTGGCAGGCAGGAAACTTCTGGTTTTTGTTTTTTCCCCTGAAGATTTGAAAGAGAACATAAATTGTTCCCTTAAATTGAAGTCTTACTAGCAGGCCCACCCATAAGACCAAGAAATTCCACTTGTCGGAGACAGAACAATCTCCAGGAGGAATTCCAGGGGAAGAATCTGTAAGTCATACAAATGTCTGATGAGTGAAAAAAACAATAAACTAGTGAGGTTGCTAGGCTCGTTGCTGTCATGATTTCCAGCACTTGAATGTACTTAATTATAAGCATTAAAAAATAAAGTTTCAATGTTATTAAAGTGATTAGAATTATTAATTAAAATGTATAGGCCTGAGTTGTATGTTTTGTTACTCCTCTGCTTCTCGTATTGTACAGTATCTGTAGGAGCACATAGCATATATTGAACAAGGATTCAAAATTAACCCAGCAAGAAGAGAGGTGAATGCAAATGAAAATATATAGATCTGTATTTAAACAAAGCAAAACAGAACACCTAAACCTCGGGTCCTTTTCAAAACAGATGATTTTATGGTCTCAACACAGATGAGTATAAGACAATGTATCAGTGTGAGGAAATGAAGGAAAAGCAGAAGGCTTAAGTAGTCTTTCATTTTTTTTTCCCCCCATTTGTAATCATATGCAATGGCCAAAATATTTTCTTGTGATTCACTGTATTCCATACTCTTTTGAAACATCAGCATTTGGAAAATGAAGCAACTATCACTTTCCTGGCTATTTCAGTTTTGTGACTAGTGGTTTGGGCATCAGACTGTGGGAGTCAGAGGACTTGGCTTTTATCCTTAGGTCTGCCACTAAACAGCTATGACATTAATAAAGACATGAAAAATGTATCTTACCCCTCCTACCCTTTGCTTGTCTTATTTATTCACATTATAAATTATTGGGGGGGG
>NW_005842087.1:1596271-1609120 GCF_000455745.1 Alligator sinensis | reverse complement strand
GGCCCTGCCACTCATTCTGTGTTTCTTAAAGCACCAATCACAACACCTCTGGGTGTTACTGTAATTTGAACGACAGCAACAGAAATGATTCTTTGTTAATTGAAACAATACAAAATGCAACTCCAAGGAAAATATGTTGCACTACTATGAATAATAAGAATGATATTACTAAGTCTAGTATTTTATTTTATTATTGACTTTAAATATTATTACATTCTTAAACTATCTTGACATTAAACTAGTAATATTGAAATATCATTATCAACATTATTATTATTATTAAATATAAGACGTTTTACAAAAAGGACAAAATCCATCACCATAGAATCACAGAATTTTCAGGACATTGATTTACTCGGCTTCAAAAATGAATAGCATGGGGTCAGAAGGTAACCTTTTGAATCAATTGTGGGAGTAATTTAGTAGTAGCAGATCAATGGTTTGCTTTGCAAATACTGAGAAGTCTGAATATTCAAGTTCATATCTTGAGTGGCCTTAGCTATTAAGATAGATGACATATATTATTAAAACATTTAGAAGTGAGGTAACAAGAACATTTTTAAAAATTCATATATATCTTTGTTGGACATCCTCTCACTATATGAGAGAGGGACTTCAGAACTGCTAGGTCACCTTTCCTTCCGAGTCCTGTGAACCTGAAGGATATAAAGTTAATGTCAGTAGCTTTCAGTGGCAGATTTTTATCCTTCATAAAACAGCATCCACATTTAATTTGATTTACTGGAGTGTTTATTGGCCCATTAAAAAACATGCATGTGGCCTGTAAAAATATTTCATAATAGGATCATACTAAAGTAGGGCTGGAAGGGATTGCATAAGGTCCTCTAGTCCAGCCTTGGCTCATGGCAGGATCATCCCTGAATAAATCACCCTGGTCAAATGTCTGTCTGTCTGTCCTGAAAAATTCCAGGGATGGAGATTTCACAGTTTCTCAGGGTAGCCTGTTCTAATGCTTGGCCATTAGTCAGAAAGTTTTTAACTCCTAACCTAAGAGCACTTATATATGAGCGTGGAATTCCAGCATGTCGGACCAGACTTGATTAATTGAGTCTGCTGAAGCATGGCATCTTGTGTATCAGTGTCCCAATGCTTAAAAATGGCAGCGAGGGGCACTTAAAACTAAAGCTCATCAAACAAGCTTTAGTTCAAGTGTCCCTGCCGCCATTTTTAAGTATGGGGATGCTGGTACATGAGACGTGGTGGCACTCTAATTAGAGTGACTCTCAGAGCCATTTTAATTAAAGTGCCAGCACCCCCCTTCCACCCCAGAGCATGTGTAAAAGTGCCCTAAATTTCCTCTGCTGAAGTTTTAGGCCATTGCTCCTCAATTTTGTCCCCTACAGCTACAGAGAACAGTCTATCTCCATTGTCTTTATAATTGTCCTGCAAGTTTGATCTTTGATCTGCCTCTTACTTATGATATATTTGTAGAATCCCTTTTTATTGATTTATATATCCCTTGCCAGTTGCATCTCAAATCATGTCTTGAGCATCCTGATTTTTCTTGCTACATGTTTATGCAATACTCTCATACTCCTACCTAGTAATATGAACATGTTTCCACTTTTTGTAGGATTAGTAAGGATAATTTGTTTCTGTGCTAGCTTTTTCCCTGAGGTTTGTTTTTTTTTTTGAAGTCCAATGCTGCTTTCCTTCCTTCCTCCCTCCATCCCTTCCTCCAGATCTTGAACTCTATAATTTCATGATCGTTGTTGGCCAAGTTACATTCCACTCTCACATTCTCAACCAATTCCTTCTGTTTGTGAGCAGCGAGTCAAGAAGAGCTTCTACCATTCATACCAAAAAGTGGTCCCTGACACATTCCAAGAATTTGCTCAGCTGCCTGTGCACAGCTGGTGCTTCCTTTCCAGTAGATGATATGATCATCAAAATCCCCCATGAGAACCAGGTCTTTTAATTTAGAAACTTTTGCTAGTTGTTTAAATAAGGTCTCATCCACCTTTTTCCTCATGTTTCGTGGCTTATAACAGATGTACAGTGGGACATCTCCCTTGCTGTTCCCCCTTTGACCTTTAAGCAGAAACTTTCAACAGGCCTATCTCTCACATAGTACTACACCCCAAAACATGCATACATCTTCTTCAACGTCTCCTCCTCTTTTTCTCCGTCTGTCCTTTCTGGACAAGTTATACCCATCCAGTCCAGTATTGTCCAGTTTGTCCATTATTGGAAAAACACCTGGCTGGGGTCATCTGACCCCAGTACTCTTTCCTGCCCAGGGCAGGGGGTCAGACTCGATGATCTAATAGGTCCCTTCCGACCCTAAAATCTATGAAATCCATGACATCACTCCAGTCATTTAAATTATCCCACCAAGTCTCTGTAATCTCAATCCCAGTGAATAAGGTATACTTTAGATCAGGACACCATTTTCAGTGTCAAACTATAGCCTGTGGGCCAGATCCAATGACCCACAAGCAGCATGTGGGGAGTGCTGGATGATCACACATGCTGCACATGTTGCCTGCTCTGCTGGCTCGGTATTGCAGTACTTCCAGGCTCAGTGCTTGTTCCCTCCTGGGAGAACAGCTGTTTGTCTTGTTAAAAGGTCCCAAAAACCAGAAAAGGTTTCTATCACCATGTTTGCTCAATGTGGACTATGTGTTTTATAGTCATTCTCAGTATTGGCTGCATTTAATTGACTTCATAGTTGGTTTTTATTACTAAGTAAGTATTGATTTTGGCAGCACTTTAATGATGGATAGTGTAAACAATGAGGTTTCCTTGCATGTGAATGTAAGATGAGGGACTTTTTTTCTTCCAGGATGATGGGAAAATTATCTCATTTTGTATTTGAGTAAATATAGAAGATATAGCTTTTCTTCCAACAGAAACCTTTTGTTCTGGGATCTTAGTGCACTGTTCCACTTCAGGAACCTAGGATGTATACAACATAAAATGAGTTAAAACTTTTTCCTGGGACAATGCTGTGTACCTCTGTAAATTAATAGTGGCTCATTCAACTTAAATGGCAGCCATTCCAGGGAGAAACCTGTCTGCTGTATACTCTCCTTGGCCACTGAGCAGCAGTGCAGCTTGAAAGATCTTCTTATAAAGCATTTCCATTTTTAATATGTATGTGCCTATGCAAAAACTCACAATTTTTTAACAATCTAAAAACCAGAGAATTCTTTTAAAGTGAGTATTTAAATGCTGTTTTGAAACATAATTCATATCCATTAAGAGGTGATGCTTTAAAAAGCGATTTAAAACCAAGCTATGGGCATTTATACACATACTTTTTTCCCCTGTGATGCGCCAAAGATCCACCACTTCAGAGCAGACTTGATTAACTGAGTCTGCTCTGCATGGGAGCTTAGGTGAACTGTACTGTGCCGTGTTTATGTACAGTTGTATAAGTGATGAAATGCATGTTAGTGCACAGAAAATGGCGGCAGTGCGCTTTTGAACTGAAGGACCTCTGAGGTGTTTTAGTTCAAAAACGCACCGTCACCATGATGTGACTTTGCTACTTATATAACTACAAGCACCTCAGTGTTGGGCCCTTTACAAAGGGCCCAGTGCTGTGGCACTTAAATGTGTAAAAATGCCCTGAATGCCAAAGAGTGTGTGGACACTGCTTTGAAAAAGAGAATGAAATTCTGAGTCGATCAATGCAGTGAAAAGACTTCATCCACTAAAAACTCATTCTAACTGAAATGCATCCAAGCAGGGGGAAAAATATGCAAATTTGTTACTCTTTAACTCTAGTAGCAGTTTTGAAGGAGCTAAGTGGAGTATGCAGAAAACCAGTGACCTGTGATGTAAATAAAAAGATGGCAAGAGAATATTTATTGTTCAATACTTTTCCAAAGGGCAAACAAAGTTGTTTACATATAGATTGTGTACCATATCTAACAGAAAAATCTTCAGAAATTTTTTTTATCAAACTGAGCTCTTTCAGTCAAAATATCATAGGCACAGATTCTTTAAAATTTGCCAAATAATATTGTAAGATCCTTGAAAAGAAAGCATACTTTATCTTCTTCACTGTAATCTTCTGTAGCATTAGTACTCATCCTTTTTGGCCAGTGAGCTGGATGGCCAGTGCCCAGTCCCTGTGTGGGCTGGATCTGCATGGTGGACTTAATCCAGTTCTTGGGGTGGGTGCTACAGCCCCATTCTTACAGCATGGAGGGAGAGTGGGGCACAGCTTGATCCTGATTCAACCATATGGAGGAAAGGGACTTGTCTTGGCCTCATGGTGGGGAAAAGGGAGAATGACTCTGCTCCAAACCAGCCTGGCAGGGGAGAGGGCATGGCTGGGCCGCAATGGGCAGAAGGGAGGGGGCGTAGCTGTGCAGGGGGAGGGGCATGGCCCTGCTCCAACCTGGCCAGGCAGAGGGAAGAAGACATGGCCTGTGGTGGTGGGAAGAAGGGTGTATGGCCCACACCCTAACTAGCTGCACAGAGGTAGAGGGCATGGGGTAGAGGTTCAGCTCTTCAGGGAGAAGGAGGCACAGCCTGGCCTCAAATCAACCTCATGGAGGGAAGTGGGCTTAGCTTGGACCAGATATGGTCTTGCAAGGGGAGGGGGTATGGCGCACTCTGACCTGCGACTTGAGGTTTTGGTAGCAGGGAAGGGTGGCAGTATTAACTGCCACTGCTCCCTGCCACCATATTTACCGATGCATGGGGAGTCTCATGGGTCAGATTCCAAGGCTCCATAGGCTGTATTTGGCTTATGGACTGGAGGTTGAGCACCCTAGTTATATTATGTGAGCTGAACATTTTGCACATGCCTCCCTCCCTGCTTCCCCGCCCAACTGAGATGGCACCAGTTGCCCATGGCAGGGAGCTTCAAGCCCCCTGCTTCAAGATGGTGATCAGGGAGCGGGGGCTGGGAGATCCTTATCCTTCCCAGCTTGTTCCCTGATAAGGATCTCCACTGTCATGACTGGGGAGCGGAGAGCTGGGAGACCCTTATCTCCCAGTGCCAGCTCCATGACTCTGGAGCCAATGCTGAGAGACCCTTATCTCCCAGCACCAGCCCCACAGTTGTGAAGCCGGTGCAGGTTGATAAGGGTCTCCCAGTACCAACCCTGTGGTCATGGAGCTGGTGCTGGGAGCTTCTTGCTGGCAGGGTCTGGGGACCCTGTTTCCCATCCAGCTTCGTGAGTGCAGAGCTGGGTGGGGAACAAACTGGGTAGGGCCTATTCATGGTTCTGGCCCCATTGCAGGCAATGGTCACACGGAGCCAAGGCAAGTAGCAGTTCAGGGGGATGGCTGGCAGGAGCTTTGGGGCAGGAGCCCCTGGCTGATGGAGCCGCCCCTGCACTTCAGCCCAGGCACCACTGTACCTGCTGCTGGGTGGTGGGTGGCTGCCAGAGGGCAGGTGAGGTTAGGGCCAGGGGCAGGGCAGTGGGTCACATTAAGGTGGGTGGCACTGCTTGCCCTGGTGTCAGTGGGTGGCACAAAGGTGACAGCCAGGGCCAGAACAGTGTCCAGCACCCAGCAGAAGTGCTGCCAGTGCTTCTCCTGGTGCCTCCACATTCTTGGGGTGGGGAACGGGACCAGCCATTGCCCCCACTCTCCAGCTGGTGAGGGCCAGTCTCAGGGGGGGGGGGGGGGAAAGACATGCCCCATGCCCCCCCTATGCATCACCTATAACGTTCTCCATGTGCCAGGCTGTATGCACAGATGCACAGACCTAGTAAGTTGGCTTCACAGGCCCTGGCACAGGTGGCCATCAGCCAAGCTCCCTGCCCCTACTGCTCTGCAGGGACAGGTGGGCCTTTGGGTGCTGGCTGTAGGCAGGCTGTCTTCCCTGCCCAATTCCCAAGCCAGAACAGGCCAAGCTTCTGGCAGCACCTGCTGCCATGGTTCCACAGCCACTCTCTCACCCTTCTCCTGCAGGCCAGCCTCTCTCTAGTGCTGCAGCTCTTGTGTTTGGAGGGTGAGGGCTCCTGATTGACTGGGCCATGGAGTTGCTGGAACCCTCACCCTCCCCTCTCTGGAGAGGCCTCCTGGGGCCAGGCCCCCCTGTACTGGCTCTGTGCCCTGAGTGTACCTCTGCTGAGAGTGTCCCAAGCATGTCACAAGGAGCTGTTTGCACTGACCAAGGGGTGCCTGACCCACGATACCCTGGTGCTGCTGATTGCCATGGTGTTCCAGGTATACCTGAGAACCTGGCATAGGACCCTGAGCTCTTATGGTACAGAAGGCAAGCCTGTGCTGCCCCACAACCTCTGCTGCCAATTGGAGGGATATCTGTGGCTGCACTACATGCCCTTGCTCCCCACAGCTGAGGATGAAATTGCTGCTGGCCTTGACTCATTCCTCCACATGAGAGGCCCATGCCTGCCTAGCTGAGGGGGCACAGGCTGCTCAATAAAGTTTTGCACTGTCTCCCACCTCCCTGTGTGCCGTGGGGAGGGACACACAGGGCCAGAGGAGTGTGTCTAGGCTGGGCAGGAAGGAGGCCCAGGGACAGAGAAAGGGTGAGGGCAGGGTTGGGGAGGGTGGGGCTTACCAGGTGGGTGTGGCAGGCATGCCTGGCAGCCCAACTTGGTCTCTGCTAGCAGCAAGGATGTGCAGCTCCTGGCAGTGTCCTGGGGTGCAGGGGCACAGCGCCTAGCTGCCTAGGCAGAGGCCTCCTCCAGGGAGGAGCTGGAGCTGCTGAGGGCCAGCAGTGCCATGGCCAGCCTGGCCTCCTTGGTGGAGCTGCACATCCAGGACTGGTGGGGCAGGCACTGGCCTGGGCTCCCAGAGTTGCTGGATGAGGCATGGGATTGGGGAGCATGGAGGGACCAGCTCCTGGTGGCTTGAGGGGCCATACCCCAGTGATGCATAGCAAATTTGTTCCCGGTCAGGATCTGCATGTTTGTTACTGAGCAGTTACTACTTGGGAGTTCATTTGCTATTTGTCTCCTCTATGTGGCATTGGTCAGGCTGTAGCTGGAGTACTGCATCCAGTTTTGGGCGCTGCACTTCAGGAGGGATGTAGATAACTTGGAAAGGGTTCAGAGGAGGGCCACCCGCTTGGTTAAAGGCCTACAGGAAAAACTCTACAAGGACCAATTAAGGGACCTGAATCTCTTCAGCCTCCACAAGAGACGGCTGAGAGGTGATCTTGTGGCCATCTACAAACTCAACCGGGGGGGACACCAGGAAATAGGGGATATGATGTTTACCAGTGCACCCATCAAGGTAACTAGAAACAATGGTCACAAACTGAAGAAGAGCAAATTTAGATTGAACATCAGGAAAAAATTCTTTACAGTGAGGGTTGCCAAAATATGGAATATGCTTCCAAGGGAGGTGGTGCTGTACCCTTCCTTGGAGGTATTTAAGAGGAGATTGGACAAACACCTGGCTGGGGTCATCTGACCCCAGCCCTCTTTCCTGCCCCTGGCAGGGGGGGTCAGACTCGATGATCTAATAGGTCCCTTCCAACCCTAAAATCTATTAAATCTCTGAAACTCCTAAGTAGAGCAATTTACTGAGCAGTAAGCATCTGCACATGTGGATGGTGGTGCTTACTGCACAGTAATTTACTGTACTGTGCAGTAAAGGATCTTGTGTAGGTGCACCTGAGGAATTTTTCAATGCATGAAAAATGCTTTTCATTGTCCTTATAGAAGAGCTTCCCCCCATTATAAAGAAAAACTTTAAAAATGCCACAGTAGAAAGGAACCTTAAGACCATCTTTATATTTTCATAGATGAACAATAGAGGGTGCAATAGAAAGCAAACAAAACAAATAAATAAATAAAATAAACCCTAATGTTTTCCTATGCAGATTTCATTTTAAAATAGAACTGCCTTCTCTTCCCCCCAAAGGCACAACTTTGAATGGAACTGTAAGTTATATAATTTAGACAGTAGGAGCTAGTGCAGTTGAATGATGATTGGGTATGTAACAACCTGCTAATTTTCCATAGGTTGGGACAAGGGTTGTTAAGGGGATGATTTGGAGGGTGGCACTAGGAAGCTTACAGAAAGCTCCATTTGCTTGGGCAATTTTGCAGTACCTCTGAGGCCATGACATACCTTCTGGTTGCAAGCAGCAGTGCCAGGTACGGTGCACTTAAAAATAGAAGGTCCTGCCCAAATGGATTCCCTTTATTATTGCACAGAGCTCTGTGCATGCAACAACGCGTGGGTGCTGTGGTTTATATAATAAGATCTTACTGTAAACTATATATGCAAATCCTAAGCACGTACCTAACAATGGGAGGTTGAATGGGTTCAGAAGTCATGATATTCATATGTAAATTAGGGCAGGTGCTTTGAATTTGCTTGAAAACTTGAGCTTTAATAAGCAGAACTGCATTTTTAAAGTAATATTTCATTAAATATTTTAAAATATTTTAATGTAATATTTTTAAAACAGACAGACTTTGCTTTCTGCAGACTAAGTCTCCCAGGGCATGTCTACACATTTATTAATGCACTTTAGGTAATGCACATTAAATCTAATACCTCCATTGTGAGGTACTAGAAAAAATGTGTATTAGTCTATTTTAATGCTTAGCTAAAGAGTATGGTTTTTTGTCCTGTTTTAATGTGCATTAAAATAGGCTAATGTGCATTAAAATACACATGTAGATGTGCTCCCAAAATCTCACATTTATTTCTCTCTCTAATTTGGCCACATGGAAAAGAAATGCATACATTTCATTTTATAGTAAATGGAATAATAACATATCTGTCAAGTGAATGCGGATGATGAATCCAAGAGTTGTCTTTCTAATTGCAGTACCTGCAGTCATATTACAATAACTTTTATATCCCGCTACAGAATTACATAGGTCAGAGGAGGGATTTTTTAAAATTTCATTAATCTTAGGAAAAGTATTTTTCTCTGACAAACTCCTAGGGGCAACAGGGTTGACTAAAAATATTATTTATATGGAGTTTTTGTTTTAGTCCTTAAGGTCTGTAGAGGACTTATTTTAATGGGGATGGGCCATGAACAGTAACCGTATTGTGATTAGGAACGTTCAGACATTATTGCTTATAAATTTTTCTTCTTAAGAGGTGGGGCAATATCAACACACTTCATTTAGAAAACACATTTTAAAAACCATCTTAAACATCCCTTCTTTCTATTCTGAAAGACTTCTCTTCCTGTGTTTGAGCTTCATTTATATACACACAATATATACTGTATGTATATGCATACACACACACACACACACACACACACACACACACACACGTTATGGCTGTGTCTGTGCAAGACACTGTGCAGTAACTTGTTATTACTGTGCAATAGCATCACAGGGTGCAAACAGTGATGCAACACTACTGCGCAGTAAATGTCACCAGGCAACCATGACGTGATGCTACTGTGCAGTAACACCAGTTACTGGGCAGTCCTTTAATACTTGGTTATGCAAATACTAAATGACTGCGCAGTAATAGCTGCGCAGTCAGCGTCTCATGATGCTGCGCCCTATACGTATGTAATTACAATACAAAAATAGGTAGGCCTGTTAATTACCAGGAAACTAAAGCCTTATTATTTACTGTTAGTGTTTTTCCTGGTTGCTGAGATGTAGCTCTGAATTTTCACTTTAAACAGCTTTTCCTAGAACAAAGTTTTAAACCGTCCTATTCCAATTCAGCTAAACAGCACTAGGGGCTAATGCTACCACTTTAAGAGACAGCTATATCAGCTGACACTTAACTCCACCCATTCATGAAAGTCGAGCAATGGGGGAAAAAAAAAAGATCCTGCTTAGAAAGCAAGAGGGATGCACAAGCCCAGAAGAATCTAATTTAACACTGAAACTGTAAGCAATATAACTTGGACTTTGCTATTTTCTAACAGAGGCTGGTTTTAGCACTTAAAAAGTAAACTGGAAGTGGGGAGTGTGGGGGAAAGAGCTAGGACAGATCATTCTGTATTGTACTAAGCTAACGTTTGCTTACTCTGTTACTTGAAATAAGGAAGAGGAACAAGCTATCTTCTTTTTCTTGCTGCTAAAAAAAGACTTGTGCTGCTGCATTAAATAGAACTAAAATCCAGAAAGGAGTCTGCCAGATTGGGACCATGTGGGAAAAGTTTGAATCCTTCAGGTGATACTTTAATATGCCTTCACGTGATCATGCCCTGAGCTCTCTGGCTAGTAGGAGGGGAAACTCTTGTCTGGGGTTTTTTCCCCTGCATTTTTGTGGCGGGATGGTTCTGCTTTTTCTTTCTTTGGAAATCATTGCTAGGGACCAACTCCCTAGCCATGACAGACAAGAGGCTTAAGGCGCAGCTGTGCTGTAGTTACCTCTAACAGTTCCCCTGTGACTGTTACCCCTGTGCTGTAGTTACCCCTGAATGAGTTTTGAGCCAGTAGGAACATTTTTAATGTGCCTGACTCTGGTAAGAAGAGGGGTGGGGATCTCATAATTATTTGTAAAAGTGGATTTACTTCTGGTAATCACATCTCATCCTAAGTAAGTACATATTATCCGAGTCACATACATACTGGACTGCCAAAGTGGTTGGGGAAATGGTGAAAACTGAGCTTTTTGGTCGTGGGAAAGGTATCACAAGAATCAAACCAAATTAGGATGATGTGGAAACACTGGGAACTGTTCCTGATTGCCAAACATTTAGGAACAGTCTTTTTGCTTCTACATTTTATCTTCCGTTTTTATTTTGTTTGCTGTGTTTTCTGTTCTGCGCTGTTCATGTGTAACCAGGACAAGCTGCATGCCAAACTTAGTGCTTCTGCCTCTAGATAAAGCAACCTGTGACCCACAAAATGTATTATAAACAATAGGCTATTTTGACAGCCTCAGGTAATGGACTTTTTAATCAATTACCCTACTATTAATAAAATACTTAAAAGCATTTTATTTACAAAAGCAGACATCAGCGCTTAATTAAAACAGTACGTTTGAACACGGTGAAGGAATCATGGGTTAATAGTTTTGGAACAATGTTTAGTCTTCTGTATATTATCTGATAATATGTCCTGAAGGAGAAAGTGCTTGTGTGATGCATTTAACAAAAATGGCCTAAGTAGGCAACATTCCTAACAGTAAATCATAACAGAGAGGTATAAGAGTGTTAAATAAACTTTTGTCCATTATGAAATCTCATTCCTGGGGAAAAATTGACTTGCCTGTCTGTGTTGGGTACAGCCACTAGTGTCTGCTCCCTCAAAGGGTATTGTTAATTCCATTTCTAAGTGGCTTGCTTGTGCTTAGTAATTGTTTAAACTATCATTAATGAAGCAATCTATTGTGAAATGTATAGAAAAGTTAAAACTATTGAGCAATACACTTTCTGTAGTGGAAGTTTTTGGCCTCTGTGAAAGTGTCTACTCATTTAGTCACTGGTGATTTACGCTGGTCATCTAATAGTAAGTGCAGATTAGAATTGAGGTCAGAAAATTTTACGTAACAGTTTTCACTCTGTTTTCTGTTGCTTGTGTGCTTGTATTGGCGATATTACCTTTTCCAGGCTTCCTAGCACTGTTGGAAGTTGTTTTATTTGAAAAGTTTTCGACAAGTCATTTTGACTGTTTGAGCTCTGAAATGTGAATCCTTCTTCCTCACAGGCTTTTTGTGTGTGACAGCATAAAAAATTAGTGGAGTCTGAAAGTGGGTCTGGGCATAATTCAGTGCCAGATTATGACATGCTGAGACCTTAAACTATGTCCAGTTTAAGAGGCCCCATACGATAAAAATAAGCCACGAAATCCACGAAAATGGATTTTCATTAAATTTTAAGATGCATTATTGTTATTTTAGTACACATTTATGAACTCAATATGAATAACTGTGGAGCCATATCTGTGCATACTAGCCAATTGCCCATCATAAATGATGGATTTCACAGAAGTGTTTACCTGGCCGGCCCTGAAGGGTGGCCCTGCCCCTGCCCATTCTGTTGCCCCTCACTGGCAAGCCACAACCCCTCAACCCTGCTGCCACCCCTCACTCCCAACCGACAACCCCCTGGCACTGCCAGTACCCTGCATTCCCAACTCACAGTCCCCCACCCCTGTGCTCCTCACTCCTGACCTGCAGCCCCTGAGCCCTGCCGGAGGGCCCCAGTTGTGCCCGCCTTGCCCAGGCCAGAGGTGGTGGCTCCAATTACTGTAGGTGGTGGCGGAGTGTGTCCGGCCCTGGCACGGGCTGAGAGAAGAGGAGGAGAGGCTTGTGGTACCCCTGCCCTTGGGTAGGGCTGCAGTGCCCTGTGGACAGCCTGGCCAGGGACCCTCTCTCCTTTCCCCCCCACTCCCCAGGCAGCGGCTGCTCAGCCCCTCAGAGCACAGGCACTGGCACCTATGCTGCCCCCGCTGTTCCCCTGCCCCTTTCCCCCACTGGAGAACAGGCAACCCTCCCCGCCTTCCCTGTCACAGCTGCAGCCCCCGCTCCCCCTGCCTGGACCAAATGTCCAGGATTTTGCTGTGCTCCAGGGGTAGGAGGGAGGAGGCGATCAGAGGCAGCAGGGAGCTCATGCAAATTTTTTTTTTCTGCCTCTGTGGAGGTGGGGTGGGGGGAGCCCACACATCGGAGGCTGCAGGACAAGGTGGCCTGGCGGTAGAGCTCCCGTTTTAATTCAGCTGGCCCTGCCTGGCCTGCATAGCCAATTGACGCATGCACAATTGGGCAAAAGTATTATGGACGGACAGACAGACAGCCTAAGGCTTTTACTATATGAGAATTTTTGTCATATTAGAATGAAAATGTCCAGTTTTTTTTCCTTATTTAGAGACCCCTTATTTTGCAAGGCCCTAAGGATGTAACTTAAGTAGCTTAAGCCTAAATCTGGCACTGGCATAGTTTTTAGTAGAGAATAAGATGGTTCAGACAAAACTGTAACACCTGAAATTTCAGGGAATATGTTATAGG
>NW_005842087.1:1594256-1596257 GCF_000455745.1 Alligator sinensis | reverse complement strand
GTGTCTGTCATACTGAAAGTTAATGGTTAATTAGGTGCTTGACAGTGTTGTCTTTGAAAATCTCCCCAATAAATTGTCTTTCATGTGGTATGGCAGAGCTATCTTTTTCTGCATGCTTGAAAGACCTTCCTTTTTATTCCCATCCTTCTTTCTTTAAGAGTTCCATTTAGTACTAACAATTTTCCATAGTAACATTCAACCTGAACTTCCCTATTTTAGCTGAAAATACCGGCTCCTCTATACCTATTCTTCCAACTGCAGTGGCATTTTAGCTTTTTTACCAGGCATGCAACAGATGTTTGAACAGAGAAATGCAGTTAGGTTTTTTGTGGGTTTTTTTTTTAATAACTCGCCTTTTGACTGACTGATATGTTATTACATTGACAGCATCATGGTTTGCTTTTAACATCATATATATGTAATATTTCTATATTTTAGCATATTGTATCTTCAGTGTACATCAGCAAAAGTCAATTAGTTATGCATAATTGACTTCTTTGATGTGCGATGAAGATGCAACATTTTAAAATATAGGAGGTCAAATGCAAAAATTCCCTATGCTATTCCTATATTAAAGTTGTTATATAGTTAAACAATCCAATGTTAGTATTAAATGTTGTTCTCTTGGACATATGCCTGTACATACAAGCCCTGATTGTCAGCTATATCTTCCGAAAACTGAAATCAACATGAAAAGAGCAACACCATGGCATGTTCTACATTATGGTGGCTTGGAACAATCGCCTTCCTGGTCACCAGCTCAAAAATAGCTGGATTGTGAAGAGTCATCTGTTTCTACTCAGACCATACTTCTTTCTGCATATACATACTCTCAATAAGGGATTGTTTTGGGGGTGAAATAGGGCCCTACTACTGGCCTAAACTTCCTGGAGGACCCTTTATTCCCATAGTATTCCTTATGGGCCTAGGAGGAGGCTTTGTGGGTCTTTCTGGAGAGCATCGCCTTCTCTCTGCATGGTATCCCCAGAAGCACCAAAGAGTTGAAAGTCCAGTTGCAATGTAATGACAGCTTTCCAGCTGCACATAACCAGGTGGGTAGTTTCATGGCCAGTCAGGAATAAACTTGAATTGACTTCACAGTTTTTCCAATTTTGAGATGCGTGTGCAAATTGGAAAAGGATGGGGACAGATGGTTAGAGTGGTTGCAGTTCCTGTTGTCTTTGAAAATGTTTGAGAGTCCAAGTTAAATTCAATAGATAGTTGTGGCTGGGGAAAAAGGAAATGGGGGCATCCCTCTTCTATCCTATAGCTCAGAGGTAAAAGAATTGATTTACGATTTGGAAGTTCATTTTTATCTTTTACACCAGGGGATTTGAACCTGTATATCTCACCTGCAAGGAGTATGCCCTAGCCATTGCATTCTAGGGAATTTGGGGCAAGGAGGCAGATCTCCGTCTCTCTTGTTCACTTATTCTTGCTTTATATGGAATGAATATGCATTCACTAGAATAGGGGCTGGAATCCAGGTGTTTCATCTTTTAGGTGAGTGCTCTACCCTTCAGGCCAGAGACCCTTTTCTTTTTCTGATTATTTATTTTATACAAAGTAAAATAGCCAAAAAGGAGAAATTAAGTGAGATAGAGCTCCAGCATCCTGTGGGTTGGGGCACCGACTTTTGCATAAGGCAGCATAACCCACCTTCAAAGGAGGAGATGAACTCTACCTATTATGTATTTTCTGTCTCTTATTAATACAGTCTTACTACTTTTTACCAGCCCAGAAGACAAATTCCAAAACCTAGCTTAGTAACTGGAATGAGTTCACCATTGCCCAAGGTTATAATAATTTGCTGTGGTAACAGAGTGGTTTCAGTAAAACACTCATACATTCAGGGCAGTGGTATTCAAATTTTCCTGAAGGCTTGCATTTGCTATTTATCTCAGAGGAAGGATATGAATTTCCTGGCTGTACCAATCTCCAGTAATCTATGGAGTCTTGGAAATCAGTGACAGAAATAAAAAGGAGTGAAGCAGTTGCAAC
>NW_005842087.1:1587537-1594225 GCF_000455745.1 Alligator sinensis | reverse complement strand
CCCCACCCCCCACTCCCCCTCACAATACTGTTCAGAGTAACACCATTTTTGCAGATTTTTGCAGTGATGGGGAGAAGAATAATATTAAGTCACAATGTAGAACAAAGAAGTGTATCAGTGTCCTGCAACACAGTACAGAATTTAACAATTTATTATTTGCTCCCCTATAATTAGGCAGGGCAGGATCCAATATTTTAATCGATAAATACTGATAAACATTGATTATAGCTGTATCTCACAGACCTTGAAATGAATAGATAAGGGACTTAAAAAAACCCAAACACCTGGGATGGGGATGAGGAAATCTGGAGCTGGAGGTACTGCACACGTGCACACATGTGTGCACATGGTGTTCCCTGCAGGCAGGGTTGGGAGAACCCTGGCTGCACTTCTCCTCTGACAGTGGCTCAGTCAGATGCTGAAGAAGCTGGGGCTGTACTGGTAGGGTTATTTTGGGATGGAGAGATGGAGGGGCAGGGCTCTTGGTAGCCGAGAACCTGGTGCTGACAGCTGCTTGCGCAGCTCAGGTCCCAGCTGGGGACTGGGCACCAAACTCCTGGTAAGCCTGGGCTAGCCCATGCACGATCAGGGTTCACCAGGAATTTGGCCCCTGGCCTGATCATGCAGGGGCCAGGCTGGGCAGGAGCTCTGGGAACATGGGGAGAGGCAGCGGTTGCTCATCCCAGGGAAGGAAGTGGCCAGAAACTGGTTTATAGCCATGACCAAACAGAAATGCACAGCTGCATACTGCTCCAAAAATGGATGATTGGGTAAAAATCTGAACCCTTGTTGCATGAGGAGTCAGATGAAGACATTTCAAGACAGAGTATCTTCTGTAACTTCTGTCCATGCTGCCTCCCAGCCTTGAACTCTTTTCAGAATGGGAGGGGGGAAAGGGAGTGGAGGGAGTTTGGTTTGCAATTTTTTCAGTCCCGGCTGGAGGGTGGGGTGAGTGTATTGGAGCCCCCTCCCCCCCAGGTGGAGGTGTCTCTAATTAATGCATCCCACCCTCCAGCACTAGCTGGCAAACCCCTAGAACAAGCCCCCTCTCCTTTCTTTCCCTCCTCCCATTCTGAACCAGGGACAGACTGGGAGAGAAGAGGGGCTGTTGCTAGGGGAAACTGGCTGCAGGCTGGCAGCCAGCCACTAGATTCCCCTCCCGCCTAGAGCTAACAGTGAACTTATGTTTGGTCCAGGGGATCATTGTAACTCAGAATGCTTCCTGCAAAGTGTTTTGAGTTACAGCGACGAGCTGCACATCTGTCTGCACCCATAGTGATCTAAGTGTAATGTCTGCACCTACACTCCAACTTTAAGCACTTTGGTTGTGGAAAACAAGCCACAAGAAGCACATTAGGTGAGTAAATTAGATGCAAAGACAAATAAGAACACAGGACAGAAAGTACAGCAATTTTTAGGCAATGAAAACGTGCCATTTACATGGCTTGTGAAAACTGTCAAAGCAGCTCTGTGAAGTTGTAATGTATTTTTACGTTGTCTATTTAATAACCTGCAAAAGTTAAAAAGAATAGAAAAGAAAAAAACCCTCTAGAAAAATAAGAAAAAAAACAGTAGGGCTTTGAGGCTCCATGTGAAGTCAATGAGGTCTTTCCATTGACTTAAGTGAGCACAGTAGCAGGCCCAGGACAGTTAGAAACATAACATTGTATGTCTATATTACATTCTGCATCGATGAAACCAGGTCTTTGTACTTGGTAGGCAAATGTTTGTATTCATATGCAAAATCAGTAGCTGTTGCTAAGCAATTTACTTATATATGCTCCTAGCAGAACTATAAATATTTTCTTAGGGAGGATACTTCTTGTTTAGAACTATTTAATTCAGGGGACTAATTCTGTATGTGGCAAGGGAAGATTTCAGATTTCATTTGACCCCAGCACTCTTTGCTGCCCAGGGCAAGGGGTCAGACTCAATGATCTATTGAGGTCCCTTCCGACTCTAAAAATCTATGAAGTATGATTCTCTGTAAGAGTAGTAGTTATGGAAGATGGTGGCTTTTGAGTAACTTTTGCTGTATGAATATCTGGAATAATTTGCTTTGATAATGGTTGTAAAACACCAACCCAACTCGGACTGCATATTTGGGTTTTATGTTCAGTATAGATCACTGTTAAATTATTTAAATGTCCCCTTCCCCAGAGCCTTAATGAGATTTGACCTTCCAACTATCAGACCTGAATGAATGTAAAAGTCAAATTTTGAATATTTAACTTTTCTTTTGCACTAATTTGTTGAAACTTTACTAGAACAATCACGGATAACAGAATAGATTAGGACTGTTGTTTAATTTTACAATTATCTTTTGGTTTGAAAACTGAAGTACCATAATCATGAGCCAATAACAGCATTAGTAAAAAAATGCAACAATATAAATGCAGGTAAGTAATGGCATGTAGCAACAAAGCTGTACAACAGCACTGCTGGTGAGTCCCATTTCAACTTGCATGGCAGTATATTTCTTATTTTTAATAGCTTTATATACACTGCAGCTCATTACGCCCATCATAATTTCAAAGCATCATTAAGTTCGTGAGATGTTAAAGTAAAGGTGCAATGGGATCTGAGCAGGATCCCAGCCATTGTGCTTCCTGCCTTGCCAAATGCATGGCAGGATGGGTGATTATGGGATCTGGCATCAGACCTCATATTGCAGGTGCAGGGGGAGCCTGAACCTGGGCTCCCACTACATCAACAAGTAACAAGCTTGGCTCCCAGACGAGGGAGTACATGGTCCCCTAGTCTGACTCAGAGCTCTGAACAGCTGGCCCAGGGCTCCCAGCAGCAGGAGTGTAGAGTGTGCTCTCCTTGTTGGGAGCCCTGATCAGCTGAGGGGCCTCCCAGCCGCTGGAGCACATGCTAATCTTAAAAGGCTCCCATGTGCTCCAGGGACTGGGCACTGGCCACACGTTCAGTTCAAGGCATAATAGAAATGAGCCACAAAATTATGATACACATTTTGTGTCATAACTTTGTGTCTTATTCCTCATTGTATCATGCCATTAATTGATTGAACTTTTGGTCAGTCACTACTTAAGATGGGATTAACCAGTTAATCGTGTCTGTCAGGGGCCTTAAACAATACGGCCATTTATACATGTGCTCTGGGACTGCATTTTAATTAGCGTGGCTCTGAGAGCTGCTCTAACTAAAGCACCTTCAGCACCATATGTATTAGCATCCCTGTGCTGAAAAATGTCAGCAGGGACACTTTAGCTTTAGTTAAAGCACCCCCACCACCATTTTTCAGTGCAGAGACACTGATACATGTGGAGTCTGCTGGACCACAGTAATTACCATGTTCCAGCAGACTCAATTTAATAGAGGCCAGCAGACTTGATTAAGCAAGTCTGCTCCAATGCGCTGTAATTGCAGTGGGAATTTGCAAGGGAGCAGCCTTGCCGCATGTGTATAGATTCCCTGCGAAGCCAGTTTGAAGCAAATATTGATGGTAATGAAAAGTAGAGTAGAATAGTGACAAAGAAAAAATTAATTCCTGAAATAATTGGGCAGAATATTTTGTATTTCTGCAATCCTTATTCACTCTAAGTAGTACAAATTCCTACAAAGAATCTCACTGAAGTGAGCTACTTGACTTGATGTTGACATTTTCCAAAATGTTACTACTTAAGATTTTTTGTGGATGCCAAATGTTATAAAATTAATTCATTAAGTAGATTTCTCAATACTTCAATGAGTAAAATATGCATTATTTTCAGTTTACAATAATAGATTTAGGCCCAGGAAGTTTAAACAGTTTGTTCAAGGGCACATAGTGAATCCACTGACAAGCCATATATAAAATCCTGAAAGACACAGCTCCCAGCTTCCTTCTCCTTAGAGAACTCTCCTGCTCAAATCCAATGACGCTATGCAAAATGGCCATTACAGTTTGGTGAATTAGAAGAATGGACTTCCCCAATTTAAATTCACAAAATATCAGGAGTACTTAATATATGGATATCTTTATATTTGTTAGGTTTTCTTTTACCTTAAGAGGCTTCTAAGTTTTCATGTGTTCTGATTTAATAAAAAAATCATTTTAGAATCATTTAAAAATGCAAGTGGAAAAAGAGAGAAGAAAAGCCAATTTTGATGGCAGCAAATCTAACTTTCATAACTGGATAGAAATAGGGCCTAAATTCAGCTTTTTTATCCATCCTCTATTGAAATCTGTGTGTTGTAAACAGTCCTTATGTAAGTATGTAGATGTATGAATGGGGCATAAAAAGAGGCTTCAGAGACAGATATTAGTGATTAGAGATTGGGAGATGGTTTTCAGCCAAGGTACTTATCTGGGAGCCAGAAAGTAGAAGAGGCAGGTTCAAATCCCTGAGCAGCTATATTCATATTAGGAACTTGCTTCTAGATTTTTCATGTGCCAGGATGTACCATAACTGACTGCTGAGTGACTGTTATGAGATGGGCTTCTGCTTGTTGGAACTGTTCTGTTATACAGGTTTCTCTTGCTTTATACGGGTTCTATTCATGCAAATTCTCTCTTACGTGATAACTCTTTTTATACCAAAAATTTGTTATATGCGAGGTAAATTCACTCTTATGCTATTGGTGTGGTGGAAGCCTGCAGTCAGCTGCTTTGTGCAGTGCATTGTAGGAGTGACATGCACCAAAATATAGACTCCTGTGTGGATCTGTGCTCCTTGTTCGTTGTTTGTGACACGTTTCTGTAGTTGTCATCCCCTTTATGGTAACATTCACCACCACCCTGTGCTTGTGTGTACTGTCTGCTGTTGGCGAGTATCAAAATTGTCTTGTAAAAGTGGTAGAAATGGGCCTAGGGGTCAGTATAGTCGAGGTCTTGGAACGTACCCCTATTTGTTACATTGTAAAGTGGGTTCCCTTTATGTGAATTTGAATTATGCACCGTTTTCCAGGAACTCATGTACAGCCTAAAATTGAGGGAAACCTGTATATTATATAATATATGTTATATTCTCTGACTCTTTGACCAAATAAAACACACACACACATATATACATATACAGATCCAGACAAGCATGCGCACACATGTATATGTATAAATTGTGTGTGTGTATAAAATCAGAAATATTATCCTGATGTTGATACATTTTTTCCCCAACAAGTGTTTTGTCAAAAGTGGTCCATCCTGATGAAAAGGTTTTGTTTTGGCAGATCTTCTGTTCAAAAACATTTGCTAAAAAAGGTCTCGACCAGTTTTACTATTGCATGTTGTAATATATGATGTAATTTCCTTCCTAGACCAAGTGACATGACAAACCTTTGTTTCTAAGTATAAGAAGAACTAGTTTGAACTGGAAAGCAAACTAAGCTTTGATGTCCTATGGAGAGTTGAGAACATTGAACTCAACAGTAGATTGCACACATATGAAATTCTTTCAGTGAATAATTCAGTTGTTCATCTAACCGGCTGAACTTTCCCTGACAGTGACCAATACAGGATGTATCTGAAGAAAGCATAAAAATCCCTAATTGTGTAATCCCTTTGAAAAACTTTGTCAACTGTGTTCCTTAGAAATCCCAGATGGTTATCCAATCCTGCCACAAGTCACTGTGGTTCAATAGCCTGTTCTACTGGTTGTGCTGCATTCCTAAAAAACAATAGGGCTGCCTATACAATATTTGTCTTTTTTGGGTTGATTTTTTGTTCTCCACAGTATCAGCAGAAACCAGGTCTTGAAAAACCCTCTCATTAGGGTCTAGTAGGAATCATTATTGGTGCATACAGTATGGTTTTTTTTTTTTTTATAGTAACTATTTTATTTCAAAAGAGGAATGCCTGGCCCTCAGTTGGTTTAACTGAGCACCAGTCAATGGTGCTCTGTTCATTTTTATCAACTCAGGAATAAGCTCTGTTGCTTATGCTGAAGTTATGAATATAATCTTTCAAACATAAACTAAGCATGACCTGATTTGGGGATGCTTTCCTAAATCTGCAGAGAAATTGTACAAAAGGGTTTGTTGTGTCTCAAGAGTTTTCACAGCTGTTATTCAGAACACTATAAACAATGATAGTACACAGAAAATTCAAGTCACCTTGTAGCTTCAGCAAGTTGGAGAGACCTGAAAGGACAGCAGAATCTGACACCTGGGAGCTCTTCACTACTATATGGATTCAAGTAGAAGTTGTGGGAGCTAAAGGAGAACAGAGATATTTACTCCTGATTAGAGGAAAGCACTTGTGTATATCAAAGCAGTTGGGAAGCATAAGAAAGGGTAAATTACCGAAGTGGAAGACTTCCACCCCTTGCTTTTGTACTATGTAGTGAAAACATGGTAAAACAGGCTTATACTATCACAGATTTGACAAGGAAGAACTGTGTTTGTGTAATGTGTCTGAGCATCTAATTCATTGAATTAAAGAAGGTATTTAGCTAAAAGTTGAATGTATTTAAAAAAGAAAAAAGAGTATTAGTAAAAGGTAGCTTGTATGTGATAACTTCATGACATCCTCATTCCATATACCTATAGCATCACCTGATTCTGAACTAAATATCCATAAAAAAGGGCTGGGTAAAATACAGCACAGGCACAGGGGACAGCCTGGGCTGTGGTGTGTGCAGGTAGTCCTACCACCCCTAGGCAGGCAGCAGGGCTGGGTCACTGTAATAGCTGGACTTTGCTTCCCAACAGCCCTGGTGGCAATAGTTCAGGGTCTAACTGCTGCTAC
>NW_005842087.1:1579453-1587506 GCF_000455745.1 Alligator sinensis | reverse complement strand
CCCTGCCACTGCGGACCCCAGCCCCACTGCCTAGGCACCCTGGCCCATCTGCCCTGTAACCACCACTGAGGGCACCAGACAGAGCAGGTTGGCTGGTGGGGTCTCCATGGAGACTCTGTGGGCAGGGCGCACTTAGCTGGGTGGATGGGATGGTACCATATGGGGCAGGGAGTAGCATCTGGCAGAAGATTGTGGCTCTACCCTAGGCCCGAGCCCTGTGCTGTCACCACCCTGTTATCCCTGCCCTGGCCACCCATCCTGCTCCCTGATGCTGATCCTTGCCCACCTATGGCCCCCATTCCATTGTATCTACTCAGCTGAGCATGCCCCGTCTGCCAGGGTCCTGGGCTGGTCTCCATTGAGACCCAGACTGCCTGCCTGCCCACCTGTTTGCCTGTCCACTCTGTTTAGAGCCCCGGACTGGTCCAGTAATATACCACTTAGCGAGTTTTGGCAATAGTGGGAGGGTGCTGACCTGGTTCACAACAGCTCACCCAAACTCCCTAAGTGGCTCTCCAGCCAAATAAATGCCTACCCTTCCATAAAATGAGTAAATTCAAATTATAAATGCACACCGAAACACATGTGCACATGCAGTTAACACACTCCTTTTTATCATCTTCCCAGAAGTTGGTCTTACATTGTGGGCATGTCTACATCTGACACTACTAGGTCGCTGTAGCAATGTGCTATGGCTACATAGCATCCATGGGCATTTATACATAACCAGCAGCTGTAGTGACATGCTTCCCCGTTATAGCATGCTGCTACGGCAAAGTAGTTGCTAATAACTGTGTGCCACAAGTATAGTGTAGTACAGGCTGTTACTGCATCATAATTTAGTACTTCCAAAAGTTACTGTGGAAGTTACATGCCACACCATAGCGACACGTATAGACACATCCTGTAATTATGAATAACCACATGCTGTTTTTCAAAGCTCCTCTCTACCCATTCCAATGACAAACTTTTGTATGGTGAATAGTTCCTCTTGTTTAACCTCTCTGTGTAAATTTATTTAATTATAAGATAAATCATAATGAGATGCACCAACTTCTTGCTTCGGGCATGACCAGTCATCGCAATAAATGCAATCCATGGCAGAAAAAAGGAGGAAAAAAAAAAAAGTGTTGAAAATTATATTTTCATAGACAAAGAAATCTATGCATTATTTAGATCTGCTGCCTTAGGGTATAAGCTAATTCTTTGCAGAAGTCAGAAAGGAATATTTCCACCCCCCACCCTGTATTCAGCACTGTGAAGATTCAGTTACTCTGGGTTCTAGAAAACCAGACTTTTTATTAAAAAAGAAACAAAACCACAAAAGAGTGAAACACCCCAGTCACTCTTTGTTCCTAAAACCCATAACAAAAAAAAAAGGTCCCAAACCTGAAGTCACTGAATTATTGAAAACAGTTTCACCTAAGATCACAAGGTATTCTAACCTTTCACCTGCCAGGTTTATATATAAAAAATAGCCCACGTGTCATCTGGGGTATCTGCTATTTACCAAGAACGTTAAACTGATTAAGTATTGATCAATTCCCCTGATGCATCCAGCGCTGTCAACCTTTCTATATAAGGGTATTATAGTAGAGTTCTGTAGAACGTGCTACATAACTGTACATGGACCATATATTTGATTGATGCCTCTGCATTTGCCTTCCTGCTTTCATTGATCTTTTCTCCAAACCTGGCCCTACCTCTTGGCCCTACGCAAAGCCCCCTTAGCAAGTCATACATTAGTTATCTCCCACCTTCTTCTGCTCTTCTTTGGTTTCCATTAATCATGCAGAGCCAGCTGGCTTAATGAAGGTTTTTTTTCATTCACTTTTAACTTAAAACTATTAAAAACATCAAGTGCTTCAGAAACAGCAACTGTGACTATCTTGAGAGTCTTCCTTTTTGCTGGAAGTATGTATAATCTTTTATTTGACCTCTCCCTAAATGCCCTTAACGTTTCCAGAATACCAGTACTTTTTTTTTTTAATTGTTCCATCCTTCTACTCTGAGTACTATCTCAGGTATTCCTAGTACCAAGTGGTGCTCAGTAAACACTTAGAGGCAAGGAGTTTAACTGTTATCTGCCAAAAAAGATTAGGGGTGTTTTCAGCAGCCATACTTTCCAGCCTAGGGCACTTACTGAAATATAATTTTCAATCAGACAATTTCCTTTACTTTGTCTCCCTTACTCTATCATCTGCCCTCACACACTTCATTCCATATCACCCCCAAAGAAATGTGACACAAGCAGCAAAGTTATCCTTTTTCACTTTAAAGTCTTCCCAGCTATTATTCCTCATCTGTCTGCAAGGCACCAGTTGTTATAATTAAGGAGAGAGCAGAGGAGAAACTATTATAGAAATAAATAATAGTAATGTAAATCTTACATTTTTGCAGTTGAGATCAGCGCTCCATTGTGGTAGGCTTAAAAAATATATAGTCTGTCTCTGTTGAAGAAATAATAATAAAAAAAGACATTCTTATCACTGTTATATAATCACATTATTAATGTATAACAAAATCAAATCTTAGTGTTAGATTTGTTAAAAGTACACTTCACCCTTTTGATGATATTCATACCAAAAGCCTGAATCAATCTGTAGCATGTACTTTTAGCTTATCAATTTGGACTTGTGTTGTACCACAGCCTTTTTAGTCACGTTTATTCTTTTTCTATTAATTGGTTCTGACTTTTATTGAAAAAAAAAAAATCATGTTGGCATAGATGTGGTATGGGATAAATAGCCCAGTCTGACCCAGCTGACTCCCAGTCCTGTGTTTTAAGCCCTAAGTGGCTCTCCCCATCAGTGTCTCAAGGCACTTAGTTACCTTAAGAGCCGTTTGTGGCTGTCTGCCCTAACAGCCATGCTGATGCCTTGAGGATGCCACTCAGCTGCTAGTTACTCCTTTGTATAGGCTTTGGCCTTCTTAGCTTCAGCCTACAGGTTGCTCTAGGTATACGATGGTAGCCTAAGCCTAGTGGTCCACTGGTTCTGGCCTGGCCTTTTCAGTCTCAGCCTTTTGTCAGTTCTTGGTTGCTTCTGTCCCCTTCTAGGCTCAGGCTCGAGCCTTCTCAGCCGCAGGCCACCTCATTTACCCGCTCTGTCTCCCTGTTACACAAGCATTTTCTCATTTTTGGGTACTTGACTTTGCTACTTTGAAAATAAAATTAATAATATTATATTTTTGTGTGCATTTTTCTAGATTTAAAAGGACACTGGAAAACCCCAAACGAACAGATAATCCATCATGACATCATATTGAGTCAGTTGCAGAGTTGCATTCTTAGGGCCACCCTTTAGTGATTTACCATGTTAAAACATGATAATCTACTGCTACATTAAGTCCTAAGGAATTGTGATCTTTTGCCATACTGGAAATGGCTAAGTGGGACTGGGAGGAGAATGCAGTTGGATCAGATATTTGCTGATGACAAAAAATGTTCTGACTGAGGAACCTGGGTTCCATTCAGGGCTGTGCAAGAAAATACTGGACACATTCTTCCTTTTTTTCCAGTCCTATATTTTTCATTACTTTTAGCTCCACTTGTAGCAGAATCTTTTTGGGAATTTGTGCACTAAAATCTTAAGATGTCTCTGCTGAGCATGTGTAGACTGTGATTTTTAAAAACAAATATTTTGGCCAGTCTGAATATTAGTTTTTCATGAGGATGATAAAAGGCGCAGCAGCTGACTTGTAAAATTTCAAGCCTGCGCTTTGTCTTTTCACGGGGATATTAAAGCTTTTCAAAGAAAATGTCCTCATAATTTTTTGGAGATTGGCAAATCAACAAGACTATTGTATACTTGGAAATAGATGATGGATTTGAACAAAGTTTTCCAGGAAAATTCAGTTTGAGGCAGAAAATTGGTATAGAAAATTGCAGAACAAATAGTCAAAGTTTATAACCAAGGGTCTTATAATAAGAAATGTCAGGCAACCTTACCAGTAGGCAGAGCCAACAGCCCTGCCTATAATAAAGCTTCCCTATAGGAAAGAAGGCAAAGAACTATGGGGGAGTCTTATATCAGTCTATATGCTGTTATGGGTAGCTTTGATAAAGAGCAGAGCTAGGCATGTTTGGTCATGCACCCCAAGCTAACCACTTTTATTTTGCTGCTGGCTTGAGCTAAGGACCCACTGTTCAGGGTCCTCACCTCTGCTGTAACTAAGTTAAGTTGATAGGACCACCACCATACTGGGCTTGTAAGAGATGCAAAAGAAACAGAATTAAACATATAAACTGCCACTTAGCTTTTTGCTGTTTTAATGCCTCTGGCTTGCTAGGCTTTTCCCAGGTGTCACTTGTAAGTGGCCCTTATCTTTCCAAGGCTTTGAGAGCCTGCAGTGTGGTCCCTCACTGGGGCTGCTTGACCTCAGCTCACTCCAGGCAGCCTTGCTTTCTGCAGGTGCAGCTGCCCCTAGAGACTACTTTCAGCATCTTTTATTTTCCCCCAGGCTGGTTCACATGTCTGGCCCTCCCTCATTCCCCACACCTGGGTTAGCTCCCCTGCTGGGAGGGACTCGCTGCATCTCCGAACCTGTGTTTTCAGTGTTTGGTGAGTCCTTCCAGCTCTGGGGTGGGTGTGGAAAAATACTTGCAGGTTGTGGGGCCATTGAGGCTCCTGCACACCCATCCCTGCACAGGCCAGGCCCTGTTACACAGTCTAAATATCCCCCTGAAGCTTTAGACTGTGTAGTAGAATAACTGTTTTGGTAAAATTAATAACACTAACTAAACTAGTTACAGCAGTACAACTCCTGAGTATTGAACTGATCTTTGAATGAGTGATGGGAAAATTTTCAAAGGCATGAAGACACCCCCCCCCCCCCCCGGTCTTATTGAAAGTTGCTTGTCATTGTTTCGTAACATCTATTGTCTCTTAAAAAAATTTCCCACGAGTTTCAAATGTCAAGCTGATTCCTGAGTTTAATGGACAGTTTCCTCAGTTTATTGCACTGCTTTATGTTGACTTATATTAGCTAACTGGAAGCTGGCTCCTGTCTTAAGAAGTTGTAAATTATTTTAATTATATAGCTCTTAGTTTTCCTCTTGATTCTAATTACTGAATATTCTTTGTCTTATGTTCTTCCTGGTCCTTTCATAACATTGCGACATTTCCTCAATAATGATTTTAGTAGGACTTATGTAAACACATAGTGGAGTACTTTACTAGTATTTTGTTCAGTAGAATGCATGAAAAATAAATTGGCTCCTAGAGACAGACAGCTGCCTATAAGTGTGCTTGGGGGTGGAGGGAGGGTGTTTTAATTGGAGTGTTTCCAGAGAGTCACTCTAATTGAAATTCTGCAGCATTATGTGTATTAAGCCCCTGTGCATTTAAAAATGGCCATAGGATACTTTAATTTTTGTGCCAGTGAAGAGTTTGACTAATGTGAAAAAGCAAACAGCTTTCTGCTACAGCTAATTTAGGCTACGGTAAAAAAGTTTATGGAAGGATCTGTAATTATGCCTTGTGGCCCTTCCTCTAATGTAAGTCTGAAAAGCTACTTCCTCTCAAAAATGGAAAAAAAGATCATTCTTTTTTGTTTCCCTGGTATTAGACTGCTTTGGCATTTAAACATTGCAACTATATTAACCCCTGCTTTTTCGGGGGGTTAGGCCAAATGCTGTACATTGCATATTTAGAAGAAAACATTCTTGCAGAAATATTCCCGACAATTTTGACTTTGTGCAGCTGTATGAAAAATACTTTAAGGTAGGGCTGTCCAACTGGTGGCCTATGAGCCACATATGTCCTATGAGGGTTTGACTTATGGCCCCTGAGCTCCTGCTACACCCTTTCCTTGCTGTGATTGTAACAGCAGCTGGGGATCTCTGGTGCTCCCGTCTCTTTCAGCTTCTGCTTCTTCACCATGCTGCAGGGTGTGATGTGGCATATCAAAGCCTGTAGTGCTAAGGGAGCCCGCTGCACGGTACAGTGAAGAATCCTGGGTCTGGGAAATGGAGCAGGGAGCCAGGGCACTGTGTGTGTGTGCTGCAACAGGGGGGTGGGTGGGGAGAAGAGGGGTCCATGTATGCAGTGCTGTGGAGGGGGGGGGTAGGACCCTGCAGTCCTCACTAGTGTGGCCTATGTGGCCCCTGATAGTCTAGCCTGAGCTCTTACTGGCACCTCAGGGCATTTGTAGATGACACTTTAAAGCGGGTTTAAAGTGGGTTAAATGCCTATTGCACTGCTTTAATGGCACTGCTGTTTGCATATTTCGGCGGTGTATTGTGTGTTAATGCCAGCTGCTGTAGCACATCTGGGGGTGTAAGGTATCTTAAATGACTTTGGGATGCAGCAAATTACTTTGGAGTGCTGCAAACTAAAACACCTGCGAGGAGTTTTAGTTTCCTACCCTACAGTTGCAGAGGGAAGCTCTGGGCTCTGTGTGGCTCACGGGCAGCCCATGCAGGCAGCCCGGGAAGGCAGGCTCCAGAGAAGGAAAAACAAAAAAAACCCAGTGAGCCTGACCTTTTTTTTTCCTTCCCCTCAGAGCTTGTCTGAGCTGTGTGGGGGCCCAATGCTTCCCTCTGCAGCTGCGATGCCCCCTGGGACTGCCCAAGCTGGGTGCCTGCGGATGGGTGCTGCCTGTGGGCTGGCCGCCACTGCCGTGGAGGGAAGCACCAGCCCCCCCCGCTGCAGCTCAGGGACTGCTCTGCCTGCCAGCAGTTCACTCTCCCCTCCCTGCCACTGAAGAGGCAGGTAAGGAGCGTGCAGACATGGGTGTACATGACATGGGGGTTTACTAATTAAATCCCCGTATCATGTACAAATGCCCTCAGGTTTCAGTAAGGGACCTCAGTGGGTACTTGTGGTTTGAGGTGAAGCTTGCAAAAGCAAAAGTAACATTAGAAGGTACATTGAGATCTCCTAGGACAGTAGCTCTCCTTTAAAGAAAAATCTATTTTTAAAGTTTGTTCAGGATCCTTTCATATATTCTTGCAACTCACTTTTGTGTCACAACCCACAGGCTGGGAAACACTGTCCTAGGTCCCACTTATTACCACAAAAGTTCCAGAAGTGACAACATATTTCTATTCTGCAGGCTACCTGTTCAGCTCCTCCTCCTGGCTGACCATTTCTACTTCAGAAGACATAATCTTGCATAATATGCAATGCCTGTGGGGGTCTGGTGATATTTTCTTCTGCTTAACTTCTCCTCTGTTGCTTTTAAGGTGATTTACATTTCTTGGTACAAGGACATACCATGTCCTTGCTCTTCCCTTATTCAGAGAGAGCAAGATGCAGGGAAAGGTTATGTGGCCCCCATAACTTTGAAATCTTTACATTCTTAATGATCTTCATTTAAAATTTTAATTCTGGAAACATTGTTCAAAACTGGTGTCTCGTTTACTTTAAAATACATTTCCGAAGGAAAATGTGATATTTAATTTCAAGTCTTTCTCCATTTTGCAGGAACAAATAGAACTGACATACTAAAATCTACTTTGAAAACACATTGAAGTCTCTCCAGTGTGAAGTTGAACACATAAAGAACCTTTGTTGTGCATCCGAATATAAGATCTGAAGCAAAAATGTCCTGTATAGATCCTTATCAGCACATTATGGTAAGTCCATTTGACTTTCATATGTGAATTGTGTTATGCAGCAAATTCTGTGAGCATGTAGTGTTAATTTCATCATAGAACTTGAGGGACACAATATAAAAAAGAAAATTAGATATAAATAAAAATTGATTTGGAAACATTTTGTTTTTAATGACATTTCATAGATATTATGAATGTTTCAAAATACCTAAGTAAGATGATTTGATCATTTATGAGAAGAGGCTTTGACAAATGTTACTCTTAGCTAGTAATAGTAAAATGATCATAACTTCAGTGACTATAGGAGCCAAGACTTAAAATACCATTTCATTATATTAATTTATCATAAATTGGTTCTCAAAGGCTGAGTACAGACATTCAAGGAGGTTAGGGGGAGGTTAGGTTGAGTTAAATGTGGTCACCTGATCTCAGATAAGTAGAGAGGGGTCTAGCGGGGGGGGTATTAGGGTGATTGGGGGGCAAACAATCTCTGGA
>NW_005842087.1:1550782-1576327 GCF_000455745.1 Alligator sinensis | reverse complement strand
TGTGGGGGAATCAGAGGGGTAAGCAGCATCTATGGGAGGTTGGGGGAATTAGGGGGCTATCAGTGTCTGTGGGGGGGAGGGATCAGGGAATAGGGAGGGGGGGCAGCATCCATGGGGGGATCAGGGAGATTGGGGGTCTTCAGGAGGAATCAGGTTCACGGGGGAGGGGAAGCAGAATCTGTGGGAGGGGTTAGGGGGACCAAAGGATTCTGTGGGCTGGATCAGGGGGACAGGCAACATCTGTGGGAGTGATTGGGGGGCAGGTGAGATTCAGGAGGGTTTGTTGGGATCGGGGGGCCCACAGGGTCCATGGAGGGTTTGAGGGGATGTAGGTGCTTTCTCCCTCACCCCAGAGGAACCCTGACCTCCTCATCCCCAGATGAATAACCACGTCCCTGGCGAACCTACCGTGACCTTCCTTCCCACCAGGACTTACTTCCGGGCTCCCAGCATTGGCGAATACTGATAAAACTGGCACCAGGTGTAGCTTGTGGGATGAATGGTTTGCTAGGTTTTGGGTGCGGAGGGGGAGGAAACCAGCTGGTCCATGGAAGGGGTTGTCTGGGGGTGGGAAAGAGGGGTAGGGGGCTAAAAGTAGCCCAATGTGTCAGGAGGGTGGGTAGGAAAAGTACAGCCCTGGGACTGGGCCCAGCAGCTGGGTTTTCCCAGCTGTGGGCTGCACTGGGAACTGTGTGGAAGTTCAGGACAGTTAGTTCGGTTTAAAAAGGGCCTACCCCATCTAAGTTAGACAGCCTCAGAAGTAGGGTTAACTTAGTTTGGCTAGGTCATTTTTAGACTGATCTAACCTTCCTGGAACTTCTGTACAGTTCACACTTAATTTGACCTAATTAGGGATCTAAATGTAAGGTCCACACCTCCATGGACAAAGTTAGATTGGGTAGCCATTTTTAACACATTTTAACCTCCCTGAACGTTTGTAAGTGCCCACATAGCACAGCAAGCAGAAGAGTTAGCCAGTTGTCTACAAAGACAACTTCTCATGTATTTAACTTTTTCTATACAGCTTTATTATTAACAAGTGTGTCAGCCTCCCCTCCTCCCCCCCCCCCCCCCCCCATCATTAACTTTGAATAGAGGAAAAAACAATGAAAAGTTAGAGTTGGTTGAAGTTATTTATTTAACCTTTCCAAGACATTAGCTTACAAACTTAGTGTATATAGGATCCTTTACATGCCATCTAAAACTTTATGTTGTAAACAATGGGGTCACATTTCACATCTGAATTGGAGTCAAGGTATGTACATATCAAATACTTTCATAACTTTGTCTAGAAATCTATGTCAGCACAAAAAACGTGTGTACAGAAGTAATTACCAATACACTTGTCACATTGATGAATATTTAAACTTCTAAAAATACAGCATTGGCTTCCTTGAAGTGATCTCTTATCAACTGTGTGGCTTCCCACCCCCACATAGTCACATCCTTTAAATAAGCCTGCAACCAACAGATATCAAGTGTTTTACTCACCCTAGTTTTTAACTTTGTGCCAGCTCTTTTGAAGCCTGTCCTAGATTCTTTGGCAGCATTCTTTAACATACTGTTTAGAATGGCTATTTTAATTTCATAATTTTATAGTTTCATAGTTTCTAGGCTTTCTAATATGCAAATTCACTGTTGCCCTTTCTTGGATAGAATGGGAGACCTACTCACAACGGGAGACCTGGTCACAGCATAACACACCCAATTTTAAGCATGTAGAAATTCAGGGAGATTAAAAGAATTACCGAAATATCTAAAATTAGGCACAGACTTAAATATCTCATTGAATCAGAGCGTTAGATTATATTTCTTTTAGTCACTCAGAGATGTGTGATATGAAATGTTTCAAGGTACTGATTTGTAATGTAGGGGGAAACTGCAGACAGCAAAACATTATGTAGTTATAAACTTATTGTCAGTACTGAACTACAGTTAAAGGGATATTATGCAGATTCATGAACATTTTAAAATGTTTAGAGTTAAATTTTGAAAATGCATATGCTTTTTTTCTAATTTTTATTTTTTCTTGTTTTGTGGAAGGATTATGCAAATAAAGAGAGAAATTGATTGGAATAGTAAGTTTGCAAACAGTGATGACATTGCTTATATTGAAAGTTCTGTTGAGTGCACAGCATAGATCAGTATTTCCCCCCTATAATCTTCTATAATTATATTGATCTTAGGTGTTGCTTGTTCAGATAATAAGTACAATATTTTTATTCTGAAATATCAGTATTCTAAGGTTGACAATATCCCATGAAAAGGAGGCACTGTGCTTTACGAAAGTTGCTGTTGAAACAAAATACTTCCTTACTTCCACAAATCAATTGTCTGCTTAAGTTTATTTGGTGCCAGGAAGTGAAAATAATTATGCAGTTCATGCATGTTAGGGCTTCTTGATCTATGCTTTGGAGCATAGGCGACTGGTAGGGGGCGCACGGGGGTGCATGTGACTCCCCAACAGGGCTGGTGCCTCCCCTCATGGCTGACACTGATGCTGTTGGTGGGGCTGGTGTCCCACCTGACAGGGTCAGCGGCTTCTGCGCATGCCCTCCCAGATTCAGGAGGCACCAGTCACTCATGCTTTGGACACAATTGGATCTTATGATCAATTTAAATGTTATGACTGTTTGAATAGTTTGCATAACTAGACTCCACTGTATGAATAGTTTTAGACTCTTTATAAAAACATGAGACCTTATTAGTTTCTCAACACACATAGAGAGTTTGTATTCAAAATCAGATCACTTTACAACATTTGAATTAAATTTGAGCATGATGGTCTGATCCTGAGTATAATGATAGGAAAATGAAATATAATCAAATTAATTTTAAAAGTGGAATATCAGGCAGTTTTTCCTTGTTTGCCTTGTATCCAATAGAGGAAGTGAGGCAACTAGAGAATATTTACTAAGGACGGGTATACATCAAGAGAAACACAGGGAAAGTGTAGCAGGTTTGTGGCCACTGAGGCTGCCCTGATGGCCCCTGGTGGCTGTGTGTTCCCTGCCTGGCTTAGGCTCTAATTCAGCCCTCCATGGTTCACTTACCTGACGTGCCTTGTTCTTAGTAGAGATAGTGTAATGGAGGCTAACTGTGGGCTGTTAGAGAGAGCCTGACTCCATGCAAGTCATTACCAGGCACCTCCTCTGGAACCCCTTCACCTCAGCTTGGCCCTCAAGGCCCTTCTTGACTCACTTATTCCCTTGCAGGGCACCTGTAACCTTAAGGGCAGATTGTGTGGCTCCGTTCCTCCCTTATACAACACACTAAATGTCGTGGATGTTACTGTACTATTATCCACTCTTTAGAGGTCTTGGCTTTAGTGGTCTCTATACTCTCACTGAGCCCTTTAGCCCTGGCCCATGATACAGAACCTGGCTTCTAGGCTTCAGCCTCCCTGCCTGACTGTCCCTGTCATTCTCAGGTCCTGGTAGTGGTCTCCTTTCGGCCCCTACTGAGCCCTGACCCCAATCCTGGGCCTGTTGGGAACACCTAGCTTCCCCAGCCCTGGCAATCTCTGTCTAAAGCCCCTGTTGGGTTACCAGCTCCCTGAGTAGACCTTGAGCCTGATCGAGCATGTGGGTCCTAACCTTATGTGACTTAGAGTGTCCAGGAAGTGTTGCATCACAGAAGACAGGCTGCATGAGGCAGCTTGACACCACTAACTTCCTGATGCCACACTTCCTGGATGCTCTGGCTAAGTACAGACAATCAAAAATCTGGAGGTGGAATCAATTCAGTCTACACAGCTTTTTTCAAGCTGCATACAGGCAGTCCTCGGACTTGCGACACAATTGGTTCCTGAAAACCATGTCTTAAGTCTAAACGTTGTAACTCTGAACTGATTTTTCCATAAGAAACAATGTTATAATGGGGGAATGGTTCCTGAACCAAGGCCCTATACCCTATTTTCACTAAAAATAACCAGGAATTTTGTACTCAATCAGTTATAGATGAGTCATATAGCTACATTAATGTATTTATATTGTAAATAGCAATTGTGCTGATTTGAAAGGACTTATTTGAGGTGACTTTGCTGGACTTCTTGAAGGGTTCTTGGTTGGACTTTTTGAAAGGTTCTTAGTTGGAGTCTTCTCAGGAGACTTGGATGCAGATTTTTCTGGAGTCTTGTCTGCTTTCTTAAAGAAAGTGTCCAAGGAAGTTTGGACAGATGTTCTCCAGGGAGATGGGTGACACAGAGAACTTGTTTGCTGGTGTGGTGTGGTGTCAGATCAAGTGTTGTAAAGTCGAAACTGAAATCAGAAAGTTGAAACAGGGTGTCAATTTATAAATGTTGTAAGTACGAAATGTTGTAACTCAAAATGTTGTAAGTCAAGGACTGCTTGTAGTTTGGACTATTGATGGACAGTGTGATAAAGGCATCTTCCAGGTCCAGTATTATTATGGCTCCACCTTTGTCTCTGGGCAAACTGCCATGCCTTGTTGATAAATGATTAAGATGTCAAATAGGTGAGAGGCTGCCCTTTGTGTGCCCAAATAACTGTGTGCAATCAGTATATACTCCTGTACGTTCTTAACACTTCTACACACGTCCCATGCCTCACTGATGTCACACTGTGTGATGATACTCTGGCTAAAGGCTGTGCAAAACTGGGCACATGGTTGGATCTTTACCATACTGCCCCCTTCGGGGCCACACACACACACTACCCCCATCTCACCGGGATCTCTTGCACTTCACTGGCTCTCACCTGGTCTCTTGCATACCACCTATCCAGGCCACACTCACTCCACCCTACACAAAGAGTTTCTCAGGCTATGCTCTTCACCCCTTGGTTAGCCCTGGTGCAGTCTTTTTGAACATCTCCTGTGGCCCTCACCCAAATGGGACTGAGCAACTGCTCAACTATGGGCCTGCTTCACCCCTGGTCCCTCCCTGGACCATTACGTCCCTTTCTCGGGCCACAACCTTGCCCCTAACATAGGGCCTCAGGTCTTCCACCACTTAGGGTTCAGCCCCACAACTGGCCCCACAACTCTGTCCTGCAACTCTCAGGGCCCAGGGTCTTACACCCCTTTGGGCTCAGGTGCTCCTCTTTGAGCATGCCTGGCCCACCTCCAGGGTCCAACATCCCATGGGACTCAGGCACTTCTCAATAAACTTGCCTGCACCCCCCCACCTCTCTCTGTAACCCACCCAAAGGTGGGGTTATGGGTTTAGGTGCCCCAACCAGCCTTACACCAGGGAGGTTCTCAGTCCTAGCATTTGGATGGTCCTGCCCCACCACATGCAAGCCCACCAGTTCTCCCTATGCCAGGAGGGTGCAGTTTTAGGTCATGACCAGGACCAATGAGGCCTCTTCCTTCCCCATAGCCTCACCCTTACCTCCAAGATGTTCTTGGAGCAGGAGCTCCACTGGGCAATGTTACTCCCTTCTGGCTGTTCTCAAAATGCTCTGGTCTTATAACAGAGTTCTCCCAAAGTGGCCACTCTCCAAAATGGCAGCTCTCACTAGCCACCTGGCAACTCCCTAAAGGGTGTTCTGTCACAGACAGGCAGCATACATTTTCACTCATCAGTTGGCCAAAGCAGGCAGAACCTACACTGGCCAAGGCCAAAAGGCAGGGGTCACTCATTCACACCTCCCACCTCTGCTAGGCTGCCCTGCCCCCTTTCTAGCCTCCTGCCTGTCAGTCATGGGGTGGCCAATGGGAGGAGAATGGATCCCCACTCTATCTCCCAAGCCAGGGTCTGCACACTATGGGAGCAAAAGCCCCCAAAGCTGGAAGCTAGGGGGATAGTGACAGGGTGGGGTGTTTGCAGTCAAGTGGAGCTGTGCTGTGAAGGAGAAATCACCCACTTTGGGAGCTTTCCCCTCCATCCACTGTGCAGACTCCAGCTGGAATGGCTGGGGCTGAAGCAAAGGCCCATTCCTCCCCCCTTCCTCCTTCTGTGACTGAGAGGTGGGAGGTGGGAGGTGGCTGGGGTAGGAGAGCCACGCTGCAGGGTGATGAAACCCCTGCCTTGGGGAGCTTCCCTCCACCTCTGCTGCTGTGCAGACCCTAGTCAGGGACAGCCAGGGATGGGACAGGAATCCATTCCCTCCTTCACCTGCCCCTCATGGGTCTGGAAACGTTGCTTCAAGTCTGTGACTACCAGGGCCAGGGCCACTGGGCTGGGCTGGTGCAGCCAGGGGCAGAGGCTATCCTGCTTGAATTGCAAGGGGGGAGGTAGTTAGCGGGAGCTGCAATGCATCCTGGGATGCAGGGGGATTGAAACGTAACTTGAGTTGAGACTGGATTTGGGACAGAACTTTTGATAGACCGGTTTAACCTAAATCAGTTAAGTGTGATACTGCATCCACCCAGGTCTAATTAAACCATTTTCAATCATTTTGAAGCCAGTCTATGTGCACTGAATTTCTCTTCTGTTGCAGGTTTAAATCGATTTCTGACCACTTATACCAGTTTATGTGTAATATCTGTCCCTAGCCTTTGTGTTCCCAAGACGACTTACACTATGCCACACAGTTGGCCATGACTGGAAAAAAAATCCTTTTTTCTATATTTTGCCTTCCAAAAACAAGGTGCATATGTTATTTATTTGGGGCCATTTTGTATGGAAGAATATACAGGTAATACGATTTCCACAGCAAATAGGATTTCCATGGAAGAGCTAACTCTTGAACCTAGGACACCTGAGTTCCAGTCTGGTAACTTAAGGACAAGCCTGCCCTCCCTCTTAGAGTATTCAGTTCTCTGACCGGGCCTCCCAAAAGCACAACATCTATTACTAAAGCTAAAGCCGAGTTGTTGTTGTGTCTGTGTTTTATTTACACCATTATTTTAATTATAGATGACACAGATGACCAGTAAAAACCACAACATGATGAAACAGACACTGTTTAGTAATCTGTGATATGACCTGTGAAAGTGAGAAATTCTCATTAAACCCGTTTGAGCAGCATCAAGAAGCAAGCAAAGACTAAGAGGCAGCAGTGAAGGCAGTTAGCTACAGTTATGGTTTATCATACATTTTTACAACAGAACCCAAACTCACTGTGCTCTTTAGGCACTACCACAATATAAATATAAAAATCACATTATGTTTTTGTTGTAACCCCTATCCCTCTTCTAAGGTAGTTATAGTAAATATTGAGTTCCTTAATGGAACAAGGTAGTTGAAGCAGTAGCAGTCTTTACCACAAACACAGGCACATATCATCAAACCATATCAAAGGTGCAGGTAAGTCAGGTGGTGGAGTGGTTTTGTTGGTTATCCTTTTGTGACAGTCTGCTATGCTTTTGAAAGAGAAGTGCAAAAAAGTCCAGAAATACTAAGATAATGGTTAGCAAGGAAGCACTAAATATAAATTGAATAATTACTGGGAGTGTGATTTTGAGAAAGGAATAAAAAGAACATTTTGGGCTGAGCAGTGACTTAAAGAGTCTTTGATCTATGAGAAAAGATAGTTTTTTGTTGCTCAATTGTGGTCAGGGAAATAGAACTTTATATATTGTTTGTAAATAAAGGTGATCACATTAAAGAAACATCTGACTCCTATCTGGAACAACATGCCATACCCTGCCAAAAAGGGTAATAATAAAACCACGATATACAGTTGTTTCATTTAGAAACTCAGTGCAGCTCACAGAAGGTAGATAAGTATAATTGCTTCAATTTTACAAGGTAAAAATGAGTGAATTACCTAATGCACAAAGAAATAGAGCCAGGAAGAGAGTGCAGGTCTCCTAACTTCCATACTTGTACTCTGTTCACTAGTTTATGCAGCTTCTCTGTTGAAGGGCTATGGCTTTCTACTCTGTTAGAGATGGTGATAATACTCACAATACTATAGAATGCCATATACCAGTGTATTAGAGTTTGGCAAACTGGAAAACTATATGAATGGAATAGATATATATTTATATATCTATATATAGGTATATAGATAGATAGTGTAGAAACATGAGGAAACAGGAAACAAAAGTATACATCTTTACTAAATATCAGAAAATATTTGTTTGCAAAGATGTATCTATTTATAGATAGATCTATAGATCAGTAGATATAACTTTGCAGACAAATATTTTCTGATATTTAGTAAAGATGTGTACTTTTGTTTCCTGTTTTCTCATGTTTCTACACTTACTGGTTTCATTCAGGCTGTGGCAGTGAGAGTACTGAAATACCGGTAGAGAGGCTGCTCTTGCAGTGTTCAGAGACTCTTAGGAAGCAGGGAGTACCTGAAACTACACGAGTCTAACTTCTTGAAATGTAGTGGAATCAATAAGCTTCTGTGGTTCAACCTTCAAAGTTATTCCTCTAGGTTATGCCTATTTATACTGAGAATTTTTATATGTGCTGGCCTTATTCATTTTATATTTATCCCTCTTCTCCCACACTTCTGTGTGCAATATGCTTATACATGTATTGAGTTTATTCAGTAACATACACTTAGATATAATTACATTATTTCTTTACTGTGGGACAACAGTAACAAACACAAACTGAAATAAAATACATTTTAATTCTTCCACATTACCAATCTGTTAGTGACTACCAAATGCCTTCAAGCAGATGCCCAGCTTGGAAAGGAGGAGCATTATTTGTTGACATTAAAAAACAAAGAAAAGGCGTGTTTGAGGAAGAACCTGTTATGCAGGAGTGGCTGCAAGAACATCGGGCTAAATATAATGCAGTGTCTGACCTTTTAGTAAAGCTACAGGAAATTAAAGGGTGAAATACAGCTTAAAATGTTCTTTCCAGTAGGCATTTCATTTACATTTTGAATAAGGAATTATTTTTTTCTCATTCCTTGGACAAAATGAGGTTATCTTGACAACTTTTTAACTTTTCATGGGAGTTTTATTTCCTTTTTAACCACAAACTGTTTGATTTCCAGGTGGAACACCAGTATTCCCACAAATTCAATGTGACAGTAAAGGAAGCCAGAAATGTCACGAAAGGGGCTTTTGGCGATATGCGTGAGTACTCATTTTTTTTGGTTTCACTTCTCTTTATTTCTCACCTGAGGACCTGCATTTCTTCATGCAGTGGTAGTACCCGGAGCCTATGTTAAAGTAACATTAACAATTTCTCTCTAAATGTCATTAATGTTAAGGAGTTGTTGTTTTAAATACCATACTTGTTTTTGCATTGTTCGCTCACTTTAGTTGATGTGTTAGTTCTACCTCCATTCCCACACACGATCCAAAAGAGGATGAAGGAGTTGTAAACTGTCTACAGTACCTAGAATTAGTCAGTGACTTAGTCAGAAAGATGGTTCTCAGATTAATGAAACTGAAAATTGCAGTGTGTTTAGAAGTCTGTGGTCTGGTAGGAAGTACCATGACCATCCTAAGGACCTTATGAGTCAGCATAAAAAATAAAGCAGCTTGCACAGTTCACAACTACACACTTCAATTTACTCTGTGTCCTTAAAGTAGCTACAGACATGGCAAGAAACCACCAGGATGACTGAAAAGGATTGGTCATTTTAAGAAAAATATACAAAAAAGCATGTCAGCTTCTTGTGGTCTTGCATCTTTAATTATGACTGTGCTATTATTTGTTCATCTATCCCTCTTTCTTGCATGGTTCTACTGCAGCTGGCCTCTTTGTCAGGTACGACAGTGGTGACTCCTCTGTGTCTGGGGATTTGTGTAGTGTGGAGAAGAGTGCAAGCCACTGGCATGAAGGGAAAATGAGGGACCCTAACCATATGGGGGATAAGAACACCCATTGAATCACAGGCATGGAAGGGCACAAAGAGCCCTGACCATGATAGGAGAACCTTGGAGGGGACATGTGGGAAGAGGGGATGGAGAATACACACAGCACTGAGCAGTGTGGAAGACACATGCATGGGAATGGAGGACAGTAAGAATCCCTGGTGTCTGAAATGAGTTCAGCCCACAGAATGGCAAAAAGTGTGTGATGTTGTAGTATACTCTCCTATTCTTAGTCAGCATAAAGAAGGTCCATCAAAAATGACAGTTTGTCAAAACCAAAAATGTTTTATGAAAATAGTTTGGCTTTGCCAAAATTTGCTAAACACAGGCAGGTTTTTATTGAATTCAGCCGGGGAAATCTTTGGCCAGGGCTTCCAGGATTGGTAGCCTCAAGGCAAAACTGCCAAAGCATTTCAATTGTATATATATTTATGAAATCAAATGTACCACATGGTATTGGAACTTGAAAACTCTTGCATCATATTAGTAACAGTGCATAGATGTTAGACATCTGATTATTGTACTGTAGCTCCTGTACTTTGTGCAGATACTTCATGGGCTGGTTGGGAATTTTCAGATTAAGTGCCCTTTCCTCTCTGTCTCCATCAGAAAAGGTTTATTGTCAAAGCTGAAACTCTTTGAAGGAATGAGTCAGCTTCTCTGTCATTGGAGATGGTTTCTATCTTCTAGGTTGGAATTTCTGGTGAAAACCAAAGAGATCTGTTTCTTAATAAGTAATAGCCCAGTGTCTGGGCACTTACACTTTGAATGTGGAAGACCAGCATTAAAGTCCCAACTCAGTTTGTTTTTAACCAAGGACTTGAACCTCAGCCTCTACAGATGAGCAGTTTAACTATAGTCTATGGAGTCTTTCTGACAGTAAACAGCAGTGGTCTTGACTATCCAGGATTTGAACCCAGATAAAAACACAAGTGGTACAGCCATTTATACGCATAGCTCTTCCAAGATGCATTGCTTCCCCTCTGACAGACGTGTCCATGAAATGACTGGCAATTAACTTGAATAAACTGCAGTTAATTTACGGATGTGCACATCATTCTCCTGGGAAAAAATCTTAACACATTAGTGGGCCAGAGAAAGACATTGTGAGTTTTGAGATGCTTTGATTTCCTCTTGGCAAGTAGCTAAAGGGTGGTACATAAATGCTTACAATACAATCCCTGGAAGGTAGAATCAAATTACTGCTGCTTGTCTGCTCTTTCTATTCCCAAGTACAGTGTAGCGATGACTAAAATGTTTTATTCCCCAAGTTCAATAACGTGTGTTTAAATTTAAGTTGCTGCTTAAATTTCCTTTTATTCATTTTAGCATGCTCCCCAGACTTTTGAAGTGATTTGACTGACAGAAGCCAGGGAATAGTGTAAAAAATGTGATTTCATTTCAGTTCACACACCTGTGTAGAAATACAGTAAAATATGAGGAGAGGTAAAGTACATTGTGTCTGTTTGTAGTCTGTGTCTTGTGGTCTAGGGTGCATTTACTAGCAGAGGGGTGCCTGCCCTTCTTTGTTTTCAGATGCTAAACCACATTAAGAGAAACTAAAAAAAATGTATTTCAAATAGTTACTTCATGATTTTTCTATATAAACAATTTTTGTCGTTGCTACAAGGAAGTTACTTGGTTTACTAAAGGAGCAGAGCCTGTGCCAAAGAACAACTTATTTTGAAAATATAGTGTGTTCAGGAAGAGTGGCATCTCTAATGGCTGTCCGGGGGTTGATTTAGTCTGTACTACCTGCTGAGGCAGAATTGGAACAAATGCCAGGTTATCAGGCTCTTCTAGAACAATGTTAATGCATGTACCTCATCTCTGTTCATAGTCCTTTATTTGATCATAGTTTTTATGTAAATTTCCTGAACAGAACAATGAGCTCTCTTTACCACATGGCTCATATTTAAAGATATTGTATGGTATTAGGAGTGGCAGGTACAGTGTGTTGGATGACCAAGTGAGAGGTAATACAAAAATAGCTTGAACAGAGCCTGTAAGGTATAAAGTCAACCGGTCGCTGCCCTTGAGCATCAAAGGCAATTCTGAGTGTGCCTGTAAAAGGTTCATTTTGAGCTCTGTAAGAAAGCCACAAGGGTAGATACATTTCAGGAACAGAAAAAGATTGCTGTGTTCTTAAGTTGCCAACAATACATTAAATGGTTGTAGAGCCTTCCATGAAGGGAGAGAGAGAGAGAGAGGAAAAGGGAAATAGTTCAAATGTTTGAGGATCCTTGTGCCTTTTGAACACACATAACTAATAAGAGGCATATGTTCAGGATGAGAATACAAAAGAAATGAGAAGCAGTAGAGGAGTCTGTCATAGACCTGAAAATAAAACCTCAGTCTTGTGGAAATGAAAGACAAAGGGTGAGTCTACACAAGTATTTATGTGCACCTAAACTTAGTGTGTTTTTGCTTATGGCACATTAAGGCAATTTAGGCGCATGTCTACATGTGGATGTGCTAATGCACATTAAAGTGTATTAAATGTAGGTGCAAATAGGTAAGTCGCATTAGCGTATTAATGCGCATTAGTGTGTCTACACGTGTGCTAATGAGACTTAGCTATTTGCACCTACATTTAATACCTGCTTTATGCAGGTGTCAAATTTAGGCTCACATACCCTTAAATTGCTATTTTTAAGGTACATTAAGGCTGTGCATGTATAGACATGCACTCTTAATGTGCCTTAAAAATAGTGATTTTAGGCTAAACCCACTTGAAAGAAGCACGTGTAGATGTGCCCAAAGAGACTCTTAGACCAGATTATTCTAGGATGTCAATAAAAGTCGGTGAGAGATTAGTAAGAGAGAAAGGTATGGCACTACAAAGCTTGTATATGTATATGCCCATCTGCAGAGAAAACTGAAATACAAAATATGTCTGAGTGCAGTTAAGAAAGCAGCAGCAGAAAAATTGACAGAAATTAAGTTGGGAAGCACAGGGACACGGCATGTTCAAAACAATGCCAATGATGTAGTTATCGGAACGAGCATAGAAATGATCTTAGTTTGGGGCAGAAATGGTAGAAATTGCAGCAATTGTATCAATAAATCCAACCATTATGCTAAAACGTTCAGAGAAAGCAGGAAAGTGCATGCAGTAAGAGCAGAAAGAGAAACTTTAAGTGAGCAGGAGGAGTTGTCTTCAATACAGTTTGGGAGGACCACAGAAACTTGAAAGACTGGCTACTTAAAATACATGCGGATAGTACTTATGTAACCTACAAGATAAATATTGCCACAGAAATGAATGTAGTAATAGAAAGTGAATAGAGTGGTGTGACGAACACAAAAAATTGAGAGAACCAAAAGTGTCTGTGAAAGACTATAATAGAAGGATAATCCCAGGATCAGAAGAGCATGTTCTGACACTTAAATACAAAAGGAAAATAACAGAACAAAAGTTTGTGGTAATATGAGTTTTCTTACTTTTATATAGCAAGTCCTAGGGATTAGGGTTACAAGCCAATGGGCCAGAAGGGAGGGACAAATACAGGTAAATAGACATTCATAGTGTAACAACATACACTCAAAGGGTAAGTAACAAGGAGTAGTCAGTACCACTAGAATACACAGATTCAGCAAATAAAGTTCCCTCCCCCACCTCCAGAAGTGCACCCAAGAACAAGCCTTTAGCCCAGACCAACTCTGTACAGGTCTCCATGTTGGGGGTTATGCTCACTCAGTCTGTAGCTCAGCTGTGCTATGGAGTTGCTTCCCATTAATTCCTTGCTCTCTGCCATGTAGCCAGACTGCAGCTATGTGGTCACTTGCTTTTCCTGCTTTCCCAAGGTCTGTGGTATTTGGAGTCCAGAAATACAGCCTGCAGGACCATGCAGGGTTGTTCATCGCTCTTCATCACTTCTGCTTCCTACTTCTACCTGCCTCTGGGATTTTAGTCCAGAATCACAGCCAGCAGGACTCCTCAAGGTTGCTCCCTTTCTGTTACGCATTCATGTTATGTTTCCAATTCACACAATGCATTATATTACACAATACATACATTACATTACTCTCCACCACTTTTAGCTGGATGCACCCCCACATCTTACTCAGGTTATACCATTTAGTCGCTAAGTCACCTGTCAGGTCTCCCTCTGTGGTTTACCTGAGAGTTTAGGGATGGAGGCCCCCATTGGTTCTAGTGGGTGTTGGGTACCCTTGGTTGCATCCAGTTCTGACTTTCCCCTTTTCACCCACTCTTCTTTACTATCATCATTCCTGTCAGGTCATGGGTCCAACCTGACATTTCCTGGTCTAGAAGCATCCTCTGGCAGTGTAGTATTGGGCTTATTTATGGCTGTACTGGTAGAGGTTCAGTTATTCATAGATTCATAGCTTTATAGAATGCAGGGCCAGAAGGGACCTTGAAAGATCATCAAGTCCAGCCCCCTGCACTAAGCAGGAAAGACAACTGGGGTCAGGTGACCCCAGAAAGGTGACCGCCCAGTTTCCTCTTGAAGATTTCCAGGGTAGGCAATTGCACCACCTAGGGAGCTTATTCTACAGTCTGGACACCCTAGCTGTGAAGAAACTTTTCCTAATGTTAAGCCTGAAATGGTCTTCAAGGAGTTTGTGACCATTACTCCTAGTTTTCCCCAAGGGTGTCCTGGTGAACAGTTGCTCACCAACCCCTTGATGTATGCTCATAATGTAGTAGTAAGCTGCTACCAAGTCCCTTCTCAGCCTTATCTTTTTCAGGCTAAAGAGTCCCAGGTCCCTCAGCCTTTCCTCATATGGCTTGCTGTGCAAGTCTCTGATCATATGGGTGGCCCTTCTCTGGACTCTCTCACGCTTTACCACATCCTTGTTAAAGTGCGGCACCCAGAATTGGATGCAGTACTCCAGCTGCAGCCTCACTAATGCCAAGTAGAGTGGAAGAATCACTTCCTTGGTTTTGCTGGAGATGCATCGATCGATGCGTGCCAGGATATTATTAGCCCTGCTGGCTACAGTGTCACACTGCTGACTTGTGTTCATACTGTGGTCTATTATTACCCCTAGGTCCCTTTCATTAGTAGTGCTGGTCAGATTGGCATATCCAGGCCTGTAGGGGTGCAGGGGATTGTTCATCCCCAGGTGGAGCACTTTACATTTCTTGATATTGAAATTCATCTGGTTTTGGTCCACACAACTTCCCAGCCTATTTAGGTCCGCCTGTATCTGCAGCATATCTTCAAGCATGACCACGTTTCTCCATAACTTGGTATCATCTGTGAACTTGGCCATTGAGCTCTTCACCCCCACATCCAAATGATTGGTGAAGTTGTTGAATAGTACTGGACCAAGCACCGACCCCTGTGGGACACCACTGGCCACTTCTCGCCTAGATGACACAGATCTGTTCATTGGAATTCTCTGGGTCCTACCCCACAGCCAGCTTCCTACCCACTTAACTGTCTTGCAGTTAAGTTCATAATCCTCCAATTTTCTTGTGAGAACATCACGGGATACCAGATCAAAAGTTTTTTGGAAGTCAAGGTATACAAGTTCAACCTCCTCTCTCTCATCCAGGTGGCAAGTTACCTGATCATAAAAGGAAATGAGGTTGGTATGACAAGACCTGCTAACGACGAAGCCATGCTGGCTGTCATTCAGAATCCTACCTGCTTCAAGCCTATTGCACATAGTCCTTAATAAATTTTTCCAGGATTTTCCCTGGGATAGAAGTTAGGCTAACTGGCCTATAGTTACCCTGGTCTTCCCTTCCCTCCTTCTTGAAGATGGGCACAACATTGGACCTCTTCCAGACCTCAGGGACTTCTCTGGAGCACCACAAGTTTTGGAAGACCTTTGCTAGGGGTTCTGTAAAGTTGCCCATGACAACCATGTCCCATGCACACACGGCCTCTGTCAGTTCTTGGGCAAACTCTAAATCAGGTTTCTCTCCCTGGTTTGGTGGTTTGTAGTATACACCTACAGTTAGGTCTCTCTTGCTGCCCCCCGCCCCTGCAGCTTGACCCAGAGGGTTTCAAGCCATTTTTCTTTGGAGCCAATGTCAGCCTCCAAGGAGGAGTACTGCTTCTTCACATAAAGAGCTACACCTCCACCTTTCTTCCCTACTTGGTTCCTTCTATGCAGGGCGTAGCCCTCTATCGCTACATTCCAATAGTGTGAAGAGTCTCACCAGGTCTCTGTAATCCCTACTAGGTTTAATGCCCACTGGAGAGCAGGAGAGCTTGCTTGTTCCCCTTGCTCCTGGCATTAGTGTACAGGCACCTGAGTCCTCCTACTGGGGCCCTCGACTTCCTGTTACACTGAAGGAGAACTATTCCCTCAGCTCCCACAAGTGTGGCTCTCCCAGTGTCCCTATCTATAGACCTTTCTTGTTTGTTGGTCCCAGGGCAAGCTCCAGTCAGTGTTTCCCTGTCCCCCTGCAATCTTATTTTAAAGCCCTATCTAGAAGATTGGCCATCCTGGCTGAGAACAGTGACTTACCTTTCCACGTGAGGTGGATGCTGTCTCTTCCCAGGAGTCATCTCTCACTAAAGTGCTTGCTGCATTTGAGAAAACTGAAGCCCTCTCAGTGGCAACACTGTCGGAGATGTTGGTTCACTTCCTCAATGCATCCTTCCCTCCTAGGACCATGGCCTGCAATAGGGAGCACAGAAGAAAAGATTACCTGAGCCCCTGACCCCTTGAGCCTAGCCCCCAGAGCCCTGTATTCACTCATGACCTGGTCTGGATTGCTCCTGGCCATGCCATTTGTTCCCAGATGGATGAGGTGCATGGGGTAGTAGTTGAAGGGCTGGACGAGCCTGGGGATCCTCTCCACAACATCTTGGATGTGGGCCCCTGGCAAGCAGTGTACTTTATAGGCTAGGAGGTTGGGACAGCAGATGGGTCCCTCAGTGCCCCACAGGCTATGAAGCCTCTGGTAGAGTCTTGATTGTTGATGAAAAGGCCTCCCTAGCTCCCTTGTGGAGGCAGGGTCTCTGTCCTGTGAGCACACACAGGGCTTCATCTGATTATAGTGTACTACCAATGTTTGTCCACTGGGCTTGCTTGCCAGACAAAGATATAGAATCATAGAAAGTTAGGGTTGGAAGGGACCTCAGGAGGTCAACTAGTCCAACCCCCTGCTCAGCACAGGATCATCCCCAAATATAACATCCCAGCCAAAGCTTTGTCTAGCTGGGTTTTGAAAACACCCAAGGATGGAGCTTCTACCACCTCTCTGCACAACCTGTTCCAGTGTTTTACTACCCTCCTTGTGAGAATATTCTTCCTAATATCTAACCTAAACTTCCCTTGCTGCAACACGAGAACATTGCTCCTTGTTCTGTCATCTGCCACCACTGAGAACAGTCCATCTCCATCCTCTTTTAAACCCCATTTCAGGTAGTTAAAGGCTGCTATTATATCCCCCCTCAGTGTTCTCTTGTCTAAACTAAATAAGCCCAGTTCCCTCCATCCTTCCTCATAAATCATGTTCCCCAGCCTCCTCACCATTTTTGTTGCCCATTTTTGATTAACATGATTTGAATGATGCTGTCTTTAAAGTTTCTATTTTGAAATTTGTTCAGCTTCAGAAGCTTTTCTCTATACAATTTAAATGTTGCCTAGCATATGTCAAGAAGTTCATACCTAATTATATAGCTTGCACAACACATCAAAAACAGCATAATGTAGACATATCTGTGTAGTTTTAAAACAGATAGCTGGGGGCCTGGTAGTCATTTAAAAAAAAAAAATATATATATATATACACACAGCACAATAGCTCTACCAACCTGTCCTGTGACCACTATGGCTCACTTAACAGTCCAAAGCATGTCATTGCAATTACATCATACACATTCCTGTTACAATATCCACATTGTGCATCCCATACTCCGACCTATCTACATACTTGAATGTCCATCACCATCACCCTTGCCTTTCACAATGGCACAATCTTGCCCCTAACCCCCACATATGGTAGGATGCCTTCATGGCAGTTATTGCTATGTCTATTTCTCAGTCCTTTCAGACATTGCTGTTGTTGTTGTTGTTGTTGTCATCTTCTTCTCGCTCCTTGGCTCTGCTGAAATTGTCATTATTGTCTTCATTGTTGCTTTCTGTAGGAGTTCCATACTTGGCAGACAGTGACAGATTAAGATTCATTGTGGCTCTAGGCAAACAGAAAATTGGAGGCCCCCCACCAAGTGAGGACAGATTTCCTTTGCACCCACCAGGGGGCTGTGGTTGGGTCTATCTGGCCTCCTCGGTACATCTGGGGTGAGCCAGGGAGCATGAGTGCTACTGAGGTGAAGGCGATCCTGGCCCTAAGCCGGCCCAGCCCCTTGGTCTGGTGAGTGTTGCACAGCTGGGGATATGGTCCCCCAGTGCAGTGGGATGGATCAGGGCTGGGGCTGATGGGGGGGGGGAGGGAGGGGGAGTAGGGGCACAGGCTCTACACCACCCCCAGCTGCTTACCTGCTTTTCTGCCAGCCCTGTCAGGGTAGAGCTGTCCCATCCCGTCCTGTCCTAGTGGCACTGTTGCTGGTGGCTGCCTGCAGATGCTGGAGAGTGAAAGCAAGGCTGCCCATGAGGACTTCTGGTAGGAGGCAACTCTGGGAAGCCACTACCACCTGCTGGGAGCCCTGCGCCTGCCTCTGGTCTGGCCAGAGGGGAGGAGGTGCCTGCTGCCTGCCTCAGATGCCCATAGCCAGGACACCCGTGTGGGCTGTGCAGCTCATAAACTTGGGCAGCTGAAGTGGTATTTTGCAATGGGGTCACTCTTATTTCACTGTAGCTCAAGTGGAATAAACTGATTTGAATGTTGCAGTGAAAACAATGAGGATAATATGCGCCTATTCTATGGGCCTCAAGCAGAACATGAATGTTGTAAGCGATTCAGATCAAGGACTATTTCCATGAAATAGCCTACATTTTTCCTTGAGATATTCTATAATATAAATAGCAAATTATACACTGACCAGAACAGCTCAGGAGATATTAAGTTCAACCATCTGATCACCAAACCTAACCATGGTTTGATTTCAAATCTGCTGCCTTGCCCCGTGTGTGTGTGTGTGTGTGTGTGTATTAGGGGTGTGTGAAGTGGGCCATATTCAATTTGGACTTGGATTCGGCCCAATTCAGGGGACAGTGATTCAGTTAACTGATTCAGGTCACTGTCCCGATTCAATTCAGTCAAATCCTAATCTGAAGATTCAATTCTGATTCAGAGAATCAGTGATTCGGCCATAGACATAGCTTTATATGATTTTTCTAGGAACCTGAAGGTTCCAGGTGCAGCACTTGAATGCTGAGATGGTGGGTCGATCAAGCATCCCACAAGAACATGGGTTCCCCCCCCCGCCCGCATGCTCTGTGGCAGACCTGGAAGTGAAGTGGACCAGAAGTACTTCCGGTCCATCTCTGGGTCTGCTGCTGAGTGCGTGGGGGACCCCCCCCCGCACCTCCCTGACTTGGCGATCAGCTGCATGGGGACCCTGGGTGCTCCCCCCCAGACCCAGGAGGCACCAGTCACTGAGCCAGGGGGTAGGGGGGTTCCCCATGTCCTCTGTGGTGGCTCTGGAAGTGGACCAGAAGTGCTTCTGATCTACTTCCGGGTCCACTACTGAGCACACTGGGGCCCCCCCCGTGCTCCTGTGGGATGCTTCATCCACCCCACCATCTCGGCGTTTATAAACCACCTTGAGGTACGTAGAAAAAACATATAAAGCTGTGTCTGTGCCCAAATCGTTGAATCTCTCCGAATCTATCCAGATTGAATTGGAGGCTTCTGATTCGATTTGGAGAGATTAACGGGTCTCCGGATTCAATTTGGTTTCAGAGATTCAGTCGCTGAATTGGGCCGACTCTCCTCTGAATTGAATCAGCAACCAAAGCTTCACACAGTCCTGTGTGTGTGTGTGTGTGTGTGTGTAAGAGAGAGAGAGGGAGAGAGAGAGAGAGATGGGTCATGATGGGTCATGCATATATACTTATTCATGATGGGGCAAGAGAGTGGAGATATATAATTTAAGACTGTAAATAAAAGTGTAAAATGAAAGCTGTAGTTTCTCATCACTTTACAGGTAGCACCAGGTAGTATGAAACTAATCTAGCAAAATCTATTTTCTGCAAACACATTTTTTGATAGAAAAATGACTGCTTTCTTTCTGTTAGCACTTTTTTATTTAGAAAGAGTGAGAAAATTAGAAGAAACAATTTAGAAAAAATTGATGAAAACTTATTTTTTATCCCCTTTGAAAGTTCTTGTGCTTCTCCATTACTCTGTCATTCTGCAGTTTGTTGCATTACATAGAAAGAAGATCCGTTTACATAAGCAAGGAGCTTCTGCAAATAAATAGGGTGTGAACTATTGTATAATTCTGTGTGATTGTTTCAATTTGATGGAAGAAAAGGTTCAATTCACCCACATCAGTATGTCTGTAAGGAAAAATTATTTTGAAAATTCTGTTAGTAAAATCGACACCATGTCAGTAAAATCAACACTGTGTTTGTATTCTGCAAAGGTTGAATGCTGTAGCCTGTGTACTTTTGGTTGGACTGTGCAATGCTTATTTTAGACTCACACACACAGCACTATTGAAATTTATGGAACCCTTCCTCTAAGAATTCTCTCTTTTGAGTAAGCATTTTACATCACTGTTCTTTGGTAATCTAAACTGCATGTTTACAATATCTAGGCTAAGAAGCACGTTTAGCACAGAAGCAATTCACAAGTGTCACTTTAAGATTATGTTTTCTGTAATCCTCTATAATAATTTGCTTCCATTTATGTCTTTGTCATTCTGTCTGTCATGCTCAAAAAACCGCGTTTGCACTCACTTTTCTGGACTTTTAGTGATTGATTTAAATTAGTTATGGTGTACTCTTGGTATCCAAGCAAACATTGTCCCTTAATATCCTTACTTTAACTTTAACCCATAATACCCTTACCAAGGTGAAGCAGAGAATAGACAGCAATTGAATGCAGGAAGAATGGCAAGAGTAAGACAAAACACAACAACTGAGCAAAGAGGAGATCATAGAAGAGATGCAATGGAAAGGCAAAGGGTTCACAGAGACAATAGAAGACAGGCTGAAAGAGTAGGCAACAATAGATTCACTGAAGATGAGATTGAGGAACATAGTTGTGGATTGATGAACGTGGTGTGCCATTTTGTAACTCTTTAAACTTCCAAGCTGAAAGACCATCAGATGGCCAATTCTGGAGTTATTGTCATGAGGTTAAAGTGAGTCTGCCTCCAAAAAGACTGTATCCACAGTATTTGTGGGATTTCATGATGAATGGGAACAATGAGCGTTACCAGAACTTTAGAACAAACATTTGATCATACAACAGTGCATTGTCTGTTGAGCAACCATCATTTGGTGAGATGTATGCTTCATGGACCATGTGGAGGATTGAATCCAAATGCACCATGCATGGAAAATCATCAATATCTGAAGAAATATCCGGAAGGTTTTACAGAGGAGACACTTGGAAATGTTGATGGATACCAATTGTATAGGAGACAACCAGGCAAAACAGCTCAAGTTGGCTATGACACAGTGGATAACAGAAACGTGGTACCCTATAACAAGTAGCCTATTTTTGCCTGTCATTTTTGATGGGCTTTTACAGTAGTTATTGCTAGAATGTAAACTAAGGTGCGGATTTAACAACATGTCAACTCCGTAGCAGCTACCTGTGTGTGTACTCTTACAAGGTGGTGTGTGTAAAGTAACTTGCTGCTACACAAAACTGGAGTAAACCACCTTGTATTCACAATGGAATATGTGTGTGTCAAGGGCAGTTGCCATGGAATAATAGACATAGACTAAGTTCATACCCCAGTTTACTTCATTCTTGTTGGCTCGCCTATATCCAATGCAAAGTAAGATGAACTGAATAAAGTGCAGTTTAATTCTGAATAAGCAGTGTTGTAATAATGGGTGGATGAGCAAAGCACAGACAATGGGTGCTGCCTAAGGATAAGTGTGATGCCAGAATGGAGCTAGGAGGTGCCTCACCCTTGTGTCCCTTTCCCCCAGAACCCTGCAACATCCCTGCAGTAGCTCTGGCCCTGGCAATAGCAGTAGGGATAACAGAGCAGAAGTGGTACACAAATGTGTGCGTGGTGTGTGTATGAGACAGGCTTCAGTGAAGACCATTCTGCAAAACGTAGTTCTAAAATTGAGAAAATGGCACTAGGTTTCTGTGAAAGAGACTCTGGAAGTACTGGCAATGCTTCCCAGAGTTTTATAGTGTGTGGGAGGGCACCATCTGCTACATCTTTTATAAAGGTTGCATCAGAATTTTTAACCTTGTTCACATTCTCACTGCCTGACCAGAGAGTTCTTTTGATTGCTGTGTAGAGGAGTAGCAATTGCTGTATAGAGGTGTAAGGGAACGTGCCCTATCTGTGAAAAAATATCTTCTACTTTGACACCTGAAAGATCTGTGTTAGGGTTTCTCTTGTTAAAATGAATGCCTGTACATTTGACTTCTCTGTGACCTGGAACAGTCCAGCTGCACCTTCCCACACACCCTTCCCAGACTCCCCAACCTCCCTCTGGACTGGGAAAGGTGAGGCGGAATTTCCCCCTAGCTTGACTTCTCCTGCGCTTGAGAAGAGTTGAGCTGCCACTGCTCTCCCAAACTTTTCCAGAATGGGTTTTGGGGGAAAGAGGGACACAGGCATGTACAGCCTTTCCTCACCATTCCACTCCTCCTGGGGCAAGTAGAGGCATGGAGCAGCAGCTGCTTCCTGGCACCTTCACCAGACTTGGTTGACCCAGGGTACAGGAGGCATCTGGAGGCTAGAGTGCCTGTAGACTCCTCTCTTGGAAAGATTCATACTGCTGCAAATTTCCCAGAAATTTTAAGTGGTAGGAATGAATGACTGTCCAGGGCTACAATTTGCATTGCCCCCTTTACATTTCTAGAAAGAGCCTCTCTCATTTTTGAGGCAGGACTGGAGTCATATATTTCCTAGTTAAGAGGCAAAGGCTTCTTTCTATAGTATCTGCTTCTATTTAGTAGGTTTTCTATTTGCCTGGAACTGTGTGAGGCTGGTTAAACTGTCCCCATATCCAGATAGTAACATCTTCTTAAGTATTCCCATGGAATTGGGATATTTATACACCAATATATGATATCAGAGCACAAATTGCATTATAGATATGTTTGACATTAGGCTTTGGCTGAATGTATTAATCAAACTTGCTAGCTGATGTGTTGTTTTTAGTACCCATTAGGGATCCCAGGAAAAAGTTAAAAGCCCTTTGTAAATTATAAAGAGTTTAATATGAAGAGTGATTGTGGTGGGAGACTCTTTGTTGCGGGGAGCAGAAGGTGCCATTTGTTGTCCATACCCCTTCGCTTGAGAGGTCTGCTACCTTCCAGGAGCCAGGATCTGAGATGTAATGGTGAAGATCCTAGAGCTAGTCCATGCTACAGATCACTACCCCGTGGTCCTTGTCGACATGGGCACCAACGACTCAAGAGAGAAACAACCCCTGGAGAATCAGGAGAAACTACAAGTCCATGGGGGTGAAGCTCGAGGAACTAGGAGCACAAGGGATCTTTTCCTCAATCCTCCCAGTTAGAGGCGGTCATTGGAGGGAGGAGTGCATTGAAGAAGTCAACTGAAGGCTTCAGAGATGGTGCTGCCATGTTGGTTTTGGATTCCTCAACCTTGGTATGCAGTTTAATGGCACTGCATAGCATGGTCTGCATGCTAGAGATAGTATTCGCCTCCCGGGCAGAGGCAAGAAGCTCTTCTCTATGAGAATCTCTGACTTGCTGAGGAGGGCTTTATCCTAGGAATGTCTGGGGGAGGGAGGGTAGATTTCACTGCTGTACACAAATCCTCTGGCCAAGATGACGCAAGGGAGGACTTTCAAGTAAGGGACATCCAGAGGAGTATCAACACCCTGAGGCACTTGAAGTGGGACAGAAAAACTAACATGACTAGGGATGAACTCAGGTATCTTTATGGGAATGCCAGAAGCATGGGCAACAAACAGGATGAACTGGCACTCCTGGCAGATGAGGAATTTGACCTCATTGGGCTGATGAAGACCTGGTGGGATGATACATATGACTGGGCAGTGGACATTGAGGGCTATAGGCTCGATAGCAGGGATGGGGAACCTTTGGTCTGCCAGTCGGCCATGGACTCCATTTCCCAGTCGCCCCTGCCTGCATGGCATTTGCATGGGGGCCTCAGCTGTGCTAGCAGCACACACAGCAGAGGAGTGCAGGGGGATGGTCTGGAGCTGCTGGGAATGTGGGACAGTTCCCACAATTAGCACAGGATAATTGAGGAAAGATGTAGGTTGGACATTAGGAAAAACTTCTTTTCTGTAAGGGTATTTAGACTCTGGAACACGCTCTCAGGAGGAGTGGTGCAGTCATCATCCTTGGAGATGTTCAAGAGGAGGGTGGACAAGCACTTCATTGAGCTTGTTTGAGTCCAATAATCTCCTGCCCACCAGACTTGATGATCTTACAGGTCCCTTATGGTCCTTTGATTCTAGGATTCTAATGACACACATGTGCAGAAAGAAAAAAAATCTTATAAATTATTTACTTTCATAACAATTAAAAAATAATTATGGTCATTTTTATTATTTTTTGGCAGGCAAATTAAAACACTCCTAAAGCTTGAGAGAGCTTACTTCAATCTTATTTTTTTAGGCATGAGTAACAGTTTCTGTAATTTCCATATCTCACTTACCAGTTAGAATATACTCAAAGAGATAACCACAGCGAGCAGGATATTTTAAAAATTCTAACGGAAAAAACCTGTAAATTTATTTCATGAGCAGGTTAACCACAATGTTGCATATTAATTTTAGCACAGGATTATTGACTTTTAAGTGATATTTTTAGGTGTGAAATTTAATTATTTTGAGAGTCACATTTGAATTTAAGAAACTGGATTATTAGTAATTTACCAGAAATAAATCAGAGGATGAAAACTCATTACTCTTTAATCTTCACTTTTTAAAAATATTAGGTGGTGAAATTTAAAGTGTTGATACTGATACTGAATATCTGTATTGGCATTTTAAATTATATGTAGATGCTATTTGATATTGCATAAACTACATGTAGGTTCCCATGTACAGCTGTCATCTTCAGTTGTCAAATACCATTTTCTAATTAGAAGGAACATTATAATTTAAGATCCCAGCCTGATCCTGTTGAAAGTCAGTGCCACAACTCCTATTTATTTCACTGAGACCTATGAGTGCTTAATTACTTCTTAGTTTATATTCTCTTTAAATAAAATGTAATAGCTTTGGTGATGCATAGGGGGTGCACGCAGGTGCATGTGCACCCCCTGAGCATGGTGGTGCACCTCCTGTGAAAAGGTACCACCTTTCACCACTCACCACCCCTGCCCCACTGCCGATACTGCCGGCGGCATCTGTGGGTGGTCGCTGACTGCCGGTTGGTGCTTGCCACCCCCCTCCCCACTGCCAACGGTGCCATGGCCACCTGTGGGAACTTCCCACTTGCTGCTGCCATGCTCCCACCACTGACAGTGCTGCTGCCTGCGGGAGCTCGCCATGCCCCCCCAGCCACTGGGGGCATGTGACATTCATGTGTAATAGAATTATATTCTTTTACTTTGTATTATATTAAATCTTCTAAAAACTCATCCATAGTGATGTCTATAGAAATCTTCTGCAGGTTGACTATATTCTAATAATATGCAAGAAACATAACTGTTCTTAACATAGTGTAGATCAGAGGTCTCTATGGATTGTGAAATTTGGCACCAGGGGCAGTAAATACAGCCACCCTTCCCTATTGCTAGCTTCCAAACCCTGAGCCTCACACAGGAGGTTGAGGCCAGGTCACACCCCCTCCCC
>NW_005842087.1:1545975-1550772 GCF_000455745.1 Alligator sinensis | reverse complement strand
CCTGCTGCAGCATGAGGCCAAGCCATACCCCTTCCCACCCCGGATCATGCCCCCTCCCTCCCCCTTGCAGGGCCAAGTTGAAGCCAGGATCACCCCTGTTTCTCTCTGCAGGGCCAGATGTGGCCCTGCCATGACTGCTCCATGCCCCATGTGGCCCATGTGCCCCATCAGCTGGATCCAGCCTGTGGATGGCCTGGGTTGAGCACCACCGGTGTAGATGATTAGGAATTTCATTTTACATAGGCAAATGGAAATATTGCACAGAGCTAGATCAGAGGGATTAAATGTTGTACTGTACCATCATCAACCAATAATATTTTTCATGTCTATAGCTGTAAACATTCATAATGATACAAAGTGCATATCATGCATGAAGGAGTTAAGGCTTAGTAAAGTACTGTTAGCTTCTGAGCTACAAAGACAGTAGCATTTCACAATATGAATTGAGTCGAATATTATTGTGATACTGACTGACTGTTTAGTTATTAGATAATTTTTTTTGTCTGCTGCCCCTACTAACTATAGTGTTAAGCTTTTTTATTATTATTGCATAATTTGTATGAGTATTTTAATCAGTACATAAACTCTTTATCTGTGCTTTCAAACCTCATAAGAAAGTCTTAAAAGATTAGCTTTTCATATTCTTAATTGAAAAGACTGTGAAGTAGACTTTCAGATGTGAAAGAACAGGTGATAGCATCTTGACCTGAGGTAAAAAGGAAAAAAAAAATAAAGTGAAAGTTTTGTTCATTGATGCAAATTTCAGCTACTAAGATATCTTTTCACAGTCATTCCCACATTACCTGCTTTTAAGTTAAACTGCAAACTGCCTTTGGCTTAGGTTTTGTTTCAACAGACTGACTAGAGATGTTTTCATTGGCAAGATGATAATGGCATCTGTATGCAAGTAGGCTGTTTTGTGGAGTTAGATCTTCCTTGACATTTTGACAACAGAAAGCAATTTGTGCTTTGAGTTTAGAGGACTATGGAATATAAGGAAAGAATACGGAGAGCTGGTCCACAAAGTTGAATAAAAATACTCAACTTTAAAACAGGGAATGAGGTTTTGAGCAATAAAATACTTGGCAAAAGTGTCATAATTCAAAACCAAGCTGTTTGTGTGGAAGTTCATCCTTTTGGTGCCAGTTGTCTGCTGTGCTTGATACCAAAGTATTGTCAGGATACCCAGGCTTGCCAGGTGCTATAGTCCTATTGAAGTCATTGAACATTTTGCTAACTTCAGCTAGCTGTGATTCTATCCACATCCCAACTTGAAGAGACTGGGGAGTATGGGTATGAACAACCATTACATTTAAATTAACCTAACCAGAATTAGGTCGATCTCAATGCCCACTTTTATGGGTGTTCTCAAGACTTAACCCCCCAAAAATGGCACACCTGATCTATGTTACTTCACCTCAGAAGGTGGACTAACTTTAGATTGAGAAAGGATTAATCTGATCTATGAAGGGCTGACCTGATCTTGTGAATGCCTGTATGCATTCATAGCACAGCCCAGCCACTTGCATCAGACCCAGGGCTACTACCTTGAAACCTGCTTGTTCCTAGTCCCCTGATTCCACCAATCTCTCCCCTCATCCCAGGTTACCTTGGGCTGTTCACAGCACTGCCAGCAGCAGCAAATGCCTGCTCAACCTGTTCCTGGTTTAGGTTTAGACAACTTAGAGTAAGCCTCCTAAACCTAGCTTGGGGCCCTGAACAATTATATGTACCCAATGTTGCTTAATAATTCAAGCAGGTTTATTTTCCAGTAGAAGGAACTATGGATTCTGTCTTTTGCCAAATTTAAATAGGGGCCTGTTACACATTATGTTTAGGTGGCTCCTGGAGCTCTTAGTCCTTGGGCTGTCCACACAGTAACAGCTAAAATTAGTTTCAAATACACTTTAGGCAGCATAGTTACATCATTTCAAGGTAGGTTTATCTCTGATCCGCATTACCACCCTCATGTTCCATGAATATGTGGCCACTCCTCACAGATGAGCCACCCAAGTTGTAGTCCTCCAGTATCCCAGGATGCAGTTTCTACTCCCCCACCCTCCTGTTCAGTGTGGACAAATTTTCCACCCCCTTAACTCTACTGCAGGGCGGGTGGGATGGGGAATTCTAGCACGAAGCCAACTCATCCTCCCATCTCAGGGGTGTGACCTTCCAGTGCACACTGGTGCAAACAGCCTGCAGAACACATGCAGCTAGCTAGGTTACAGGGTATGGATGGGTCCAGGAGTGGGGTCTAGTGAGGGTGGGGAGGGGAACAAGGTAAGGGGCCAGATTGGGTCCCCATGATCTGGGGCTTGCTTTCCAGGGCAGGGACAGTAGCTCCCACAAAAGTGCCTTTTCCCATTGCTTCCATCCTGGGAAGTATGAATGGCATCCCCCCACATCCCAATTCCAAATACAAAATTATTAGAACATGAGGCCTTCTCTAATTTTATTCCTTTTTATTTCTTTTTATTTTTTTACTTCCTTTTATTTTATTTTATCCTTCAGTGGCTGGCTGATTTCATTTCATCACCCTTCTTCCACCCCCACCCTCCATTTCCTTATTTGCTTTCAACCTCCCATCCCCCATCCCATTAACTCTGTGCCTCTCAGCTTCATGTTCCTGCCCCTCCTTGCCAATCCATCTCTTACATACAGAACAGGCTTAGAAGCCTGTCCTGGCTCACCAGCCCTGGAGTGGCAACTAGCAGCTGTAGCTCCTAGTCAGGTCCCTCTGCTTGCAAACCCTTTAATGGCAAGTCCCAGGTATGCACGTTGGGCATAGTCAGAAGGTTTTTAGCCTTAAGGAAGGGGTGGGCAATTATTTAAACTGGAGGGCCACTTAATGAGTTTTGGTGAGCTGTGGAGAGCCGCAAGGGTAGCCCCACCCATTGACAGGTGCCCCACGCCCTGGTTGCCACCTTGGGACTGGAAGTCCCACCCCTAGCCCTTGACCTTTGCCACTCTTCCGCCCCCAGGGGTTGGTGGGGGGGGGGGGGGGGGTTGAACCAGAAAAAAACCAAATTATACACTAAAAGTCAAATACCTACTATATTTTAATTTTATTCAAAAATATTTTTATCTTGAGTTGTGTTTGTGTAGCATATATAGAGGTAATTGCATAATAGTTCAAAAATAAAGTCTTACTCTTTTATATTGTTTGGGGTGTGGTTGGGGGTATGTGTGTATGGTGGCATGTGGGAAAGTGTGTGTAGGAGGGGTTTGTGAGAGGGTGTGGCTGTGTGTGAGGGGGTGTAGGGTGACCCCCCACACCCCCCCCCCACCATGGCACACAGCCCCCACTGCTAGCAGTAGCAGCAGGCAGGGGACTTTGGGGTGCTTGTGCCCTGTGCAGGTACTGCTGCCTGGTGGCGTGCAGGTACTGCTGCCTGGTGGCATGCAGCTCCAGCTGGAGCTGCACATGGTGGCAAGCAGTACAGCCAGGCCAGCCTGCCCTTATTGTGCAGGGCTCCCCAAAGTGTACATGCAGCTCTCAGCACTCATGCGCCACTGCAGGAAAGCCCCACACACTGGAACTGGCTGCCTTCCCTGCTGCCTGCTGCCATGTGCAGCTTCTGGGACTCTGCCAGAAGTGGCGGGGAGCCCTGCCTCCTGCTTCCATGGTGGCAGAGAGCAGGGAAGTCAGCCAGCTCCAATGCATGGGGCTTCCCCCTGGTGGTGCACAGGTGCTGGGAGCTTCATGTATGCTGCAGGGAGCCCCACACGATAGAGGTGGCCTGCCTGGCTTGCTGCCATGTGCAGCTCTGGCTAGAGCTGTGAGCCACTGGGCGGCAGCACCTGTGCAGGCAATGAGTGCCTTGAGGGTTAACGCCTGCTGCTGCCAATGGCATGGGCTGTCAGCCATGGGAAGGGTGGGGAGGAAGTATGAGCACACCCCCCACCCTCCCTCACACCCACACTCTGCCCATTTGAGCTCCACGTTCCTGCTGCCACCCTGGGCACCCAGAGGCTCTGTGCTCCCACCAGCCCCATGCTCCATGCCCCCACCCTGCTGCAGATCCACCGCCCCCACTGCAGCTCCCCCTTCTTCTACCCCTGCTGCTTCCCTACCTACTGCCTGGATCAAGCGCTGCAGGAGGGAGATGAGGAGGAACTGCTGGATACTGGGAAAGCAGTGGTAGCAGCAGCTCCTCCTGGAAGCTGTGTGCTGACTGGGCTGGGGCCCTTCCAGACATGCATGAGGGTGGGAGCGAGGCATGCAGGCTGGGTGGGTAACAATTAATTGGTGGGCACCCATGAGCCAGATGAAATTGCCTAGTGGGTCAGATCTGGCCCTCAGGCTGTATTTTGTCCACCTTCAAGGTAGGACTGCTCCAAACTTGAGTTAGCACTAACAACAATCAACATTTGTGCAGCTTAAAGTGCAGCATGTAACAGGGTCCAGATAGAGAGAGTTAACCTTCTGGAAGCTAAGAATTGTTTTTTCTGAAGAGCTTCCCAGCCTTTTATTGGTTCTTAAATAGTTTTATAAAATTGGGCAGAGTGGAATCTATGCTCTCAGATCTTAAGAATGAGCTAATATGCACAGACATTCTGCCACAGACTAAATGCGGGAATAAAAAGAAGTGTTTTTTTAATGCCAATTTGGACATTCATAAATAAAATATTTGAGGTTTGATTGTTTGGTACACAGCCTCATAGATTTGATGGTCTATAGCTGTTTCCAGTTATTTGTGTTTTGGCCCTGGTTGAAGGGCAACAGCTTCATTTTATGACAGCTTTCAAAGTTTCAGACTTCTTTTATTCTGTTCAAGAGTGCTGAAACATTTCCTG
>NW_005842087.1:1531712-1545965 GCF_000455745.1 Alligator sinensis | reverse complement strand
CTGAAAATTTGGTCAAATTGTGCCAAACTGTCTCCATTTTATTCGCATTTCTCTCTTTCTCTCTGTTTCATTCTCTCTTTGGTCTGGCTGGCTGGGTCCTTCCATTTTCCAGCTTCAGTGGTCATGTGGTTCTTGCAGGCACTCTTGACTTAGCTTCCAGAGCTGTGGATTGGGAGGAGGGGGGCAGCAGTGGCAGCAGCAGTTTGTTTAAACTTAACATGAGGATTGTATAAAATGTTCTGTGTAATCGGAAATGTTCTGACCACCTATATTCGGCATTTTACATGGTTCAACTAAGGGTATCATTGTTTTCATTAAGATCTTCAAGAAAACGGTTGCTGTGCTGACTACATGTTTAAGAGCCTGAAATAGGTTCAAGGACAAAAAGGAGAAAAGAACCTGTGATAAAGATGTGACTAGATGAACTGATTTTAGCTTGTGATCATCCCAGAAGATATGAAGAGGTTTCACTTTATTAGCCTGCAAGTGTGTTTCAGCAGTATTGCACTTGATGTTGCAAAGAGCTACAGTAGTTCAATTCCCAAGAAGAGCCCCTAGTGAAAGTAAAGGGACTGATAGTGTGAAAGTAAAGGGGCTGATAACAGTTCCCTTTTGCAGGATCAGAGATTATGGCTGCACAAAACAAACAAAAACCCCCCAATCCTGCCCCCCAAAAAACCAAAACAAGACAAACCCAATTGAAGAAATTTGGCTGGCAAGAATAAAATTGAGACATGGAAAAATAAGTTATTCTCTGTACCATATGAAATTAATTAAATGTGACATTGCTCTCACTTTGTTTTACTAACGTTGCATTTTCATATTGCAACAGTTCTGTAGTATGCCTGCTATCTTGATATCTGACATCCTCTTCTTTGAAACTGATATAAAAAAGTATACGTGGTCAAGCTGATATGTATCTTTTCAAAAAGAACTACAGCACATACTCATTAAATATAAATAGATTGTGAGAAAAATATTGCAACCTTGCATTAGTTTTATGGCAGTTTTGGAGCAGTTGAAAAACTTTCTTTTTCACCCTCCTTCACCAGGATTTTGATGGTTAAACTAGGTGGGTATTTCATGCATCTGTCAAAAAATATATACTTGCCCTCACTGGATAGGCAGGGAGGGGTCAGCAGCATTGAACTTTTTTTTAGTAATAGGCAAATACAACTCAATTACTAATTCTCCCAGCATCCTGTCTTCATCACTGATACTGTGCACTAGATACCAATGGAACAGTTATTACATTTTGAGCTACACACCTACTATTTAAATATGTAAATAAGTCCCTGATTGTACAGTGACCCTTACACTGGAGCAAACCTCTATTAATTTCAGTGACTTCACTCATGGATCTCCTCATGACATGGTCCAGGGCCTTAGAAGGTACATGAGCAGCACAATCTTGTGCCTCTTCCTGAAAAATGTCTGTTGATGGCATTAGGATTCCCTCATGAGGGCATAAAACTGAATCCAAAACATCTTTTCTTTCTAATTAAAAATCACTTAGGCAAGGAACTGACATTACACTTTTACCAGTATAAGTGATTGAAAAAACTGGTCTATACCCATAACGGAACAGGAGTTCAGTGCACACATTCTGGTTTAAAAATGGTGGAACCCAGTCTAAGATTTATGCCCCGCATCCCATCAAAGGATGAATGTGCGCTCTATTTTCTACTGATCCAAACTACACCACTTAAAGAAAACCTTTTAACTTGGATTGATTCTGCCTTGGGCTTTTTGAATGTCTGTCCTAACCTCACCAGGTATATTTGCTCCAATGTGGTAATAGTTTATGCTATCACAGGGTAGTTTGTGGAGGAAAAGGATCTGGAGCATTATGGAGCTACTAAGTTGTAGCATCAAATTATTTTTCCATTAATATCTGTGCTTCCCTGTAGCTTCACTTACTTTTTCAAGGCCAAGTCCTGCTCTTTTGAATGTTAATAGTGTAATTACTTTGACTTTTTTGGGGAACAAGATCAACTCATGTACCTTTGATTTATTACTGTATATAATACATCTATTTACAATTAAATCACATTTTCCTATTTTTTTATTCTGGTTAATTTTATCCAAACTTAGTCTTACTTCCACATTTGTTTGTTACTCTACAGTTGACACTCCAGATCCCTATGTGGAGCTGTTTATCCCATCAGCCCCTGATTGTAGAAAGAGGACAAGGCATATCAATAATGATATTAATCCTGTGTGGAATGAGTCATTTGAGTTTATTTTGGACCCAAACCAGGAAAATGTTCTGGAGGTAAGTTGTGCATTGAGATGCAACTGGACATGGAAGATGAGCAACATCTGGAGGGTTAAAATAACATTTTGCACTTATGCAGCATCTATCATCTGAGGATTTCAGTATGTTTGTTTAATGTTAAAGGATGGATTTTGCCTTTGGCCATGAGGCTGAGCAAGAGAAGTTATATAAGTTGCACCATCCCAGAGGTAGCTCTAGAAGACCTTGTGACTCTAAGGCATGCATCTGAGTCACAATTTCTTCCCTGCCTGCTCCAGAGGTTTAGTAATGTGCTGTTCTTCACAATAGCAGCAAATTATTACTTATTTCTACTGCCCCTTACCTGACTCAGCTACTTGACCAGAAAATAGGGTAGGGTGGAGCTAAATTTCTGCCCATTCTTCACTCCTCCCTGACCACAAAGTCTTCTGACCCATTTTTAGAGGTGTTCCCAACTGGAGTTATTTTTAGTCATCCTGGGGGTATAGGCTAAAGCCTAAATGGGATCCTTTGTGGGCTGCTAACCAGTTGACACTAAACCATTTGAGTTCCAATAGTCCTCCAGTGTCTTCCCATGTAGTTCCCTATTGGATCAGGAGAGAGTCCTTATAAGCAACTCAATTTACTGTAGCTTAGAGAATCATGGGATATGCTCTGAGAATTCCTAGTGACACACGAATGACTGCAACACTGTGAAGACAAAGTAACTGGTTTGCCAGACTTGAGTTCCAGTCACTTAAACTACATGATTTTGCTAGGTGTGCACAACTTGTATTAGGAAATCCAAGAACAGGATTTAAAACCCTAGCTTGCGATTCCCTGTTTTACAAGCAAGGGGAAGAATATCTTGCTGAAGTTAGGAATTGGCAAGAAAAATGGGAATGTGTAATTTTCTTTCATTAGGCCATAAATTAGGCAATATTTAGAATACTTCCTAGTGCTCTTCTTAAAGCTGGCCTACTGGGGCTAGGAGGGAGAGACCAAGTCAAAGGATTTGTAGCTCAGTGAATCAGTGTTTCCCTGGATAAGAGGCTCAGGGCCCTTCTCCCAAGGAGAAAAAATTCCCCATTGCTTTCCATCTACTTATCCAATGATTGTTAAGTGCAGGGTGCAGGGTCTTAATTTCAAGAGGAGAGCAACATAGAATTCAAAGCTACATGTAAGTGCCAGAAATGGAACTTTCATGGTTGGCTAAATGCCCCATAGACATGTAAAGTAAAATAGGATTCTGCCTTCTGAATCAAGTCTTCACTACTTCCCTGACTCGATCTTGAGTGTGTGTGTGTCTCTGTCAGCTTTCTTTATGCATGGCCCTTCTGAAGTTAGAACCTTCCTAAGAAAATTCTAATTTAGGCTTTAGAAACAAGCAGAAACTATGGTTGGATCCTCTAGTAAAGCCTTCAGTAGGTCCTGAAGTCTTGAAAAAATGAGCAGTGTAGAAAACTGGGGATGGGGAGCAGGGTATAAAGTTTACATTCTAATATTGACATAATTGAAAGAATTCTCAAGTAGGGATCCTGGTTTTCTCGGATTAAAAAAATCCCCCATTTTCAGATTTAAAAAAATAATCCCAAATCCACGTTTTTCCATGATTAAAATGAAACGCCACTATACACACACACACACACACACTAATATATATATATTAGTGGAATTTCATTTTAATTGTGGAAAAATGTGGATTTGGGGTTACTTTTTATCAAATGAAAATTGGGGATTTTTTTTAAATCAGAGAAAAGTAGGATCTCTGCTCATGTGTCATACTCTGTTGGTTATACTCTTGGACAACTTCTTTGGCTTCAAACTGGGGCCACAATTATGTAGTGAGTATAGAATTTAGGTCTACCAGAGTTAAAAATAAGACCTGTTAAAGAAATGATCATTAATGACTAATGACTTATCCAAACTCAGGACAAAACCATGTTTCTTCAAGACAAGACCATGCCTCTTTCTGTCATATATCTTTAAATACCATGACATCAAAGAACAAATGCAAAGATAGACATGCATTTTGTACCATACTGTGGTCTTGGTCGTTTTCTATTATGATAAAGACTGTGTCACCTGCTCCCATTATGGTATGGTCTTAGGTCATCTCCTGCTATGCTAAGAACTGAGACAGTTTTTAAACACCTCTTGTATATTTTATGAGTGGTTTCTCAGCTTTTAGTAGGGGTTTATACAGTCATTAGAAAGTATAATATTTTATAAGCTGGCACATAGTCAATTTCTAGTACAATACAGCTATATCCAGTTGCCAGAATCACATCACTATCCTTTTTCACAGCTACCTGGATACATTTTAAATTGGGATTTGGTTGTATTTGCTTACAATAATGAAAGATTTTCATGTGTCCCTGGAAAATATGCTATACAGTCCCTTGAAAATTGCCTCTCAAGAATGAGTGATATTATGTCATAATGGTAAATTGCATATCAGTTTACAGAAAAAATATACTTCTCCTAGCAAAGATTTGCTGTAACTTTGGCTTTCTACAATACTGTAGTAATAAACTTTGTTTAGTTTTTTAAGAAGTCTATACTCTGCAGGAGGCCTGTTTGATTTGGAGATTCGGCCTCCGAATCAGATTAGGCTGAATCAATTCAGGACAGTGATTTGAATCGCCAAATCAAATCACTGTCCCCCAAATATAAATCCGAAGCAAATACTAGCTGCTTTGCGCAGGCCTAATATTTGCCTGTGTCTGGGCTATGACTATGGATTACACGGCTTAGTCACATTCTTTTCTTTAACCTTGCCTTTTTTGTTTCAAATACTTTTTTTAAGTTATATGAATTTAAAAGGTGATAATCAAAGATGAACTAAAGGTTTGTGTATCTTTTCTAGATTACTTTAATGGATGCCAACTATGTCATGGATGAGACTCTCGGTACCTCAACATTTCCTATATTGTCTCTTAAAGTGGGAGAGAAGAAAGAAGTTGTATTTACTTTCAATAAAGTGAGTCACATGTTTCCATAACTTTGCCTCTTTTGAAGCAGCATTGAACAAAGTGATGAAGTTTATTGGAGTGGGATTGAGACATTTGGCCAGTTTGTGTATTTGTAAACAGAATGCATTAGCTTCTCTTTGGAAAGTATTCTGTATGATTCAGAAATGTCAAGCTATTGCTCTGGAACAAATCTCCACATTTAGTTTAATTCCATGGGATCGTATGGGCATAAGAAATTACACAAATGTTGGCATGCAACTTGTTACTTTCACTACTGCTATTTATAGTTCCTTGAACATTAAAGGGATTCTTTTATAGATAGCACTGCTAAAAAGGCTAAGGACAGACAGCTTACAACCCAAGGCTGAAATGATTCAATCTTCACAGGTTAGTCTAAGATGCACAGATCGAACCAATAAGAAAGTGAATAGACATGCATTTTCAATTCCAGAAATGCAGGCACAGGCCTGCAGTGGTCCATGCCAGAAGCCGGGGGGGCTAGAGCATGCCTCCCTGCTTGTCTGGAGCAGACAGCTTGGGCCAAGGCTTGCCTACCCACCCTGTGAGGGGGAGTTTGCAGGGGAGGTGCAAAACATTCTGGGATGCTGGGGTCTGTAAGTAAATTTGTATCTGGAAGGGATCTAGAACCTAAAGTTCAATAAACTTGACTTATCCTCAGTCAGTTAAGTCTGATACTACATCCATCCAGGTTCATCTTAAACCAGTTTCAACCATTTTGATAGCTGTTTACGTGCACTGAACTTCTGTTGTATTACAGATATGAACTGGTTTCTGATCACTTATACTGGTATATATGTAATTTCAGTCCCTAGACTAAATGGCGAGCAGGAATATTTGGTTAACACATAATAAAGCACTATTGATTGTTGTAATATTAAGGCAAGTCACAATTTCTCTATTCTGTTTGGGTTTTGGGGAATATAATTTAGTTAATTTAGCAGCACCTTCAGCCTATACTATAAATCCTGAAAAGTGGTTGATTTGCAAAACATTTTTATATAAATGCTATATACAGATACTATCTCAGCTGCTATTTACAGCTGAAATATTTTACAGTTCTGCTTTATGAATCTATATGAACAGAAATATTTATTGCACAACTTTTTAAAGCTTTATGACACATGGCATAATCATTTAAGCACATTCTGGAAAAGCAAATAGTTGGTTAAAGCCTGTTTATGTAAATCAGTTACAGTATGTACATTAGGACTGGGGACAGAAATTACACACAAACTGGTATAAGTGATCAGAAACTAGTTCAAATATGGAACATAACAGAAGTTTAGTGCACATAAACCACTTTCAAAATGGCCAAAACAGATTTAGGTTAAATTGGTTTATTGAACTTCTGTCTCAGATCCCCTTCAGGGTCACTTGAAGTCTCAGTCTCCCTGGATCCTGTGATGCTTTGCACCTTACCTGAGCCTCCCCTCATGCTCTCCCCTTGTAGGGTTTACAGGCTAGCCTTGGCCCAAGCTTTCTGCTCTAGCTGAGCAGTGAGGTGTGCTCTAGCACACCCTACCTTCTAGCCTGGGTCCCTGCAGGCATGTGGCTGCATTTCAGGAATCAAAAGTGATTGTTTATTCACTTGCTTATTAGTTCAATCTATGCAGCTAAGACTAACCTGCGAAGATTGAATTGACTCATCCTTGGGCTTTTTGACTGTCTGTACTTAACTTAGGTGTTGGCATGTAATTAAGTTGGTAGCCTGAGGGTTGATGTAATTTTAACACCTTGTTTTTAAGGTATTGCTTAACTTATTACTTTTTGGTCTCTTCTATTTTGACTGGCTCTGCTCCACTGACATCTGGTTCTGCAATGACATGAGATAAGAATTCTCATATAGTTAAAGCAATGAAGTGGGGAAATGGGGTTAATGAGGAAACATGTTTCATATTTTGCATTAATGTAATGTAATATCTTGTCACATTGCAAATATTTTTTTCTTACCCATCCACTGATGCTATTGCACAGTAACTCTAGTTACTGTGCATTTAGTCCAGGGGTGGGCAATTATTTTGGGCAGAGGGCCAGTTACTGAGTTTTGGCAAGCCATCGAGGGCCACATGATAGGCAGCCCAGGGCAGATAAATATTAATTTTCTAAATTTTTTAGGGGCCCCACGGGCCAGATAGAATGGCCTGGTGGGCTGCATCTGGCCCCTGGGCCGCATTTTGCTCACCCCTGATTTAGTCAGTACTTCATTAAGTAAGTACTAAATTAAATGCACAGTAATTAGTAGGGGTGTGCGAAGCGGGCCCTATTCGATTTGGATTCAGATTTGGTCCGAATCAGGGACAGTAATTTGATTAATTGATTCAGATCACTGTCCCTGATTTGATTGGCTGATTCCGAATCTAAAGTTCAATGTTGATTTGGAGAATCAGCGATTTGAACACAGACACAGCTTTAAATGTTTTTTTTACATACCTCAAGGTACCAGGTATGGTTTGTGAATCCTGCAATGCTGGGGTGGATGAAGCGTCTCCCAGGTCCCCCCTCCAGACCAAGGAGCCACCAGTCACTGAGCCAGGGGACCATTGGGGAGGCCCCCAGCATGCTCCTCAGAAGACCCGGAAGTGGACTGGAAGTGCTTCTGGTCCGCTTCCAGGTCTGCTGCTGAGTGCGCTGGGGAGCCCCCCATGCTGCTGTGGAGGCCCCAGTGTCCACGCACCCCAGCATTGCAGCATTCATGAGCCACCTGCTACCTAGAATTATGTAGAAAAAACATTTAAACCTGTGTCTGAATTGCCGAATCTTTCCAAATCTCTCTGAATCGATTCATGGGACTCTGATTCAATTCAGAGAGATTAAAGGGTCCTCTGATTAGATTTTGGTTTGGAGATTTAGCCACCGAATCAGGCTGAATCTCCGTCATATTGAATCAGGGACCGAAGCTTTGCGCAGCCCTAGTAACTACTGTGCATTAATGAATGTGTAGACAGACCCAGTACTGAGTGAAATCTTTTGGAAGCAATATGTTTTGCTTTTCCCAAAAAGTATTCTTTTTAAAGGGACCTCTTTATATAGCTGACCAATATTTTTTTTTTAAAGTGGCTCTATACGCTTTTATGACAAGTTTATATTCAAAGTGCATATATTTTCCTTTCCCTATACATGATGTAACTGAATTTAAATATTTTTTGTTTAGGTCACAGAAATTACTTTGGAGATGTCTCTTGAGGTCTGGTAAGTATATGACTTTAAAAAAAATCTGTAGGGAATGACTGTATAATCTGTCTATATTTTTCCTGTTACTTGCAGGGCTTTTTTCCCCCCACAAAAATCTTTGTTAAGTGAAACGCAAAAAAAACAGGTATTACAGTTCAAATATCAAACACTGAAAACTCAAGAGAATCCAAAACTGAAGTTTACACCTGCAAAGTAACACAGTTATTGACTTAAAAGGAACCACTGATATGGGGAATATCATGCACATACATTCCTATGTATTCTATGTATTTGCAGGTTCAAAACTATAGTAGTAAGTTCCTTGATCCTTTTCAAAAGTTCTGTCTCTTGTTAAACTTTATAAGCTCACCAGGCTTCCAGCCACAGCAGGTATCTGTATGATTTTACTCTTTTTTAGGAATGTTGCACTCTGTTAGTCAACATCTATGCCCATTTATGGGAATATTCGCTATACCTATTTCAAATAATGGCCCTGCTGAAGTCCAGGGCATAGCTGAAGTCCAGGGCATAATTTATACTGAACCAATGGAACCAGGATTTAACCCCACCTGAAAACATATGCATACGTTTTCATAGGGTTAGGGACAATATAAGAAGCTAGTAGTGTTCTATTATGCATTCTCTAGCAGTCATATTCATAATTATTTTATATCCATCACAGACCCATAAATATTACAAAGGTAAAAATTAGTCTTCAGTTATATTTGTGTGTCTTGGTTAATAGGTCTGCCATTTTTTGAAAGATTCTCTCAGGATAACAATGGGTAGGCTTGTTTGTTTATTTTTTAAAGCTGGAAACTGTGTTATAATTGAAAAATGTCTTGGATGAAATTCTATCCCAGTCTAATCTTCATAGGCTTTTATATCACCCTCATTGTTGCAGTACAGATGGCTTTTGGTGTTGTCCTTTTTCTAGGTCTTGAAGGCACACAGAAAGAGAGCTAATTATAATAGGCCATTAAGTAGGGGTGCCTATACATGTGCAGGGATATTGCTCTGATGCAGTATAATTAAAAGTGTAATTACAGCGCGTCAGAGTAGACTCAATTAATCGAGTCTGTTGGAGCATGGTAATTACTGTGTTCCAGCGGACTCCAGCGTCATGTGTATCAGTGTCCCTGTGCTGCAAAATGGTGCTAAACAAGCTTTAGTTAAAGCACCCCCACCACCATTTTTCAGTGCGGGAACGCGGATACATGTGACGCTCCAGGTGCTTTAATTAGAGCAGTTCTCAGAGGTGCTCTAAGTAAAGTGCCCCCTACCTCCATACCTCCTGGAGCATGTGTATAAATGCCCTAAGTGACTAACATCTGTCACCGCTTTTTTTTGTCCATCTCTTGTTCTCTTTCTAGGCAAGGAACAAAATGCACCTTAAGGGATAGTGAGGTATGAAGACTTTCAGTCCAAAAGTTATGAGCTCCTGAAAACGTAGCTTTAAAAATATTTTCATTAAAGTAGTAATTAGGAATAGTGGCTATAGGCATTTTAGAAAATATAACTAGGGGCTGTGGAAAGCACCCTCCAGGGTTTAGTTCAGCTTGCTGTTTATATCAATATATATCTGTGTGTGGTCTACTAGACCACATGTAAAACTTTTTCATGCTTCAATATTTAAACACAATGGAGCATGAGTTGTGTTTGATTAATTTACACTTATGATGCAAAATCAAGATAAGCCTCAGAGGCATGTCTTATTGCAACATATAGCATACTGCAGTGTATTTAAATGAAATGAGTAAAAGGGCCAATATCTGCTCACAGTTATACTCTTTCAACTCTTTCAAGGCCTGTCCAGTTACCCAGTCAGACTTCTGTGTTTTAATTATAAACTTCTGTTTATAATTTTCATTTAACTTGTACAATTATTATTGCATGCATTTTTGTGGTTCATTGCTTCTAGGTTTATTCTGCTCATTGTAGTACATGATAACTTGACTTAGTGTCTCTTGAGGTATATTTCCACTTTACATAAGTGGTCACATATTTACAGATACATATTTTTCTTCATAAGAGCCCCTTGATTAGGTGCCTCATATTTACACTGTCAAAATACCTCAGAGCTCAAAATGAGGAAGTTTCAATGAAAGAGATCACAGCAAAGACCCTGAACCACCAAAAATACGTTTAATTTAAATTAAATTAATTTTAAACATTTTATACTGTGATTAGTACCCACAGCGTTAGTGTTAGACAAATGCTTAACTGCTTGGCTGGACTGGGATGTTTATAATAAGTTATCCATGTTTATAAAGCGATCATTTTAGGAGTATTGGGGGTGACACTCTCAAAGTTGTGTACAGCAGGGTTCAGCATCCTTTTGCCTATCCCAGTAGTCCCATTCTCCTTGTCTGCCTCACACTCCCTCCTCCTACCTCACCTTCAACTTGCTTCCGAGATGGTACTGCTGTGGGGAATTATCAGTACAGCCAGTAGACCAGAGGTTAGAACTACTTACCTTCTCTTTACTATACGCGATGGAGAATGGGAGGCCAGTGTACAGAATCGCTAAGAAAACTCCAGCCCAAAACTTAGGTCCTGCTGGAGATTCATGCATACATTTTTGATATGTCAGTTTAGAGAAAAGCAGAGAAAGAGGTCCAGTTCTCCTCAAAGCTATGCCAGTTCAGCTCCTACTAAATTCAATACCTAATTTAGCTATAGTTGTTAATCTCAGAAGAGACGGCAAGGACTAAATAGGTATCGATATTAACTTATCATTTCATGCCTTGCTATGGGATCTATAAGTCAACATTATCCATGTTGGTGGAAGCTTTGCTGCAATTCTTTCTGCTTTCCTCTGGGGATAAACAGAATTTGCCTTTTTTTGACTGCTACATAATTTTTTCTAATGGTTTTCAAAACATTTTGTAACAGTACAAAAAGCATATTTTATGTCCCACTACATGATTTTATGTATCAGTACTAGGGCTGTACGAAATTTCACCAGCTGTTTTGTTTCAACGCTGTTTTGGCTTGTTTCAAGCTCAAAACAACGAAATCAAAATGAAACGAAAGGCTTTGAAACAGCCTCAAAATGAAATGAGGGCAGTTGAAATGCTTCAAGTTTTCTAAATGTTTTGAGCTTCGAAGCTGAAGTTGGGCTTGCTTGCAGGGAAATAGAAAGTAAGGAGTGGGAGGGGGAGGAGGGAGAAAGGACTGCTCTGATATTGACTGTCTAGCTGGCCAGTGACTGTGATCTTTCCCTGAAGTCCCTTCCAATCCCAGTGCTCTGGGGGAGGGATAGAAAAACAGCATCAAAAGCAGCATTGTTTAAACTGAGCTGCTTTCTGCCTTGGGGTCAGTTACTGAGCTGTGTCTTCCAGCAGCTCAGTAGCATCAGACAACAAAGGCTATTATTTCCTACTTGCTAGCCTACCAAGTGGGATTCATCAATACCTTTTGCTTTCTATACCCTTTTATTTTATTATTATATTAATTCATTCCTTTCATTTTATTCCTTCCCCAAAATCCTTTTTGTTTTTGTTAGTCTGTTTTGATTTTTTCCCCCAGAAATCAAATTTGTGCTTTCTCTCACAGTATGCATTCCATTCATGGTGCAGGGAAGCAAAGCACATATTGCATATTATAATATAGAATTTATACAGGAACACATGCATACATTTAAATTTTTTATTTATTACATAAATAGATAAATACATCGATACATTACATAAATACACATACATATACAATTATCTACATACATTACATAAACCAGATTACATTACAGAAGAACACAGATTTTCCAGCACACCAAGGCAAAGACACTATGAAACACACCATGAAGTGTGCTGGAAAGGTAGGTGGCAAGCCTTCAGGGAGGGGTGGAAGAGGGGGAGAGGGAGAGCTGTAATTTCCCCCCCACCCCAAACTGAGACGCAGCCTCTTTGCTACAACTAGCAGGCATGAGGCTTCCAGTTCTACAGGCAGCAAGGAGAGGAGAGCAGTGCCATTGCCTGTGCCTGAGTCTGCATCCCCTCCAAGAGCACCAGCCATAACCCTACCCTGTGCTCCTGAAAAAAAAAAGGTCAATTATATAACCATAAGATACTGTATCTCCATGTTGTATTACTTAACGTGTACATCAAGGAATCAGGTTCTGACCCTGCAAGTCCATGGGATCTGAATGTTAACAATCATAACAGTATCTTCAGTCTGATTCACTTGCTGATATGTCAGCTTGCGTACAGCTACACATTTCCTGATTGGCCCTGTTTAAGCCCACCTTTGGCAACTGACTGCAGGCTGGTCAACAGTGATGTCTGATTGCTCCAAGCTTCTGTCTAAACCCTCTGTCCTTGGATCAGCTTTCTCTTTCTTGCCTTGATTCTGAGCATTGAGCTGGACTGCTCACATCCCTGTCCCCTACTACACCAAGATGCCTTTGTTAATTTTGTCTCAGTGACTTATTAGCTTTGGAATTAAAGCCTGTCTGTTTTGTAAACAGCTCTTCAACTGACCTCCGGTTCAGCATGGCTTTATGTGATGAGGAGAAGAAGTTTCGACAGCAGCGGAAGGAGAAAATCATGCAAAATATAAGAAATCTCCTAGGAGCAGAAAAAAGCAAGGATTTGACCATTTCCCGTGATGTAGGTTTGGAATGTTTCTGTTAAAAAGCTAGAAATTAAGTGGCAGGACCATCATTGTCCATGGAAAGCCTACCACTTGCTTTTTGAAGAAATGAAAGACAGACTAGGATGGAAGGGTACTAGGAAAAGTCTACTATAAGGAAAAATAAACTTTCATTTTTTTAGTCTCAGCATGTGCATCTTGTGGGAGGGAAGCTGACTTTTCTATCCGCAGTATGTGGAACTTAGAGTTCTAGGCCCTGATCCTGACATAAGTTACATGCAGACACATCTGTGTGCCTGAACTGAGCCCCATTGAAGACAGCAGAGCCCTACACTGGCTTCTGAGTCCACCTGAATGTGACAGCTACTGGAATTAGAACCTTGGCTTTTAATCCTTATTGACACTTCACTTGGCTGTTTCCTATTTTAATTTCTCAGAAATTATACCAAAATAGGAAAAAAAGAGGGGGGGAGGGAGGATATTCCTATCCTTTTTTGTGCTGAAGCTGGATGGCCTGTGGACCTATTTTAAGCAGTTACTGGATTATTTTATCTCTGTATTTGTAAGTGGTTTTTCCCTTTCATAAAAAGTGTTCATTTTATAGTACATGGTATTTGAAACACTGTTTCTGCTTCTGTTCAGACCTACTTTTTCCTTTCACCTGGTGTATCCTTAAGGACATCATGCTGCAAAGTGGGGGCAAATCTAGCAGTGTGTTTCCAGCATATAGCATTGTTGATGGCATCCCCGTCATAGAAGTTAGGGGTGAGCATCCACAGCTGTAGCTGTCTCAAGCAGTATTTCTGAAACCAAGCTTTTGGGGCTAGATTTATAAAAGGTACTTAAGTGCTTTGTTCAATTTATAAAGTATAGTTATTGCCTATTTAAAATTGGTGTGAATTAAGCAATTTAGGGTTTGTAAACTCCACTAGACACCTGTGGGTACATGCAGACATCTGAGGCAGCTGATCTATGATCATGTGGCTTACTTTAAACTGCATGATTGTAGATTGTAAGTGACATGTATAGATGCTTGCTGATGCTGAGAGCTGTGCCAGGAACCCTGTGTAAATTAGTTGGCAGAGGGCCGGGCTGGTGAGTCTGCTGTGGGACTGTCTGTCTGGGGGTAGCAGGGTCAGGGAGCTAAAAATAGCATAGTAAGGTAAGTGGGTAGGAAGAGCACAGCTCCAGGGCTGAGCTAAGCAGCTGGGCTTTCTCAGCCCTAGGGTTGTGCTCTGAACATGTCCAGATGTTTGA
>NW_005842087.1:1525445-1531688 GCF_000455745.1 Alligator sinensis | reverse complement strand
TCTAAAATAGTTCACCTACTCAGGTGAACTACTTTAAATCAGGGCCTGCCATGTTTGCCCCCTGTACGTCTGCGCAGATGGGCATTTAAATCAACTTAATCTGGGTTAGGTCGATCTAAATGTAACGCCCGCATGTACCCTATATGTGCATCTTTAAGTAGTTATTTATCTTTGCAAATCATGTCTCAGGTATTTAAAGGCCATCTTTTATTAACAAAATTAAGATTTCTGTAATTTTTTGATCTTTCAACATTTGCTATTTGATAATGCCCAAATGAAGTGTGGTGAATTCTAATGAAGTATTTAATTAATACTTGCATTTGTATTGCTTCATTTTGTGAGTTATATTTTTTTGTTTCATCATTATTTGGATGACACAGGGTGCAGCTACATGTGCTATTAAGGTGATGCAATAAGCTCTTGAGCAGTTCACGCTGGAGTCAATTGCTCCTAGACACAGCATATACACGTGTGCCCAGGACTGCAGTAATTAGAACTGGGGTGGAGCAGCCTTGGGCTGGCAGGGGATATGGGTGGTGGCATCGGGTGGCAGAAGGGTTGGCAGGAGCCAGGGTTCTGGCCCCCAGCGGACTAGACTGACCAGGCACAATATGCCTCTGGTGATCACTGTCCACATGAGCGTTTGATCGCAGTTAATTACTGTCCCCGACAGTGCTATCTTCTGGTAGAGTAAATTAATTTACTGAATCCTAGTCCTAGAGCATGTGTGGACAGTGATGCTTTACTGAGGAGCTAATTAGTCAAAATGTGCAGTAAAGTGCACATGTAGATGCACCCAAAGTGTTTTGCAGAGACTGTTTAAAGTTGAGGTTCAGTAACAGCATAGATGATTTGCTTTCCAAGCTTCAATACAGTTTAAAATATGTAGTGAATGTATTCATGGTAAGTACAACATGGCTTACTTTTAGTTTGAAGACAACTTGCATAAACAATTTGGGCAAGACCAAAATGATTTGAAGACGTTTCTGCATATTTTAGACATACTACTATAAGAGGAATATGGTTTCAGAAAACACTTTCAAATCATTTTATATTTCAGTACTCTTATTTTACTGTTGTTATACATAAATCTGCACAGACTAGATTAAAAAAAAATACACTTCTACAAATAGCATCAGGTTAGTCCAATAGACATCCCATACCCAGCATCTTACTCAGAAAGGATGCAATGGTATTCTTCCCAGGGAATAATACAAATTACTGAACATTCTTCAGTGCCATGAGTGTTGATTCTATGTATTTTGTACGTGTATATGCAGTGCTGCTCTACTATAGCTGCATTCCCCTTTCTGCTAACCTATTGACACTTTTTCAACCAGGATGTGTCTTCTCTGGTTAGCTAGTAATTATAAACTTATAGGGCGCATCCTGACGAGTGTGCATGCGCCTCTTGCCCCATCTCAAACCCCTTTGAGGCAGGGCAAGAGGCATGTGTGGGAACAAAAAAAGGTTCCCCGCACTGCAAGTTTGCAGTGCGGGAAGAAAATTAGACCCCTGGATATCCAGGGGTCTAAACAAACAGCTCTACAGAAAAGCAGGGCAAGGCATGGTCCCAGACTGTGCCAGGGAGTCAGTCCTCCAAAAGAGATGCTCTGGTGTCAGTCAGAGTGTCTGTTTTGTTCTCCTGCTGCCTCCGGCCCCTGGCGCTGTCCAAGGTAAGTATGTGGGGGGTTCATTGGTGTGGGTGGGTGAGGGGTGGCAGTGGGATGTGGGGGGGTTTGGGGAGTGGTAGGGGGGGGATGTCCCCAGGGCTGCAAGGGGTATGGACCTGGCCCAGCCCCATGCAGCTCACTAGTCAGGCTTTGCACTGGAGTGGTCGCCGGGCTCTGGGAGGCGTGCACAGGACCTGTGCCTCCCGGAGCCGTGTGACCCACTCTGGTGCAAAGCCAGACAAGTGAGCCACACTGGGCTGGGCCAGTACTGGTGCAGTGTGTGGGGACTGCACACCGTGCCTATCTGGGTTCTGCCACTCTTGGGACCCCTCTACCACCCAGCCGGGCCAGGCCCATGGCAGCAGGACCTGGCCCGGTGAGCGGGGACCACGCACTGTGCCCAGATGGGACCTGAGGGCCCTGGGGCTGCTCCTGCCATGCAACCACACCGTGTCATGTCCTGCTGCCATCGCAATGGCCTGGCTGGATGGCAGAGGGGCCCCAAGGGCAGCAGTACCTGGCTGGGCCCAGCACACAGTCCCCTCGTGCCGTGCCAGGTCCTGCCACCATGGGCCCAGCCTGGCCAGGATACAGACAGTCCCCAGGCCGGCAGGACCTAGCTGGGCCCAGCGCACACTCCCCGCATGCTGTGCTGGGTCCTGCCACCATGGGTTAGAGAGCCCCACTCCCACTGCTGCTGCTAAAGGTAAGTTATGGGCCCTGGGCAGGGGAGTTGGGGCCCTCCAGGGTGCCTGAGACCCTGGACGGGGGGGCTGGGGCCCTCCAGGGTGCCTGGGACCCTGGGCAGGGGGGAGCTGTGGCCCTCCAGGGGGAGCTGGGGACCTGTGGAGGGAGGCATTCCATGTGCTATGTGGTGGGGGCTGCACCCTGTGGGGGCCAGGAGACCCACCCCTCCTGAGCCGCCCCCCCCCACCGACAGTCCCCCCCACAGCAATTGTCCCACACCTACTCACACACCAGCCCACATCCCTCTACACACACCCACCCCCTTCCTGCAAACACCACATCCCCCCATCACACACCCATCATGTGCGAAGAAAACCAAAAGTACACATCAACACATATAGGTATTTAGAATTTATTTTATCATGATGATAGAGACACTGGTAGGCTTCCACATTGCTACCACATTCACTGGTAGGCGTAACATTGTAAATATACCAATAAAGCATTGCCCAACTGATTGCTGTTTCTCTCTCTCTCTCTGTGTGTGTGTGTGTGTGTGTGTGTGTGTGTGTGTGTGTGTGTGTAGAGTGGTCTTTTGTTTTAATTGTGGAAAAACATGGATTTGGGGGTATTTTTAAAGATGGATTTGGGATGCTGCTGCAGCAGTCCAGCTGGCACAAGGGGTAGTGTCCCCAGGTACCAGTTGGTTGGTCCCCAGAAGCTCCTGAGAGCAAATAGCCCTGAGCTACTTGCCAGGGAAGCTTTTTGTATGGATGGGGCCAGGACAGGGTAGCTTTTTATACTGTTGGGGACAGCACAGGTGCTGGCCCCAGGCTCTAGCTCCCCCTAGCTGCAGATCCAGGAGGATCCAGACAGGGTTATTTTGCCCCAAGTGGCACAATTTGCTCCACAATGAAGTGCATGTCTGCGCATGTGCGCTGAGGCAAAAAGCCCCTGCTCAAATTTGCGCCACTTCTATTTGAGCTGCTGCAAGTGCACGTGCTTGCATGTGTGGATGCACCTATAGACTCATGAACTTCTTATGGAAGTTATATAATGGGATCCTGCCCTTTTTGTTTATTGCAAGGGTGTGGTATTAAGTTAACCTTGGTAACAAAATTATCAGTACCTTTCAGTTGCCAGTGGTTATGAGAGAAGACAGTTTAGATTCAAATGCACATTTTATTCCTCTGATAACCTTCCATCTTCAATTTATTGCTGCAGATTATTTATATCAGGAGGTGGATTTGTAATCTGTTGATGTGAACATGGTGCTAGTAGTAAAGTAATGTAGCTTGTACTGCCAGTTCTATAATGGATTTGTGATATGAGGCATATCACTTACTCACAGTTTATCTAGGTATCTTCATCTGTAAAAGCTAGCATGTCTGCCTTGTAGGCATGGTGTGCCCTTAATTAATGTTTGTGAAAGAATTTAACATCATCTGATAGAAGATAACTCTTTCATTATTTATTTATTTTATATTAAGGCATGCTTTGACAGATGTGGGGAAGGATTTCTGGAACATGTCCAAACCTAAGTACAGTTTCCTGACCTTGTTTTTTTTTTTTTTTTAAACATTATCAATTAAAGCAAGCATACACTTCATTTCTAAGATTAGCTTGGTAAAATGTTTAGTTTTTGCTTATCAAAATAGCTGCCCATGGAGCCTATGTTTAGAGTTGGACAAAACCATCTTCTGCACCACCCATTCCCATCACAGGATTTAAGTAGTTTTTCTGCCACGTCACTGGAAAATGTGGTCTAGATGATCTTTTTCAATGCTGATAAAGTTATCTTTGCCTAAAACATTCCAAATCCTTCTCTAGTTCATATGCAGTTAAGAGATGAATGAAGCAAATCATCTGGAAATCTGGGATTTCCATGGAAATAAATAGGAGTTTACCTTACCTGTATCTTTTACATTCCTTCTATTTTCCAATGCTGAGGGAATGGAGAGAAACGTTTGGCCATTTGTCTATTTTTTATATCTATAGTGCTAGTATAAAGTTACTTTTGAGGCATATATGATATTGTTTGAATGCGCTGAAACCTATTCAGTCATAGACGTCTTTTCCTGCCCATTCTTTAATATGCAGACTACCCAAGTATTCTTCACAATGGACAAGTTAAATGTGGGGCGAAGATGCATATCAATTTGCTTATAGTCTCCTTCCTCCTACGTTGTTGCTGTCTTTGAAGATTTGTGTTGCTTTTCACTTTGCTTATGTGGCAGTGTTTTACCCTTCTCTACTGTTAGTGTTGTCTTTTAATTATACCATGCAATCAGCTAAGAACCGGAGAGAAGAGAATTCTTGTAAATAAGTCAAATCCACATCTCCACAAGGGAAGAAATGTCACATCTAGGGTTACTCTGAACTCTTTTTTCTCTCATACACGGAGGTATTAGCCATTCAAATAAATTACTTTAGAAGTCATGGTGACTGTAGAAATCATAAATTCTATGAGTCCCACTGTGGATCGTGTTTAAAAATCATAAATTCTATGAGTCCCACTGTGGATCTGAATTAAAAACCATGAAAATGTACATGGTTGAGATTCAGGTGACTCAATCACCCTTCAGTCACTCTTTGAGCTCCTGTCTGGAGTATACTACATTCTGAAGGAGTCTCCCTTTTTTCCTCCTGCTCCTGCCTTTTTACTAATTAAAAGACTTGTTAAACAATGATGATTTGGAAGTATTCTTACACACTTCTCTTCCAGGCTTGCACCTGCAACTGTCTTCTGCTCATCCTGTTGGGATTTGCCTTAATAGATTAATTAACTAATGTTTGTAAAGAGCTCTCAGCATTTAAAGTGCTTTATAAATGCTGAGCATGATTGCTAATATGAGCTGACTCTTCAAAGCATCCCACTCCATCACTGGGGTGTTGGCTGAACAAAACAGGCATGCCTTAATCCCTCACCTATATTTTGTCATTCTTTGACAGGTATTTATCTGTGGAATTGCGTGACAAAGAATCATGATGCAGATAAATACCTGTGGTTGGAATTACTAATTCCCACTTATACATCTGAAATGTGCTATATAAATATTAATCTTGTTACTGAACAAAAATGCATTTGAATAATCTGTATAATTTCAAATCTTATTCAGTTATTATGTACAGACATTTCCATGTTGCTATAATTTTTGATCTATTAAGGCATGGGCGGCCAACCTGCAGCTCTGGAGCCACATGCGGTTCTTCAGAAGTTAATATGCGTCTCCTTGAATCTTTGCACAAGTACACAGTGACCAGCATCCAAATGGAAGCTGATCCCCATGTGCTTGTGCAAAGATTCAAGGAGATGCATATTACCTTCTGAAGAGCTGCATGTGGCTCCAGAGCCACAGGTTGGCCACCCCTGTATTAAGGTTTTTCATTGTTTCAAGAACCAGATCTGCAGAATAACAGGAGAATTCTGTACTCCTGAGATCCCTCCTTTCATAAACAAACCCTCCCAATGGCATCTTATGATTTCAGCTCTTACCAGATGGCACTGGGATTGATACAGATCAGATATCTTGCAAGAGGATGTTTGGCGGCAAATTGATTAGATAAAGCATTGGCTTCATCCACAATTGCGTTGTTTCCCCCTTATAAACAAAAAAGGGAGTAAACTCTTTTATTTGGAGTTCTTTCATTGCTAGTGAACAGTGCCAAAACATGCTTGACTTACTATGATTAGGAACAAGATTGAGCCCTCTGCATATAAAACACTACCCAAGATAAGTTCTGTGTTTATTTTTTCCCATCAACCAGCTAGGCCCATGCCAGATATTAGTTCAATTGCAGCATGGCTTTTCTCTCCTGATGAAAACAGTATGTCGTGTACATAGCTAAATATGCATACAGCAAGCTGGCAGGAGGAAAGAGT
>NW_005842087.1:1517786-1525435 GCF_000455745.1 Alligator sinensis | reverse complement strand
TATTCTGCTACTGCTGCTGCTGATCAGTTGGGAGAGTTTTTTCTGGCCAGCAGCACCACTGAAGGAATTAGATGCTTCCACTAAAGAGTCATTCCCCAGGACCCCAGCCAGGCAGTGGAGGTGGTTTGTGGGGGGGAATCCCTTACCCTGTCCTGCACTGACCCAGGTGCATATAGCCAGTCTAAACTTATTATATAATTAACCAGTTAGTTGTGTAATATATGTAATGTGTGGCAGGGGGCCTAGAATAGTATTTACTTTTTTACTAGAATCTGTTTAAATTCCAGATTTTGTTGATTGGGGGGGTGTTTAAAATATGAAAGCTGAGGTCAAGGTTAAGTAGTCTAGGAAGACTCCGAAACACAATAGAGGGATAGCCGATATGACAACAAAGCTCCTGTAGCTGCACTGACAGAATTGCAGCATCTTCAATCTGCTCCATTTTTATTAGTATAGGTGTCTGTGGGCATGTCTACACGTAGCCCTGACTATGCAGTTGGTACTGCACAGTCATTTAGTACTTAGCAAGTACTAAATGACTGCACAGTACCCGCCGATATTGTGCAGTCCTGGTGGTGCACAGCTCGTTTTTGACCCTACTACGCAGTTGCTACTGCGCAGTAGCAGCAGTGTCACGGTCAGCGTCTGCCAGTGCTATGCTGCCGTACCGATGAGCTACACTGCTGTAGCTCATTGCTATGGCAATGTAGCATCTCATGTAGACGTGCCCTGTGAGGAGTTGTTGGGTGACTATATGTGTGTGCCTTCTCTCTTCCTTTCTTGATAGTGGAATAGTGAGTGTGTCTATTTCTCCTGTAATACATGTGTATAGATTTTTTTAAATGCACATTTCTTAGGCTTTGCAGTTAATAGATCACTTAGTTTAATATCTTTTCCTTTTTTTATTTTATTTCCTGGGCTCTTGTTGGTCAGGATAAGCACAGGGGGAAAATATGAATAATTATTTGTTTAGAAATACTTCAAGGTCATTTTGATAGTTTGAATAGAATTTTTTTATTTTAATGTTCACAGACTAGTCACTAATAAGACTTTCTGTTCCATGCTTGTACAGCACTTAGAACAACAAAGTCCTAGTCAATATAGACAGCTCCCAGGTATTTCAGTACTACTACTACTGTATGAGGTTGCTGATGATAGAATACAGCTATTTCTGTCATGATGAGGTTATCAACTAGATGACATTCAGGGCTGTATGCACTAGTGATGGAGAATTTGGATAGGAAAACTATGAAAAACTTACTTTCATGACTAGTGCCATGATACTTTCAATCTATGGAGAATAGATATGCATTTTTAAGGTCTCATTTTAGAATTCCTTATTAGTCTATTTGTTTCTAAAGTGTGCATTTGAATTCAGGCCTGTGTTCTGGCAACAAATGAATGTTGAATCAAATAATTACACATGTCTGATGTCTTTTAGTCACTTCTTAATGATCACGATGTATTTAGTTTTTTTTAATGCATCCTGTAGCTTGCCCTTATTGTGTATTGTTCTTTCCATTTGCCCAGGTACCAGTAATAGCCATACTGGGTTCAGGAGGTGGATTTCGTGCCATGGTGGGGTTTTCGGGAGTTATGAAAGCACTTTACGAATCAGGAGTTTTAGATTGTGCAACATATGTTGCTGGCCTCTCTGGATCTACTTGGTAAGGTTTTTGTTCATTTCTTCTCTCCTTTCTCCCTTTGGTGAACTGAAGATGTTTTAATTCATTCTGACAGCTGAAGATATTTCTGTATGGCCCTGATCAGTGCTGTACTGAAATGCCTAAACACAGACTTTGTCCATGTGAGCTCCAGAACTGAAAGCAGTATAGCTGCTTTTAGCATGATGCTGAAAGGGAGGGTGTTTTAGCCTGAGAGCGCCTGACATGAATGCTGGTTCAGGAGCTAGTGAGCACAGAACTAGTAGTGCCGAGCACCTCCCACATCCCCTGGGAGGTGGATTGAGGCTTTATGAATTTCATAAGTTAGAGTAAGACATGGACTTTGTGCTGAAGATCACCCAGAGGAAGGAATCCTCCAGTCAAGTGCAGAAGAACGGCAATGGAGCTGATTCTTAGCTGCTGGTATATTGGGATTTCTGGTAAGGTGTAGCCAGTTCTAATTCCAGTTTTGCCGTGCAAGATTTTTGTCAGCAGGAGCTGGCCCAAAATCAATGCAGTTCCCATTTTATCCACAACACCAGCCAACACTATGCTCAGAAGGGATGTAATGAATAACTGATTTTTGCTTTAGCAGCTGGACAAAAAATGATGTAAAAATATAAACATTATGTGGGTTAAACCTACATAAAATATTTTTTCTTACTAAAATGAAAAAAAAAAAAGTTTGGATTAAAACATCTCACATCCTGGATATGTGCCCTCACCATTGGGGTAATAGGTAGAATTTAGTAAGGTTGAGGGAGGCAGAGAGGAGGGAGGACCTCTTGCAATTTTGGAAGATTTCTGATGGTAGCCTTTCATGTACTTAATTTTTATTGAAAAGATGCCAAAATTGAATATATTTAAAAGTCAAAATAGCTTGCTTTGGTATTTCCTAAAAGAGGTGTTTTGTAGTTTCCAAAATGTTCTGTCATTTTCACTTGGCTAAAGCTGGTGAGAAAATTCAACCCAAACTTATGAATGGTTTTGGCTTCACTGAGACATATTTTTGCTGAAAAAATGGCCTCTGATTTTTATTTCTAATGTTTTCATGTCACCTTGCATAGGGAAAGTAACTGCTAGGCTTGTTGGGAATCTTCAAACAAAACACTTTTCTGTGAGATAATGTCAGTTCGTTAAAATGATATTTTCCCTTGGTAATACACACAATACTTTCAATCAGGATAGAATTTCTGACCAAAGTCAAAGAGAGACTTCCTCGCCTACCCCGGTAACTAGTGGTTATTAGAACCACGGTCCTCTGATATGTGGAAGACTGCTATCTACCAAGCAGAGCTGGAACTTTAAACTTTGGTTTCTCCCTCTCAAGTGAATAAATGAATTATTGGGCTACTGGTTGCTCTGGGGTGGGCATAAGTTCATTTTTTCTCTTAGTTTTACTTTAGGAAATCTAGGTTGCTTTTTAATGTGGAATAAGACATTTTTTGAAATCTCACAAACCTTCATGAGACATGCATACCATGTCCTACACAGTATCCTAGTTGATAACTTGGCATCTCTGTATTTTTGTTTATGTGTGATCTTTCTGTCACTAGGGACCTTGACTGGGGACCTAAGACCCTTAAAAACAAACTTGCACAAAAAATCTTAAAACTGCATCTTTGATTCAGAAAAGAGAGACCTTTTCTTAGGAGATTTGGGTATGCATGTTTCAAATTTGCAGCAGAAGAAAAACCTCTTATTCAGTTGGGTTAAGACCATTATGATGTTGCAATAGAGTAAAAGTATACACAGTACATTAATAGCAATCTAACTCCATCCTCTATGGAACCACCCTTCAAGTAGTTAGACTGCTATCAAATCCCTCTTAGTCCAGACTAAATAAGACCTGTTCCCTCATCATCTCCTCAGAAGTCACGTGCTCCAGGCCCTTAACCATTTTTGTTGCCTTCTGCTGGACTCTCTCTGACTTGTCCACATCCTTTCTATAGTGGTCACTCCAAAACTGTAAACAGTACTCCAGATGTGGCCTCACCAGTGCAGAATAGAAGGGAATTATTACTTCCCTGGGTCTGCTGGCAACATTCCTACTAATGCAGCCCAGTTTGCTATTAGCCTTCTTGGCAACAGGGGCACACTGTTGATGTTTAACTCTAAGTTGATAAAATATAAGGAGATAAAATTCATATCAAAATACGAAAATTCTTTGAACCAGTGAGGTTGGAGAATAACCTTTAAAAAACTGTTTAAACAAATATTCACCTTGTGCTGACTGGATGATAACAGCTGCCCAGCATTCAGAATATTTAAAATATATACATTTTATTTTTTATACTTGGCTAGTATTGCCGCCTCTTTTCTTTTTGCATGCATTATCCTTTGGAAATAGGGTTGTGCGTTTTTTCGGAAGGGTGTGGAATACTATGAGTTCATCTCCTTAAGGGAAAGGGCATGTTTCTGCCTGTTTTTGTGAGGTGCAGTCTATAAGACTGATTGATTTAGTCATCTTCAGTGGACCATGCAATGAACTTCTGCATCATGATTTCTCTTCCTACACATAGTGCCTTGCCCATGCATTTATTCCACCCATATTTTGATATACCTGTTAAATAATATTTTAAATTTGTGTAGGCTCTGAAGCGATTTCCAGGCACTACTTAGTGAATCCTTGCATTATGCCTGGGATAATGAAATGTCAGATTTCATTATTATCTGGTTAGATAAATAGATGCACAGTGAGGATAAGTTGTTTATGAAAAAATATTCTCAGTCAAAACAATAATACAATGTTAAAAAGGGAGGAGAAGGAACACGTGTTGGCAAAACCATGATAACTCTTCTGTACATCTGTTCTATCTTATGGTAAATAGAAGCTAAACCCAGGGCAGTTTATGCCAAATGAAACAACTGTTAACTGTACTACAGTTTAGCTTTCTAGTGCTCTATTTGGGATAAACATACTTTTAACCCTGTTACATCTGTTGAAACCCAAACGAAATGCCTACGCTGCAGTCAGGAGGTATACCTGAGCTAGCTTTAATTTAAATAACTTTGGTAATAAAAGTGGTGAATAAGTGGTGGTTTGGGCTTTCATGCTGGCTAACAACCCAGGGTTGCCAAGTTTAATGTTAAATTGTGCTGCTTTGCCTTCATTTTTGTTACCAGAGTTAGCTGGTATTGAAAAAAAAAATGTGGCTTGGGTATACCTGCCCATTCTGCAGTCACATGTACAGTAAAGATATACCCTAAGATTTCAGAGCTACTCAGTGATGGAGCCTTTTAGCCCAGTATCCCAAAAACCAAAAACTGGGTAAAACCAGTGCATAATGCTCTTCCAGTCATGAACTGTGAAAAACATCTAGCTCTTGCTGAATCTATTCATGGTCCAGTATCAGAACTGGAATATGAGAGAGAATTGATGTTACTGTATCAGGACTATAGGTAAATCATTTCTACTGATTCAGAGAAATAGCAAGTAAGGTCCCATGGATAGACAGATTGAAAGATAAAAGGGTCCAGCAGTCCTGCTAGATCCTAAAGGACAGAGTATTAGAGGAACAACAAGGAAACTGTTCTAACAAGGTGGATAAAACCCCAGAAGAGCCTAAGGTTATTACACAAGTAGGTTCTTAGCTACCTCAACATCAAAAGAGAAAACATACATGCAGTGGAAATAAGGGCAAGCCACTAAAGCAGGTTAGCAAAGAATAACAAGCAATTTCAGGGACTGTATCAGAATGAGGTATAGCCAGTCAGGGATTCTAAAAATATGTCAGATATAAAAGAAAGACCAAGGAAACCCTGGGGTCTTTTCAATAGCGAGGAGTGAATTATTACCAAAAGATTCAGAAACCAAGCAGCTCAGCGAGCATTTTGCTTCACTTTTAACAAAACAAGCAAACAAAACAAAGCAAAACCAAAAACCTGAGACAAGATGGTTAAAAAAGATTAATGTTATCAAAGAACGGAACAGGCTGCAAAGCATGATAAGTGACGAGAGTATTAGAGAGCTCCTGATGCATTTGAATAAATATAAGTTGGCAGGGCCTGGCAAAATTCATTCCAGATGTGGAAGGAAGTAGCTGAAGAAATCCTAGAGCCAATGGCAATAATTGCCATTGCCATTGGCAATTGTAGGTGATAGGGAAGTTCTCAGGGAACTGGGCAAGGGCAAACATAGTGTCCACATTTTAAAAGGGGAAAATGGAGGACCCAGAGAATTATAGATGTAGGTAAATCCAATATGTGGAAGTTACTCAAGCAGCTTATAAAGTAAGCAATTTATAAGACCCTGGAGCAGAATGGGTGATCACCAGCAACTAGCATAGATTTATTAAGAACAGTGATGCCAGACCAGCTTGATCTCCTCCTTTGACAAGGCAACTAGTTGGGTGCATGAAGGGAATACAGTGGACATGTGATGAACCTCACGTCATTCTCATAAATTAATTGAAGAAATGTAGTGTTCATAACTGGCTGAATAACCACAAGCAAAGACTGAATTAATGGTAGGTTCTACAGGACTGAACAACCACCACGATCCCTCTGGCTGTAGAGCAAGCTGCTGAATGCTATTGTAGCAATTTTGAAGATTTCTGGGTGGGAGGATGGGAGCGGAAGGGACTGGCAGGGAACTGTACATCTGCCCATGGTTTAAAGTGATCCAAATCTAAAGTGATCCAGATCTGAGTGAAATTTGGAATTCTCCTGTATGCGTGTCCATGGCCTTAGTCAAAGGCTTCTTTATGTTGAAAGATTTTTGTCCCAAGTGAGGTTTGGGTTCATTTGTTTGGGTTTTGTTTTTTTTAACAGGTTGGTATCTGTTGTGGCTTGGTAAAGACCTGCTCCTGAAAAATAAGCTTCAGGACCAGAATGCAGTTAGCACAAGCAATTCCATTCCTATTTCTTTCCTTAATTGTACAGTTTAAATAATTATTTCAAGTGTCCAGTTATAGTCTTGTATACGTTTGGAGAACTGACTCCACCAAGCTTTATAGAGTTTGAAGTAAACTAATGTATTTAGAGTATGAAAAATGATAACATTTGTAAATAAACGTAGTGCACTCTGTGTATATAAACAGTTCCTTTAAAACAGGGATATACCACAAAGAAAATTGTATTTATTATACTCTGTGTGAAAAAAGTATATATATTTTTAAGTTTAACCTTAAGATTTGGTCTTTCTAAAATTTGATCTTCAGGTTTTGATGGAGGTTTGTGCATGCTTATATGTATGTGTGTTAATAAAACTTTCTCTTTCATCGTTTCTCTTTGAATTACCGAGCCTTTAGTCTTAAATCCATCTGGGGGACAGATGAAATGCATGACACAGGAATGTTTCCAAGAATGTCTGTGTGTCTTGGAGGACTAAATTCCATGTTAAAATGTACCTAAGGTACATTTAAACATCTTTGAACTTTGTACCACTGTTATAGTCCTATTTTTTTTTTCCAAGGGAAAAGGCTAAATGAGTCATAAAGGACAAATTCTGAAGTCTGAAGGCCATAAGAGCTTTCCTTGGGTAAAAACTCCAAAGTTTGGCCAAAAGTGAAAAACACATAGGAAAAGATTTTACAATATCCAAATTCACATTAGTCGTAATATCTGTTTGTTAATTTAGCTCATTTGGACCATGATCCTTTTAACTGAAGACTCCAGGCTTGAGAGCCCAGTCATGTTTATTGAGAGAATTCCTATCAAATTATTTTCATTGCAGGTACATGTCAGCTTTATATTCACACCCTGATTTCCCAGAAAAGGGACCAAAGGAGATTAATCAAGAAGTGATGAACAATGTCAGTCACAATCCACTTAAGCTGCTGACTCCCCAGAAAATCAAACGCTATATTGAAGCATTATGGAATAAGAAAAGTTCTGGGCAGCCAGTCACATTCACTGATATCTTTGGAATGCTGATTGGGGAAACACTTATTCAAAATGTAAGTGCATTTTTATGGTTATTAAAGCTGTGAGTCTGTTGCAGACTAAACTGGAGATACTGGAACTGATCCTTTTGAAATCTCA
>NW_005842087.1:1515726-1517755 GCF_000455745.1 Alligator sinensis | reverse complement strand
AGGAATATTTAAGAAAATATTGTGCAATAAGCTTTGAAAGCACATCAATCCTGGAGCCTATTATTTGAACTGGAACCCGAGTCGTAAGATTTGTATTGATACCAGAAGGATACTATGCGCCTCAAAAACCAACCAAACAAAAAATAAGCATTTGATGTTGTTTAAAGACTACTTGCAGATGAGTGTGACCAAATAGTATTCATGGGATTTATTAATGAATTAATTTAAAGTAACAGAAGCATTCAAGCACTCAATCTGTCCATGCACATTCTGGGAACAAATTATTCATTTAGGATTCCAGCCAATACCCATTTATCTATATTTTCATTATATGAACATTTTATCACCATTTTTTCTGTCAGTGGAACAAAGAACACTGTAATATAGTATGAAGGATAAGCCTTGTTTGTTTAAATCAGGTTAAATAGACTTGTTAAAGTGAGTAAATTCTGCTAACAATTTATGTAGAGAAAGATTGCTTAATTGCACTTTTCAGCTCAGTGCATGTAATACATCTTTGCATGTATGAATCTATTAATAGATTTTATGGCTGTCTCATACTTTCTGATGGGTATGTGCATACATTATGCAGGAAATGATCTGTTCCAAGATAAAAAGCTGTAGAATATTAACAATGAAACAAAACAACTCTGGAGAAGGTGGTATATTGGCTGTATTCCCAAGGATGAGGAGATGTGCTTATATACTGTGCTGTAAGGTTGACAAGAATTATGTCGTATTCTTATTTACAGAAGTATTAACTAGACCTATAGCTGAATATAGAGGTTTACACAAGTCACTGAGGGAGCTGAATATATGACCTAGGATTCCTGGTGCTCAGCCCTTTGCCTTAAGCAGCAGACAATATTTCTTACATATGGTAAATGATATTAATGAAATGGCATGAGACTAAGAAAAAAATGTGTAAAGTTTTAAGACTTTGACAATCTTCCTAGCTCCCTAATGAGTTTTCCAAATGTTAATTCTTGTTTTAAATAAAATGGAAAACAGGAACCACCAGCATCCTTGAACACTGCTGTCCTGTCCACCATTATGTGACACACTGACTTTATATTATCAGGCTCAAGTTAAATTCTCAAAATACTCCCAATGATGGCAATAAAGTCCTTCTGAATCTCAGGTAGAGCAAATAATTCAATGAGCACATGAGCTAGACTCTCCAGGTTTTAGGCAGCTACAATTTTTATTATTAGCAAGGTAGCTGCTGTGCAGATTTGTAACATTGTGTCATGGCGGGGTCTGTCAGGAGGGCCGTGATCTCCTTACGGCCCTCTCACCGTGCCAAGTCGGCCCAAGGGCACCCTCAAATTCTCGCCCGCCACGTCTTTGATGTTTATGTATAGTTGGGAGGCTGCCTACGACTCCCTGGGCACGGTTAGCTGGGATCTCGGTCCCCGTATGTTCCTGGACCCCCTCGGGGTCTCCCGATATGATGGGTGCTCCCCAGACCCCCTAGCCTTATGGGCTACGCGTGGCTCCTACCAGCCCCTAATACCACGCCCCAACCCTCGCTGATGTGCTGGACGTTGTTCTGTCACGATACACGCCCGTTCTCCCGGGCCTCCTCTCCTGTAATCTAGCCCACTCTGGGCTCTCTCTAATACCCAGCTCCTCACTGGGACTCTCATCAAGCCCACTCTGGGCCTTCTCTAAAAGTGTGGTCCCGCTCAGGGACCCTCTAGCGGGTCTCCGGTCCTTCAGGCCAACCGCACAGGTACCGTCTCTGATCCAGGCTCACCGTACTGCTATCCCCTCTCCTCAGGCACAACCGCAGCACCTTGCCTCTGTCTGAGGGGTGTTGCCACACTAGCCTACGGCTGGGCTCGCTACGCCCGTCTTGGGCTTCTCAATATGGTGCTCCCCCCTCTTCGGGGCTCACCGTGCCCACCTTGGGCTTCTCAATAGTCCCCCCCCTTTCTCGGGCACTCGTTGGGCCCACGCTGGGCTCCTCTAGAGTGCGCTCCCCTTTCCTGGGGCTCGCCACGTCTACGCTAGGGCTTCCTAGCAG
>NW_005842087.1:1494338-1515375 GCF_000455745.1 Alligator sinensis | reverse complement strand
CCTGGACTTTATAAGGGCCAGGCCCTGCCTCCTACAGGCAGCTGGCTCTCCTTAGTTGCCCCGGCAACCCGCAGCTGTGCTCAATATGTTCTGCCAGGGCTCTCTCTCCCTGGCAGTTTCTACTCCCTAGGAGCAGGCACTGAGGTGCCCTGCGACACATTGGTACAGGTTATCTCTGTTTTCATTGTTATGCATCTGCGGATTAGTTTAATTTTTCCTTTTGATGTGCCCTATCTTTCTTTATGCAGCGAATGGATACCACCTTGAGCAAAATGAAAGAGAAAGTCAATAATGCTCAGTGTGCTCTGCCCCTCTTTACGTGTCTTCATGTCAAACCAGATGTTTCAGAGCTCATGTTTGCAGGTATTTTTTCATTCATTTTGTTAAATTATTTTGTTTGTGGGGTGAGTGTTTCTTTTTTTCTATTAAAAAAAGTGTCTTTTTTTTTCATAGTGCTTTTTGAGAACATTTATACCCTAAGGATTTAGGTCTGGAATTACTGGCCTCATTACAATGATTACAAAGCAGATTGTTTTAATAATAAGCAGCAATTATATTTTAATTATGTTAACTTTATACAAGTTGGACTTAATGTGATCAGATTTTCAGTCAAAAACAGGGAGTTGTCCTATGTGTGGAAGGGAGACAAGAGAAACCCAGTATAAGATATAATTTAAATCTGGTACCCAGATCCCTCTGTAGCTCTCTTCTTGAAACTTGCTCACTGCACTGGATCTTACATGTAATATTTGTTGGCTAGACAGCACTAGGGAAGTTCCTGCCTTGCACAGCTTGAGTGTAACCCTACTGACCTTGTAGTAGACTAAGAAAACAAGACTGAATTACAAGCTTTGTTGTGGAAGTGCCAAAACCTGCTATTATATACATGTCATTTAGGCATGTAAAGAGAAATAGAATTTAGCCTGTAGTTTCTTTGTGTTCTGTCATCTTGCTGAAGACTAACAAGCCATACTTTAAGTTAATCAAGGTTAGTTTTAGTTTTAGTGTGCACTAAGATCATTTGCTGTAAATTTTAAATTGAATTTTGTCTGCTTTTTGCTTGGTAGAGTTTGTTAGGATTTTTGAGTTTCTCTTTTCAATGGAATGATAATTGAAAGCTTTATCATGCTGGGTTTTTTTTTGGAAAATATATTTCTTATGTGATAAAAAAATTCCAGGTTTTCAAAGAATGGAATGTGAATGCAGAGCCACTCTAATTAAAGCGCTTCCTCCCCCACCCAACTCCTGGAGCATGTGTATAAACGTCAATAAAGATTAAATAGCAGAAACCCTGACAGAGCCAGGTATTGAACCCAGATCTTATGAGTAGGGATGGCTGAATGGTTTTTTGTCAATAATTTTTTGATAGAAAACTAGTGTTTCAGCTAAATGAAAATGAAATAACTGCTTTCCTCAACATGTTTGACTTCTTGAAAACCTGAAAAGTTTCAGTAGACAAATGAAAATATTTTGTTTCTCAGGTAACAAACTGAAATTTTCAGACAAAAAATATCTCATTTTTTGACAATTTCTAATCTGGAATTCATATCAAGTATTTTACAAGCAAGTTCATCACTCCTAAGTATTTTTTTTTAATTAACAGTGCTCTATTTAGGATTTCTGTCTTTATCAACAAAGATCTTAATATGGTCTTAATTCTTTTAATTTGTGTAAGCTTTTTTTCCCCTGTTAGAGTACTAAGATTTTTTTCTCTGTTAAAATTTAGCAACTTGTCTTGACCTGAGGTACAGTAGATGTTGAACAAAAATACTTCCACTTGCTTACTTACTAGGATAAGGATAAATCCTGTCATGTTGCTTCTTGTTGAAGTGCATTAATCAGATAACATTCCTCTCAAAAGTGATGGTGCAAGATTTCATATGACTGCTAATAGTTTTGATGCTTAAGGCTCTTTATGTTCATTCTATTCATAGCATATCTGACCCTGATTGCGCTGGTCATGCCCAGAACTGTAGTAATCATTACTAACTAAACATAATTAATATGATTTATTTCAAGAAGCATTTCGTAGAGGCAGTGTCTTTCTTTTTTTTGTGGGGTAAATACCTTAATATTTACTGAAGTGAAACTTGATAGGCATACCTACTGTGGGAAGGGAGAAGTAGAACTTGGTATCTCAGGGGTTTTAATTGCAGTTTTTGCAAAATGCTTTATGTAAGACAGACTCATTCAGTGATCTTTCCTCCCTTTACAATAGCAAACTAATTAAAAAGTGGTAGTTAACTGTGTTAGTTTGAAGCCAGGAAGAAGGCAGGGTGAAATTGCACTTTATACACTAACTGAATCAGAGCTGTATAAGTTTCCATAAGCAACAGCTCACTTCATACAGCTATGAAAGGATATCCAAAGATCAGGATCTCAACTGGGAGTGATTTAAATACAAAAACAGGGAAAGTGGGGAAGGGAGGAGAGAGGGCAGTGCTGGGAGAGGCAGAGGGCTTAAGAGAACAACTAGTTTAAAAAGTGCCACACTGCCCTGCCTTTTTTAGTATAATTCTGTAATCAAGCTATGAATTCTTACATTAGAGTTGTTATTCTTAACTAGGATGCTATAGCATCCTGGGATGCCATGACAACCTTTGAAGTTTGCCAAGGGGAGAGGGCGGATAAGTGAGATAAGAGCAGGCTCAGGTAAGGAGATAAGTGCAGGCTCTTCCTTTCCAGCTGCTCCTTTCCTCCCTTACCACTCTTCAAGCAGGCACGTACTATGATAAAGAAATAGTTTTTGAAATAAAGCCCTGCTCAGAAGTTACAGAGGGGTGCCTTGAGTCGAAAGAGGTTGAGAACCACTGCATTAGGGCCTCCTCCCCAAAAACACTGAAGTCAGCTGGTAATATTTCCATTGACTTCATAAGGACTTGAATCAAGCCTCTGCTGAGCTTCTGACCCAACTTATTTTGATAAAAGTGTCTGAAAATCAGTGCTTCTAGAAACAGACATCAACCATTATTTTATAATAAAAACATCAATCTATTTCCAGCTGTTGTTTACTTAAACAGGATTTATTCTATGTGATAACACAACAGAATGGAATGGTTTTTGACAATAACCACAGATTTAAGCTTAATTTCCTTGCGAGCATTTTGTTCAGTACAATAAAGAGTACTGCACCAAGTGCATACAATTCGCCATTATGGCTAGGGACAGATATTCAAAAAGCCAGATCCTGAATTGATTCAACCTTTGCAGGTTAGTCTAACCTGCCTAATTTGAATTGGTTTATAACAGTACAGACATTCCCTCTGGACTGAGGCAATGTGGGCACATACCTACAGTTGCTCAGGCTAGTATCCGGAGGGCACTAGAGCATGCCCTTGCCTTCAGGGAAGCTGTGCTGGGAGGAGAAGGGGAGGCATGGCCAGTCTAGGCTGAACTGGCCAGAGAGGGGTTTTATTCCCACCTCCCTGTCCCACCAGTGGGGACCCGAGCCAGTTCTGCTGGGTGTTCATCCCTCGCTCCTGCAGCATTTGGCCACCATGACCCCTGAGGCAGAGGGGGCAGGGAGGAGGTTACTTTCCTCTCTACCCTTGCAGCCCCCGGGGGATGGCAGGTGGGTCTGCCCGCCCGGACCACCACATTTCCTCCCTGTTTGGGGCAAGTGGTGGAATAAGCCACCTGCTGCCTTCTCTGTCAGATGCTGGTGGGAGGGGGAATAACCCCCATTATTGCCCCCCCGGGTGCTGCCAGCTGGTGTCTGGCTGTGTCCCCACCTGGCTGCTACACCTGGAGGGTACAGGGCCCTGGATATACTGTCAGGGAGCACGAGCCCCTTCTCAGCAGGGGGGGGGGTGGGGAGCGGCACACTGTGGCAGGCAGAGCTATGATGGATTGCAAGTGGCAGTACCAAGGCTTGAAGGGGGCCAGAGACCTCGAAGCCCCTCCCCCCCACCCGAGTGCCATGGTCCATAGCAGCTTTCCCCACCCTATAGTGCATGCCTTCCCACCAGGAAGGGGCTCATGATCCAGGAAACCATGACAGGGGCTACTGCCCCTGTCACTGTCAGGTCTTCCTTGCCCCTCCAGTGGCTGTGCTGGGGCAGGGCCACATGCCATGGGCAGGGCCCCTTGAGGGGGCAGAGAGTGGGGTTATTACCCCCTCTGCTCCTGACACACTTCAGTGGGGTCTGCCCACCTTGGCTTCCACCGCTGCTCACTCTGTGCCCGGGGCAAATGGCAGAGTAACCCCCTCTGCTGGATGCTGGAGGAAGGGAGGCAGGAGGGGGCTTATTCTGCTGCTTTCCCAGGGCACAGAGGGAGTGGTGGCAGAAGCCATGGTGGGCAGACCCCATCACAGTGCCCTGGGGGCAGAGGGGGGAATAACTCTGCTCCCTTCCCCCCACCTAAGGGGCCCTGGTTGCAGCATCTGTCCTCCCCCCTTCCCCCATCAGGCTGCTGGAGTGGCGAGGGGGGAGCAACTGTGATGGGGCAGCACCCCCTGTCATGGTTTCCTGGAGTACAAGCTCCTTTCTGGTGGGGGGGGGGGGGGGTTTCATGGGTCGCTGGGGGATGCTTTGAGGGCTCTGGCCCCCTCCAGGCCCTGGTGCTGCTGTGTGCAGTCTGCCGCAGCAAACTCTTCCCACCCCACACCAGGTCCTTCTGCTGAGAAGGGGCTCGTGCTCGCTGACACTATGATAGGGGCTGCTGCCCCCATCAAGGGCCCTGCCCCCTCCTGCTGCAGTGGTGGAGCAGGGGTGTGGCCAGATGCTGGCTGATAGGGCCTCTGGTGGGACATGGATAGGGGTTATTCTCCCTCCCTCCAGCATCCATCTGAGGGACAGGAGGGGGGCTTATTCCGCTGCTTGCCCAGGGTGGGCAGAGCTGACTGTGGTCCCCCAGGGCAGTTGGGGTAGAGGGTAGAATAATCCTCTGCCTCAGAGGTCATGGCAGTCACAGCTGCAGCAGCAGGGGTGGGGGGGCCCCAGAAACCCTGGCTTGGGTCCCTGCCGGTGGGACAGGGAGGGGGGAATTAAACCCCTTTCTGGCCAAACCCCTGCCCCTGCTTGTCCCTGCTTGGCTGGGGAGCAGAGGGGTGGGGCCAGCCCTGGAGTTGGAGCAGAGAGCTAAGCCCAGAAAGCATGCTGGGATGCTGCGGGATTCTGGTTTAAATTAAACCAGGAAGTGGTCTGGGACAAACATTGCACAAACTAGTTTGAGCCAAAACAATTAAGTCTGATACTACATTCAACCAGGTTTATCTCAGACTGGTTTCAGCCAATTTGAAACTGGTTTACGTGCACTGAATGTCTGTTCTGTTACAGGTTTAAATCACTTGTTGATCACTTAAAGTGGTTTATGTGTAATGTCTGTCCCTAGCCTAAAGCTTCGGTCCCTCAGGTCAAAGCTTGTCTCATGTCAGTCTGAGTCCTATCCTGCTAGTCAGACAGCACCTGTCTCCCACTAGGCAGTTGACTAAACCAGAGGTCAGAGTCCCTTAATTACAGGTTAATTTCCCCAGGCTGTGCTTATGAATAAGTAAATTATTTTCTTTGAAGATGCCACATATGACTATATCAGATGGATGTAATTACTTGGTGTTCTGGATGTTCTGCTCCTAAAGCTAGGTTCACCATTAAGATCAAAGTACTAAAATGCATTACCCAGCAACAAGTATCTTGTCTCCTATCCCAATACATATAAAAAAAAATTCTTGGGTAATCCCCCTGCCTTTCCTCTTGCTTGTCATGCCTAATGGAATTATTTTCTGTTATAGAAGAAAGGCTGCTCCCCGGGTCCCTGAGTGAGCCCTAGCTTCTTTGGCCAGTGGATCTCTCTTGAACCCAGCTGATCCCCAGTTCTGTTTTTCAAACCCTAAGCAGGGACCCCCTTGGCCTTATCAATGTCTCAGGGCACTGGTGATCTTAAGGGTTATTTGTGGCCGCCTCCTGCCCCTACAGACACATCCGTGCTTCGCAGATGTCATTCTCACCAGTTACTTTCTTATATAGGCTTAGCCTTCTTAACCTTAGCCTACATGTTACTCTGGCTGTCTACTGGTAACCCAGGCCCACTGACACTGGCATTGCCTTTCAGTCCTAGCCTCTTGTCAGCCTCAGGCTGCCTGTGTTGCCCCTTCTGGGATCAGGCCCCAGCCCTCTCAGTCGCAAGCCACCTGCACTGCTACCTACTGTCAAGTTCAGGCCCTGGCCTTCTTGGTCTTAGCCTGCTTCTGTCTTGCATCCTTCCCCTGGCAGAGGTCAAAACATAGTGTACCACTCAGGCACCCCTGCATCCGTTTTCTCTCTCCAGCCTCCAGTATAAACTAGAACAAGAATCCAAGCAACTACTTCAAAATCAAACACTTCCCATCTGGGTCAAGTCTGGGCAGAGGGGGGTCCCCACTACTGTCAAGTCACCTTTGCTAGCTCTACAATAGGCACTTGCAGGCATTATGGGCCCCTGGCTGCCTACTCCCCTGCAGCTAGCCCATAATGTGTGGTTTTCCACCACCTGTGCACACCTCTGCTGCAGCTTCTCCTTTAAAGTAACAGGAGCCCCTTGCTCTCTGTTACAGGTATCATTTTCATTTTCATTTTAACCAGACTCTTGAATTTTACCAGCAACTGATACTAAGCTTGATATCTTATGACTCCCTGGAATATTTCAAGCAGCTTTTTCTTTTAGTTTCTCATCTGTCCTTTTTAGTTTTATAAAACACCTCAAGTCAATTATTGTTGAAAAGAATAGGTAGGAGCTAAGACATCATAATTTTATTTGTGTTGTTATTGTTATAGTTTCTTTTGCTAATCATTGTTGTAGAATTAGCATCTGGGATAAGAGGTCTTTCTGGTGGCTATGAAGTAGTATTTCCAAAAGTGTCTTCATTTAATATTTAAACAAACTCTGCCTTATTTCTAGAATTACAAAGAGTCTGACAAGAACAATTATTATAATAAGAGTTGTATTCCTAATAGGAAAATTATATCCCCTTTGATTCTATGTTCAGTGATGCCCATTCCTTGATACATGGCTGCTGCTGAATCTAATTAAATTTAGGAACTAGTTTGTCTAATCATCCCATTGTTTATTGAAAGTCAATGGAATTTAGGAGAATCAGTGCACGAGATGCTTTTGAAAATAGGGATTAGATGCTTAAGTAATGTAGTTGCTTCTGAAAATGTAGTTGCTTTTGAAAATTTTACTCTGTACCTTAACTGTGTTGTATACAGTCCATAATATTTTTTTAGATGTAAACTTTAGAAAGACAAACAAAATTGTACATACATTTAAAATATCTGCATCACTTGATATTATCTTGCCTGTTTATCCTATAGTTTATTCCATGCCTTAGTTTTTTGGGGGGGATTCAGATTTCATTACCTGGGATTTCTTCAGAGCTTTAGGTAATGTTAAACAATTTCACTGATAGTCATTTGTCACCATACACCCATTGTCAGGGAGATTATAAAAAAGATTCATAGATTGTAGAGTCAGAAGGGACCACGAAGGATCATTGTGTCCGACCCCCTGCCCCTGGCAGGAAAGAGCACTGAGGTCATACGACCTCAGCCAGCTGTCTATCTAGCCTCCTCTTGAAGACTTCCAAGTTAGGTGAGAGTACCACCTCCCTTGGCAGCCCGTTCCAGATTCTGGCCACCCTTACTGAAAAAAAATAGGTCCTGATGTCTAACCTGCATCTACTCTCCACTAGTTTGTACCCATTATTCCTAGTTACTCCTAGGGGTGCCCTGGTAAATAGCACATTTCCAATTCTCTATTGTCCTCCCTTGATAAATTGATAGGTGGCTACAAGGTCACCCCTTAGCCGTCTCTCGTGAAGGCTGAAGAGCTCCAGATCTCTCAACCTGTCCTCGTAGGGTCTTTCACGGAGACCACTAATCATATGAGTGGCCCTCCTCTGAACCCTTTCCAGATTCTCCTCATCCCTCTTGAAGTGCGGCACCCAAAACTGGACACAGTACTCCAGCTGTGGCCTGACCAATGCCGCAAAGAGGAAAATAACTTACAATTTAAAATACAGTGGTCACGTGTTGGTGCCTCAACATATTGGTGATTCATGCTGACAAATCCAGATGTAATGCATCCTGTTTCTAATCCATGTTTGCTACGGTTTTATTCCTTGGTTTGTTTGCTTTTTTCTGCCTCAATTTGTTTTCACCAAGCTTTTGTTGTGGCAGAGGGGGCTTTTTTCCTTAACTGTGGTATTGAGTCATCTCCCATTGAAGTCAAAGGAAGTTTTGACCTTTGTCAAGTTACCCTCTTTGTAACTTGAATGACTTCCACAGTTTTTGGGGATACTTGCAGTAAATGAATCCTGGAGACATTCTTTTACTAATCACTCCATCACTTTTTCCCATCTGAAAAAGTGACTGTCTTCCAAAATATTTCCTTTCAGAGAATTGTTCCAATTGTTTTTGTTTCCATATTAATTTCTTTATTCATTCTGTATTTCTTTTTAGGGGGCAAACTTTAACTTATTGTCTTCTTTACCATGTACAGATTGGGTGGAATTCAGTCCTTATGAGATTGGTATGGCAAAGTATGGCACATTTATGCCTCCTGATACATTTGGAAGTAAATTTTTTATGGGGACAGTGGTGAAAAAATATAAAGAAAATCCTTTGCATTTCTTAATGGGTGAGTGATGGAAAACAAATGATTAAATACTAAATGAAATCTTGGTGTCCTATAACTTTGCTGTCTAGTGCTTTTAGATGTTGGTATTTCTAGAACTACAAAGTCTGACAAAAACATTTCTACAATAAAGGTTGTATTCCTAATAGGAAAATGGCACCCCCCTTGATTCTGTTTTCAGTGACTCCCAATACCTGATACATGGCCACTGCTGAACCTACTTAAATTTAGACATTAGTCTGTCTAATAATCCCATTGTTTATGCTATTCAGAGAAATTTTATGAAAATAATTATTTATATAATTGTAGGTCTGTGTTGGTCTCCAATTTCTTAATTTCTTTATTTTCCTCCTTTTCAGGTGTCTGGGGCAGTGCATTTTCCATATTATTTAACAGGGTACTTGGAGTTTCCAATTCTCAAAATACAGGCCCCACCATGGAGGAAGAATTAGGTAATGTGAAAAAACAATTAAAATATGTCGACAAGCAAAACAATTGATATTATGATTCTAACGAACTGATAACTTCAACATTGCTATTGCTGTTACTGTTTGTGGGAATATGATACTGTGCAATTAACTTTCTCTTGTATATGAAAAAAGCAGGGAAATGTATTGCTATGAAAGGACTTGGAGAACCGGGGAAGAGAATTAGCAAAAGTCCATTTTACTTATTTTAGCCTGAATTATACCCCAATACCTACTTCTAACCAATGTCAAGACTATTGGGAAAGGGATAAAGTGTGTGTACTTTAAACGAACAAACACACAAAGCCATATGACTGTATAAATACACATCTAAAAAATTCTTTCAAGATTTAACATGCTCAACTTAAATCAAAGGCTGACAGGCTAGCCTTATGTTAACAAATCTCTTGTGTCAGGAGGGACTTGTATAGTTAAAAATTTAAAGTACAAAAAACTCTGTTTTATTTGATAGTAAGGTTTAATTCTACTTTGTTTTGATTCTCCATGTGCCTCCTTCCTTTCCGCTATCACCTACTGCTAGATAATGTGCCATTATTTGCATTTGCATTTGAGTGGTGAAATAACCAGAGTTTACTATAAACTTTTTCATTACTTGGTTGCCAGTTCCATTCCATGTCAGGTTCACCTGGATGATGGCATATATGAAATAAGTTTAGCTGTTCATTTCTTAATGAGAATGTGGAAACTTGGTTGCAATAGTGTACATTTTTCCCAAATTTTAGGATTTTTATTTTAGTACTTTTGATAATGGAATGAGTTTTACTTTGCATCCAAAAATTTGGATTAAGTGCACACACAAAAGTATTTAAACAAATAAATAAATTGGACTAATGAATGGTCCTTGTAATAATTTGAGAAGAAATGAGGGCTGAATGGGAGTAAAAGCTCGACTGTCCCCTTTCCCTGAAGTCATACATATTGCTTATACAACATAGGGAAGTTAGCTCTTCTGCATTCCTCCAGGTCTGTGGATATACTAAAGAAATCAGTCTCTATGGTTCTATGGTGTATATTATGTGAGCAATAATACCTGCTTTTGGGGGAGGGGATTCATCCTACACTTAATACAGAAATCTGTCTATTGGAGGATTTTTAAGTTATTGAACCTTAGGAATTTAGGCTCTGTCCAGCAAAATACTTCAGGACAGGCTTATTTTTACGTACAAGAGTCTCTACTGAAATCAATAGGATTGCAAATGAATTTACAATTATATGTGTTCTTCTTAAGGACTTTGTTGGAACAGGACTTATTTGCGCTCTTCTTTAATATATGTTTCCTGAATTATGGTAGTAAGAGGACAAACTATCTCAGTTTAATTTTTTTGTATATGAAAATGTCTCTCCCTTCACTTTTTATTAGAAAACAAACTTATTTTTGATTTAAGGTGTTTCATTTTCATTAGAATTTTACAGAAATACAAAATCCCTCAAAGGGACAGTTTATCCTGGAAGGACTGACAAACTACCATATGCTTGCACAAGCATAAAAGTAACTGGTGAAGTCCTGGTCCTATAGATTTTTAATGGACTGTAACGTAAACAGGTCTTTGTCTGAAAATTATAAACTATCTTTAAAAGTTAAATATTCTGTTTCTTGTGGGTGGTTCTTTAAAACAAAAATAGGGAACATCCAACATCACATTTTTGGAATCTAATAGTTGCCTTTTTAGGTCGTTAATTTTTATTCTGACTTATATTCTTTGTCATCCCCCAGGAATTTGTACACTTTTGTCTTTATTGCATACTTGTGCATTGACGATAGATTGGGTAGTGTCTTGAGGATCTATTGAATTAAAATATCTAAGGGAAACTATGCAAAGATAAAAGCTTTTGTAGCTGTACTCTCTTTTTGTAGTCTAATTGGCCTATACCTATAAGTCTGTATGGATATAGCCCCTATAAATATCAAAATAGAAGCATAATTATTGGCTTCCACTTATAATACATTGAGGCAAAAATTCATCATATTAACTTGTACCTCAATCATATTGTCTGTTTTGAGCTAGCAGATTTATCAGCAGTGACAGTAATACTTGTCTACGGCTAATTTATGTTTGGTTGGATGGTAGCTTGATAGAAAAAAACCCCTTCTAAAATAAGAATTCACTGTCTAGGATTAATTCTTGCATTGCCTTTCTGTGTTAAAAGGGTGTTTTGTGATGAATTTGTAGATTTTTTTTTAAAGATAAAACCAGTGTTCATGATATCTATTCTATTTTATGCGAAACTGGTTTGAAAAGATCCTTATTCACCTTCAATAACTTAATGCTTGTCTTCAAATTCCTAGTGGAGGCCATTAGCAACGTAAATTAACTCAGGGAGACATGGGAGAGTATAATGGTGGCATTTGCAAAAGACCCTGGAGGAGTTGGACACTAGTTCCTATTCACTAAACTGCAATAGTATTTTGTATCTAATTTCCTTAGGCTGCTTTTAAAATCCCAGCTGAACTCCTAACATCTAAACTGAGGATATGAAAAGACTGTGAACTTAGCGAGTTTGTTTCTTGCAACACATTGCCCACGTTTTTAATTGAGAATGAGCTTCCAATATTGGGTTGCTTTTAAAACTAGTTTCTTTTAATTCAGCTAAAGCACAATAAAAGACAATGAAAAAGGAGAAGCCATGTTGTTGCACAAGCAACTTCTCTTGATTATTTTAAATATATTTGAATACTTTAAATGTAGAAGCAGGAAGACTTAAAGAAAACAATGTTGCCTAGCTAAGCTACACTGTGGTTTCAGACACATGGATTATCTTTACTATATATACCAACAGTGGAACTTTTAAATGTTTTTTTAACGCTCTGGAAATCTTCCAATTAGCCATACATTTAACGATTTCAACCTGAATTTTATCTAAAATCATCACAAAGATGCTATTGTAATAGAGGGTAGATTTTGGGTAAATAATTCTCTTGAAATTTGCTTCTCTCTCTCTCTCTCTCTCTCTCTCTCTGAATGGAACAAAATATAAAATGGCTGCATTTCAACCAATGTTAAGTATTTGGCCATACTGCTTTCTTTTTTTCTCTAAAAATACTTGCATAAAGTTGCCTTTAGGTGGACGACAACATAATTTATTTTATTATTTTGCTAGCTGCCATAAGGAAATCAACTCTGGTACGTGCAGGTGTAACTTACAATGAATGTTGGGTAAAGTTACATGTTACACTTAGATCACACTAGTTTTGTGGAATATTAAGTGATGTTAAAGTTAGAATGTACTGTGAGCAGTTGCACGTAACTTCACCATTGGTGAGAAATACACATGCTTGTATCAGAGCTACTTAAAAATCAAACTCATTATTTCAGAGAATTTTCTGTCTTGAAAGGGGAGCCTACTGGTTAAAGCGTGAATATTGTTAAAAAGGACAAAACATTCTATATCTAAAAGTGGTGAATTTAATAAAAATGGGGAGAGTGTTAAATCAAAGGCTTCATCCTGCACCATTGAAGTCGATGGAAATTTTGCTTTTGGCCTGAGAGGAGCATAAACTGCCAGAGGAATTCTAAGTCCAATTTACTAGTCATATTGGCAAAAAATATAATGGGTCATCATTTTTAGATGTTTTCCATTTGAAATGAATGAATAGATCCCAAACACAGTTCTATCAACTATGTCCAATAATACATTAAGACAGTGGGGACCAACCTTTTTGGTAAGTGCGCTACAAATTAACTCCGCACCCTTCCCAATTGCCACCCCAATCCCCTTCTGTTGCCTTATCTGCTGCAATTTTTTCTGCCCTCTGCTCCCTGCCCCATCTTCTGCTTTGCTTTATGCTTTTTTTCCATATCTGCCACTGTGCTGCTTGTTTCTTTTCCGATCTCCCATGTGTGATGCACAGAGGCCGGCTGTACCACTTGTGGCATGTGTTGCAGGTTGGCCACCCCTGCATTAAGATATTTTAAGTGCCTTGTTAATTTTCCCATCCTATCACAAGCACTGTATGATGATACACCTTGAATTATTTTGAAATGTTAGGTAATTTTTAATGACAATTCAACAGTTGACGATAATGTGGGTTTTCTTTCAACAGAAAATATTAGGCTAAAACATCTTGTGGGCAGTGATAGTTCAGACAGTGAAGATGAATCACAGAAACCAAAGGGTAAGGAAAAACAGATCCTAATGCATACTTTCCTTACTATGCATGCTTGTCTTACCCTATGCATAGTGTAAGCTTTCCTTTCTAAAGAAAGATGATTGTTATGACAAGAATAAGTGTTCAGAGCATGTGTTCCTATCATATTATGTATATACCCCCAAATGGGCTAAATCTTGCTTGTCTTGCTTACATGTCCCTTTATAGTTGTGCTCCACCTGTAGCCAGTGATAAAATTACTGCTTGAGGCAACAGTCCTCAAAAAGCCTATCCCTTGACTTTAGCTCTATGTGATAGAGACACTGAATGAGAAATTTCACAGAGGCCTTTTATTTGTCATCAGCCTTGATAAATAAATAATCATCTCTTAAAAACTCATGCCTTGCTTAATATCAGCCCTGGAAGCGAGAGGTATTGTTTCAATGCTCTTCATAGAGGTCTGTACTATGATATATGCCTGGAAAATAAGAGTTCTTGAGCTAGTAATAGCATAGGCTATGTCCAGTTGAGTGTGGACATTTGTTTTATTGGGGACAACTAGCAGTGGAACATCTTATGCCACTGCTAGTTGCCCCTGGGGAATGCCCGTGTCATGAGCCCTCTGTCATGCAGCAGGTTACCCTGGGTTGGGTATGGGAGGTTGGGGCGAATAACTGTGCAGGCCCCAGGAGCCTAACCTGGGGTCCTGAGGGCTGAAGAAGCTGCAGCCACATTGGTCCTGTAGCTGGAAGCTTGGCCAGCAGCTGGAGTGCAGCTTCGGCTAGCCAGGCTCCAGTTTTGGGTGGCATGTGCTGCCACCAGGTGCACTGCCCTGCTTTTATTCTGTATGGGGTTTTTGACCCCAAGAGATCCCAACTTAATGGTCATATTCAGGTGAGCATGGTCATGTGGTATGTGATTCTGCAGACCTATCTGCAGTGCCACACACTGCACATCGAGGTGCAGAAATCCCAGGGTCAAAAAAACCTCTCATGTTGCAAGGTAGCAGTGTGGGATATGACTGAATGTGTAGTGTATGGCACTGCAGACTGGTGTGCGGCATCGCATACTGCACAGCCGCACTCATCTTGATGCGGCGATAAAGTCTTTTGCCAGCAAGCTAAATTTGATGAACCAATTTGTTCACAGGCACCTTTAATTTATTGGCAGCACAACCAGGAATCCGTGCCCATTGTTTTGAGTACTGCAATGTAGTTCCTTTCTTTTGGTTGAAGGAGGAAAAATCCCCTTTAAAATGATGCCTATCAAATAACTCTTTATTTCCCTTCATAACATGAGAGGGAGAAAGAGCAATTTGTTCTTGTTATTGTTAATTTGCGTATTTCCTCTGTATGAGGAAAGTGTTATGATGACCACTAGAAACCCATTTTCCTGCACAGTTTGCAGTTCATCCAGTGAAAAATACCTCATTATTTGTAATGACCTAGGTAGCTTAAATAGTTTGATTTGTGATATTGAGCACTGAGGTCCCTTCCAACCCTAACTTTCTATGATTCTATGGTGCTATAGTACCATCAGGGAAGCATACAGTTGCTCCAGAGCAGGGATTCCTTCAGTTCTTCATAAATGTTTTACATCAAGGGTATTACAGAGCTAGTCTGTGGGCCAGACATGGCCTGCAGAGCCCTATCATCTGACCTGTGCCTGTGAGTCTCAGACTGGCCCACTGGACGCAGCATGCACTGGCCCTGGCCCCACGTGCTGCACGCAGTGTACAGAGCCCATCTGGCATGTGCTACACATGGAGTTGGGGCTGGAGCTGCCATGTGCTGTGTGCAGTGCATGGGCTCAGTCTGGAGCACAAGATGCATGAGATGCCTTCACATCACTAGCCCTACACACTGGATCCTAGGCTGGTTTGAATCAGGCCCACAGACCAGCCTTGAATGCCAGATCTAGTGCATAGGGCTGGGCTAGTACAGGGGCTACGTGCAGCATGTACCCTGGACCAGCCCACACATGCTGCATGCAGAATGCAGCAGCCCCAGCCCAATCCAGCTCTGTGGGGCAGAATGAGTTTGACATCCCTGCTTTTCATAGACCCTATTTTCAGTTTAGGCATTGGACTCCAGAGAGGCTTTTTTCAGTTTTACTAGAGTGTGGTCTCTGTGACTTCATTTGATAGCTTTGCATGTTAATGGTGGTCCTTCTTAACATACAGGTACTGAAAATCCTGATGCTAACAAAGAACATGAAAATAGCTGTCAAGAGAGCTGGAAGCAGCGCATGTTCAGGGCCTTAGTGGGAGATAGTACCCTTTTCAACACCAGGGAAGGGCGTGCTGGGAAAGTGCACAACTTCATGCTGGGCTTGAACCTCAATTCCAGCTACCCACTATCCCCTCTGGCAGACTTTATGACTCAGGAATCTGTGGATGAAGATGAAGTAGACATGGCTGTTGCAGGTTAGTTCATTAAAATGTCCATACACTACGTATCAATTCATGAAAGTATAAACTATGAGCTGCTATGAACTGAACAGTCTCTTTTCTTTAATTAGAAGAAGGAGGTTATATTCATTTATCACTATAGAACTGTTAATGCTAGATGTCACTTAAACTCAAGTAGCAGGGGGATTCTAATGTGTATTTGTTAAAGTAACTATCCTTTTGAGTGATGATATAGTGATTATTGTATGCATTCCACTTTCTAAATATTTCTATCAGTCCAGAGGTGTTTATAACACTGTAATCTTAATATTTACACTGGTTCTAAAACAGACAGGAAGGTGGATAATAGATTTGTGGAAGGAAATAACATTGGATGAAGGAACATAGGCAGTTTTTTAAATGAGCCATCAAAACCCTAGATCTTTATTTTGACTGGGAATAGAAATCCAGGGTTGCAGAGGGAGCCTGTTCTGTTTCAGACAGCAACTTCTGAGGGTAGATTACCTGGAAATTCCCTAGCTAAATGTTTGTTACCTTTGACATGTTTTTGCACTATTTATTCATGCCTTCTCCTGGTAACACTACAGAGCATAGTGCTTACAACTGTGGAAAGTTCTAGCATTGTGTCCAACAGCATTAACAGAGCGTGGCTTTAACGGCGTTTATAGATAGACATGCTCTGGGAGGTGGGGATGGGTGCTTTAATTAGTAAGCCACTTTAATTAGAAGTGCCTGAGCATCATGTGTATCAGCATCCCCACCCTGAAAAATGGCGGTCAGGTGCTTTGAACTAAAGCTCATCGAACCAGCTTTAGTTCAATGCGCCCCACCACCTTTTTTTCAGCACAGGGACACTGATACATGTGACACTCAAGGCTGCTAAAGCATGTTAATTTCAGTGCTCTAGCAGACTCGATTGATCAAATCCGTTCTGACACGCTGAATTTACAGCATGTTGGAGTAGTTTCCCTGCATGTCTATAGGAGACCAACATTATTTTAAGCACTTGATGGATGAATTATTCAGCTCAGATCCCCACTAGCTAGAAGCTGCCCTCACACCCTAGCCAGGGAGCAGGAAGGGGGCTGGGAAAAATGGCAGCAGCACCTGGCCCCAATGAGGATGCCACCAAACCCCTCTGCTGTGAAGGCACCCAGCCCGTGCTGAACTGGGCTGGGGCTGTTCTGGCCTGTTGCTTATAAGGGTTGCCAGCTCCTGATCTATTCTCATTTATGAGTAGCATCCTTCCTACTTGGGAATCTTATAGTTTGTTTGTCCCAGTTAAGAGCAGCCCTTGTTAAGGTGTGGACCTGGAGCTGCTTTCAGTCTAGATGAACAACCTGTAATATTCTCTCTCAGTATCGGACTGCTTTCCAGAGCTCACCAGGGCTGCCCAGAGCACGTGCTCTCAGCTTTCTTTTGCAACTGGTCAATGTGTTATAGGATCAAAGCCATGGCCCGGCCTTTTCCTCTGTCCCTTTTGATCCTTGTAAGTTAGTGTGCACTCCCAAAGTGAGGGAATAATCATATAATTTCCTCTAGTGCAGCAGCTGCTATTTGGTTTGGCTTTTTGTGGGTTAAACAACGAGGTAAAAACAAACAAAAAAACAAAAACAAAAAAATACACAATTCTCCCTCATCTTTATCTCAGTCCCCATGCATAGATGGAAAAAATCAGGTGTTTTTTACCAAGTTATTTGCTTTAGTAAATCACATGGCTTCTTACAGTGCATGTTCTAGTGGTCAGTTTTAAACATCTTGCCATTTAATGCCAGCAGATATGCTCTCTATCCTTGGGGTATTGCATGATCTACAAGCAGATTCTCAGTACATCTCACCTAGTTAGACAAGTGATACTGCTTACCCTGTGATCAAGTGTATGAGTTAGCTTCTGCCAGATCCTGAGATAGTTAACTAATAGAAATTAAAAAAAAAAAAATATATATATTGGCTCTTTTTTATTTGCTTTGTTTTCTGAGCTTTAAAGATGAACATAGGCTACAGTTTCAAACTTCTCTCTTGAAACAGAAGTGCTGCCATTTAAAAAAAAAAAAATAGCTGGGTTGTTTTTTTTTGTTGTCCTTTTTAAAAATCTAAGATTGAAATCATCATATTATCACAGGAACTGGGCCTTCAAAATACAAACAAACAAACAAACAAACAAACAAACCCCCACATTAATCGCAAGATTAGTGATAGTACTCAGAACTGGAAATACTGGAGCCAAAATACTCATTTGGTTCGTTCACTTCCTGCCTTCTTAGTTTACATTGAGCAATAGTGTTTAACTTTATCAGCTATTCCTCTTGATGATATCACACACTATATTGCAGATCGTATAAATGGTGACATCATTGATTTCTCATCTTGTGATATCAAGGAATTGTTCTCCTTTAGTAGTTTAGAATTTTGAAATAGAATAAAAGGTGAAGAAAAAAAAATATATATCTTAAGTAATTTCCTGACAAACTACCTTTTCCACCATCTAGCAAAAAACTTTAAAGGATTTTTATCAATTTTATTGTGAAAACAAAGTTTACATTTTAAAAAATAAAGAAAGAAAAAGGCTCCTAAACCCTGGTGAGAAGATCCGTTTTCACATTTTCAAACATTCCAGTGAAAACACAGAGATGTGTCAGGGGTCGGGGTGGGGAGGGGGGAAAATGTACCCCACAGTATTGAAAATCAGAGTGATTACATAAAAGAACCAGACTGAAATAGAAAGAAAATAAAAACAAAATCGAGTTTCATTTTCATTTTCCACCCTATAAGAAACATATAAAATGTGTAGGTGTTTTTTGAATTTCTTTCACTTCTAACAGTCAAAGTGCTAATAAAATATAGTGTTACCCAGTTTCTTTGATTTTAAAATGATATTAACCCTTTACTAGAGTTTAGGGAATATTGTTTTGGTCTCAAGTTTAATTATAAATAGTAGATTTTCACAACCTTAATCAAGAATAAATTAATTGGAGTGACAGAAGTTCTGTATCAGCCGTGCATACTGCTTTGAAAGCTGGTATTCCTTCTTGAAATCAGTGTAAGAAATTGAAAATTTAATGCATCATTCACTAGAGTCTGTTAGAACATTCTTGGGTAAATAAAGAGAGTAAAATAAAATACTTGATTTGGGGATTACTGCGCAAAATTTTCCTTATGAAACGTGAAGTGCAAGAGGAAATCTATTTTAGGAACTATGAATCCATTTTAATGAGTTTCCATTACATAAAAACACTTTTCTCTCTGACCACTTACCCTGTCATCTGTATACAATAAGGGTTGTGTAACTGGAGTTGAATTGGTGCATGTTGTAATTGAAACAAATAGCCTGAGTGCTTTGAGTGATAACGTTCAGTATTCCTTGGATTATACTGCCCTCTGCAGACAAAAGTGACAGTTTTAAATTGTCATATCAAATTACTTAATTTTGGGAGCAAGCTAAGACATTTGGCTGGAGGTTAGTTGTTGCAACAACCTACACTTCAAAGAAAAGGAAGCATTCACGCCATCTTTGGAAATATCTTTAAGATGTGAGGGGGAAAGTTCTCTCTCTAGTGGGATGGTTTAACAGTACTCGGAGAATCTGCTGGAGATGAAAGGACGTAGAGAAATTGTTCAGGCACACACAAGCTGAACAGTAAGCAGAGACCAGTGGCTCTGGAATAAGTAGTTCAGGTGTGGGACTGACTTGAAGAGGGCTTTTTTTCTATGCTAGTGATTTGGGGTGGCTGATTGGTGTTTGCCTCACGCAGGGGTGGGCAATTATTTGGGTTGGAGAGCCACTTAGGGACTTTTGATGAGCTGTCACAAGCTGGGTCAGCATCCCCGTCCCCCCCTACATCCTCCTCCTGCACTGTGTGATGCTGGAAAGGGAGTCCAGCTGGCACTTTGCCCCAGCCCTGCTGTGTCCAGGGACAGTGGGATCAACTGCACATGCCCCAGCCTGGAATGCCCCTTGCACCTTATCTAGGTGGGGAAGAAGGACTATGGGGAGTAAATAAGATGAGTTGGAAGCTGCATACTATGAGAAAAAAAAAAAACAAAACAACTATCTGATTGGCATTACAGAGACCTGGTGGGGCAGCTCTCATGACTGGAATGTCAACATGGAGGGTTACACTCTGTTTTGGAAGGACAGGGTTGGGAGAAAAGGTGGTGGAATTGCCTTGTATGTCAGAAACACATACACCTGTTGCCTGGTTCAGGAGGAAGAAGACAGCAAAGCCGATTGCATTTGGATTAAGATGAAAAGTGAAAGTTGTGGCACTTACATAATGGTGGGAGCTTTTAATAGGTCACCTGATCAGAAAGAGGAGGTGGATGAGATAGATTTGTCAACTGCTTGAAGAGTATCTGAAAGCTATGGGATGGTACTGATGGGAGACTTCAATTTTCCAGATAGCTGCTGGAGGAACAATACAGCTACATATAAAATGCCAAGCCTGTTCCTAACTTGTGTGGAGGACAACTTTCTGTTCCAGGAAATGGAGGATACAGCTAGGGAATCATGCATCTTGGACCTTGTCCTGACCAACATGAAACAAATGGTGGAGGATGTGAAGGTGATGGGTAACTTTGGAGGAAGTGATCATGGTACAATAGATTTTCAGATCCTGAGACAGGGAAAGCATGAGGACAGCAAAAATAGAACACTAGATTTCAACGAGGTGGATTTCATCTGACTCAAAGAGCTAATGGGTATTGTGTTATGGGAAGAGAAAATGAAAGGTAAAGGTGCCCAGGAGGGCTGGGAGCTTCTAAGGGGCATAGTGTTGGAAGCCTGACAAGAAATGGTCCAAACATGATGGAAGCACAAGAAGACTGGCAAGAGACCTATGTGGCTGCATAAGGATCTTCTAAAAATGTCTCAAATGCAAGAGGAAAGCATACATGCAATGGAAAAAATGAGCAGATCACTAAGGAAGCATACCAGAAAATATCCAGAACCTGCAGGGACAAAAAATCAGGAAGGCAAAGATAAAGAACAAGCTGCAACTAGCAAAGGAGGTTAAAGGCAACAAATAAGTAGATTGCCCAGAAAAAAAGGACTGAGGAAGCTGTAGGTCCTCTGTTACCAGATTTGCTCATCCCTTTGGGATTCACTCATTTATTAGAGTTACATTTCTGAGGTCTCTGTAATTCTATTAATGTACTGCTTATGTCACTTGGGTTTCTATACGGAGCTCCATCTGCAAGTCCTCACCCCCAGTGGAGCTACCTTACAGGGCTTAGTTTCAATGAAGCTGGGTTCCTCCAGCTCCCGAATCAGTTGAACTGACACACACACACACACACACACACACACACACACATCTGAGCAGGCAGGGTTACTCAGTATTTCCAGGCTGATACCCTCATGGGCCCTAGACTCAGCACAGAACAGAGCACGTCTGAGCTGGCAGGGTCAATCAGCAGTTCTAAGCTGACACCCTCATGAGC
>NW_005842087.1:1481684-1494307 GCF_000455745.1 Alligator sinensis | reverse complement strand
TCAGCAGGGCAACAATAAAATTCATTCAGACACATGCACCCAGGTTAACAGAGCACGTCTGAGCAGACAGGGTTATTCAGCATTTCCAGGCTGACACCCTCATGTGCCCTGAACTCAGCACAGGAACAGAGTATGTCTGAGCCAGGCCGGGTCAATCAGCATTAACAGGCTGACACCCTCATATGCTCTGGCTCAGCACTTTCCAATCTTTTGTCCCAATTGTCCTGGTAGTAACTCCCTTGATGAGCAAACCACACAGGACTTTTGGGCTTTACAGTGATCTTTGGCTTAGGTAAAAGTAGTGTTGCTGCAGAGCAAATGGGGAGGTTGAAGACAAGGAAGAGTAAATGAGGTTCAGAGACAGTATGGCAACCAGCTGGACCATAAAAGTTATTTTATTGCCAGGTATATGAAAATTTATAATGGCGCTAGTAGTAATAGCCATACAAGGAGAGACAAACATACAAAGCAGTTACAGTATTACACAGTTTCAATAGGGTATTTGGGGAAGTCTAGCTCAAGTTTGATCAGCAAAAGTCAGGTTTAGAAAGCTGTGCCTGGAGTAAGGGAGAGAGAGCGAGAGAGGGATTAAACCAAGCCTGAGGTTTAGAAAGTGGCCTTAAAACAGAGAGACAGAGTTGGGGTCTTACCAAGCTTGAACCGGTCGAGGTGTTTCTTGGAGCTTGCAGACAGGCAGAGCCCTCAGCATGATCAGTGAAGGTGTTCCAGACAGGAAAGTGGAACTGTTGCAGCATTTTGAATCCAAGCACCAGAACAGAGACTTGAGCTTGGGTAGGGTTTTTTGTAGGGAACCAGCAATGGCTCAAGGGAGAACACTAGATTTGTTTATGGGTAAACGATGACTTATATGCTGGATAATAGGACCTGATCACTCCTGGCAATGGGTGGCATTACTCTGAGGGAGCTCACAATGCAAACAGGCAGATTCAGTGTTTTGGGTACCAATAAAGGAGTCATTACTAGAACTGGTTTGATAAATGCTGAGCTAGATATGTGCAGATATGGGTTGATTAGCATTTGGAGTAGAGATCCCCCATCATGCAGTGCTCCCTTGCTTCTTTGGTCCCAGAGTTCAGTGTGGTCCTTGACTTAGAATCTTTGTTCTCCATTCTGAATACTAATGAAGTTCCTCCCTTTTCCATCTCTGATATAAATGGGACTAGGGAAGTTACCTTAATCCTGTCCCCCTTATCTGGAGAGGTTTAGGTGTGTCTCTCACTGCATCTTCATTGTCCTTTGTAAGTCCTTCTTCTGATCATTTCTGGTTCAGGCAGAGGTGGGGGGAGGGCGAAGTTCTTTGTGAGCCAGACAGGCTGGGTACTGCACCAGGGTTCCCCAGAACACAGAGCTGTCTGGTAACAAGTCCCCCCACTGATTGGGTGCTTGGGTTGAGTGAGTATCCCCATCACATCCTTACTCCATGGTACAGGGTCTAATCTTCAATCCATTGCAGCCACTGCATCAGTCACTTGATCCAGCAAACTAACAAAACCAGGCCCATGGGTGACTGGTGCTGCCTTAGTTGGGGGGGGCACATACCCCCCCCCAGCAACCAGTCAGTGACTGGGGGGGGGGTTCCCCACAGCCGATCTTGCTGGCTAAGGGGAGTCCCCCCATGGCCAATCCCACCGACTGGGGGTTATCCCTGCAGCCAGTCTCGCTGATGGGGGGTCTTCCCACGACCAATCGCGAGGTGGCCAATCACTATGGCTGCGGGATCTCCCACTCCCTGGCCAGCACTTGCAAGGGGGGCACCAATGCTTCTGCCTGCCCCCCCTGCCCATCTCCTAAGCAGCAAGTGCAGCTGGTCACACCTGGTCATCCCCTATGCATTGCTACTGACCAGACCAATTGCTAGTATAATTTGGAAGCCAGTGATCACCACAATGGAGTGAAGCAGGATATTCAAAAGACCTGTTGCATTGGGGCTCCACCCAAGTGAAGACTCCCACCAGGCGTGATGGCCTGTGTTTTTAACTGTAGCTGGAAGCCTAGAGATCTCCTGGTTGTTGTGTTGAATCTCAAGTTTGCCATTCTCTCCCAAAGTCCTGAGCCTTTGCAGTTCAGCTTGTAAAGAGGGATGAGTTAATAGTCTGTTGATGGCAGTGAGACCCATTCCCAGTGAAATGGGGGAAGTCTCTTTGTAAAGCTCAGGGTAAGCATTCAAATGTTGCATGGTCCATATAGGCATGTAAACTTAAGATCACAACTAACAATGGTGGTTACATTACAGAAACAGTGATTAATATAAGGCACCATGGGTTGAATCCAGTGTCCATTAATCAGTACAATATCACATCTTGTTCTCACGCACACACATGCTTTACCAACATAGGCAATAACAGATTCCCTTTCCTGGATAACATCGAAGGACCAGTGAGACTGATTTCCAAATGGTGGGAAGCATTCATCATGTTTCTCCAATGCTTGGTCTTCACAGAAGTAACCCAAACCATCATTTCTCCTACACCCTCTTACAATTCACTGTGTTCTACATGTTAACAAACCAGGAAACTGCTAACTGAAGATGTAAAGAAAGCAAATATGCTTAACAGATGCTTTGCCTCAGTCTTCACAAAAAAATTAAGCTGCAGCCTGACACCTAATAAGGATTATCTGGATAAGGAATGGGGCAAACGAGGGAGGAGAAAACAAAAGAGATGGTTATAGAGCTTTTGTTGGGTCTGAATGAATTCAAGTCAGCAGGGCCAGAAGAGCTTTATCCCCAGGTCCTGAAGGAACTGGCAGAGGAAATCTTACAGCCCTTGGCAATGATGTTCATGAAGTCATGGGAGACAGGCCAGGTACCGCAGGACTGGAAAAAATGAACAGTATACTACCCCTCTTAAATGAAGCCAAGAGGGATGACTCTGAGAACAACAAATCAGTTAGACTAACCTTAGGAAGTTACTGGAGTATATCCTAAGGAAGGCCGTTTACAAGCATATGGAAGAGAAAAGCAGCCAAGTTAGATTTATGAAAACCAAATGTGTCAAACAAATCTGATCTCCTCCTTTGACAAAGTAACTACTTGGGTAGGTAAAGGGAATGCTGTAGATATAGTGTCACGGGAAGATAGATTGAATCATGACTTTGTATCAGTATCAGGACTTTATCAAGGCTTTTGACAAGGTCCCTTATGACCATCTCATAAACAACTTGGAGAAATGTGGACTCAATAAAACTACTACAAAATGGAGCCATTGATAGATTTTAAGGGGATGGAAGGGACCTCGCAAGATCATTGGGTCCAGGCCCCCTGCACTAGGCAGGAAAGACAACTGGGGTCAAGTGACCCAGTGAGGTGACTGTCCAGTCTCCTCTTGAAGATTTCCAGGGTAGGCGATTGCACCACTTCTGGAGGGAATTTATTTCACAATCTGGATACCCTAATTGTGAAGAAGTTTTTCCTAGTGTTAAGCCTGAAATGGTCTTCCAGGAGTTTCTAGCCATTACTCCTGGTTTTCCCCAAGGGTGCCGTGGTGAACAGTTGTTTGCCAAAACCTTGATATAGTCCCCTGATACAGCAGTAAGCTGCCACCAAGTTCCCTCTCAGCCTTTTCTTTTTTATGCTGAAGAGACCCAAGTCCCTCAGCCTTTCCTTGTATAGCTTGCATTGAAAGTCTCTGATCATATGGGTGGTTCTTCTCTGGACTCTCTCAAGCTTTTCCACATCCTTGTTGAAGTGTGGCACCCAGAACTGGATGCAATAGCTGCAAGCAAAGGGTAGTTATTGATAGGTGCATGTCAGAATGGCAGGAGTTTCAAGTGACGTCCCACAGGGGTCTGTTCTGGGCCCAGTGATGTTGAACATGTTTATTAACTATTTGGATGATGGCATAGAAGACTTCTTCAGCAAGTTTGCAGGTGACATGAAACTGGGAAGGATTGTGAACACTTGGAGAATGCAAGCACAATTCCGAAGGATCTTGACAGAATGGAAAGTTTCATAGTTGGTAGGGTCAGAAGGAATCTAAGTAGATCATCAAGTCCGGCCCCCTGCCATGGGCAGGAAAGAATGCTGGGGTCAAACGACCCCGACTAGGTGATTTATTCAGCCTCCTTTTGAAGACCTCCAAGGTAGGAGCAAGCACCATTTCCCTTGGAAGTTGGTTCCAGATCCTAGCCGCCCTGACTGTGAAGTAGTGACTCCTAATATCTAGCCTGAATCTACTCTCAGTCAATTTATGGCCATTATTCCTTGTTACTCTCAGTAGGGCTTGGGGGAACAAGGACTCTCCCATAGCCTGCTGGTCCCCCTTGGCTAGTTTGGAGATGGCCACCAGATCCCCCCTCAGCCTTCTCTTGTGGAGGCTGAACAGGTTCAAGTCCCATAGCCTCTGCCCTGCTGCCCCCTGATCATGTCAGTGGCCCTCCTCTGGACCCTCTCGATGCTATCCACATCCCCCCTGAAGTGCAGCACCCAGAACTGGACATAGTACTCCAACTCTGGCCTGATCAGTATTGCGTAGAGGGGGAGGATCACCTCCTTGGACCTGCTCATGATGCATCTGTGGATGCACGACAAGGTGCGGTTAGCCTTCCTGACCACGTCCCCACATTGGCAGCTATAACAGATCACCCTTCCCAGCACCATCTTCCCTGTTAATCTGCGCCTTACGTGGGGCGCCCTTGGAGTCTGCTTTGGAGCTCTTATGTCCTGCCCTCTCCTTTCCTGCCACATCTTGATGGAAATTATTGTTGATGTTCTTGAAAGCGGGAGACTGCCTATTGTATTTTGTATGTTGGGATCTTTCACCTACATGGGCCTGACTCCAGTATTTCTCTAGCTAGGCCTTCCCATCCAAAACCCACCAAACAGGGTTTGACTCTGAGGCTCTAGCCTTTTCCGGTGTCAGGCGTTGTTACAATTTGGCCCCCTGGTCCTCAGGCTCTCCTCAGCCCTGTCTTGCATTGTGCCTTCACTGTCGTTTGGGCTCTCTATGGCCCTGACTCACACTGTGCCTCACTGGTGCTTGGGCTTTCCACGGCCCTGTCTCGCACAGTGCCATACTGGCATTTGGGCTTTCCACAGCCCTGTCTCGCACGGTGCCCTCTCTAGCTCTTAGGCTCTCCGCAGCCCTGTCTTGCTCTGCGCTCTCTCTTGTGCTCAGGCTCTCCACAGCCCTGTCTCGCTCTGTGCCCTCTCTGGTGCCAGGGTCGGTGCACCCCAAATGCTGCACCCTCTCTGGTGCCGGGGTCCCCATGCTGCCATGTGTCCCCTATGAGGCCTCCTCCATCCCCTAACAGACTCACCCAAGCCACCGATATTAGTCAATAATCAAAAAGGAAAAAATAATAACTGCCACCAGTCACTACGATCAAGCAAAGCAGCAGGTCAGCTTACATTTGCAGGCTTCGTGCTTCAGCTCCCGACCATCGGCTACAGTGCTTGTTGTGGTGCAGCTGCCATCTCTCCACAGCTTCGTAGTTCCCACCTTTGGACCGCTTACCCAGCTTCTCTGTGGAGCTCTCAGAGGCACTCCATCCCCTTCAACTGTTGTCCCCCCTACTGCCACTTTGCCCAGGGTTTTTATAGTCCTGCCCCTTCCGGTCAGCTGACTAGCTGGCCAGGTTCGGCATTTAACCCTTTCCTTACCAGCACTCTGTGCCCAGAAAGTTCTGGCCTTAAAGGGGTGGGCCTGCTTTCTGGTGACCAGGTTAGGGTTCCCTGTTACAGTGGCCCATGTTCATCTTGGAATTAGTAGCAACTCCAAGATCCTTTTCTGCCTCTGTGCTGAAGAGAAGGGAGTTCCCCAGCCTGTAGGTATGCTGCTGGTTCTTCCTCCCCAGGTGCAGTACCTTATACTTGTCAGTGTTGAAACCCATCCGGGTCGCATCCAGCCCCCCCTGTAACCTGTCCAGATCTAGTTGTAGCCTGTCCCTCTCCTCCAGCGTGCCCACTTCTCTCCACATCTTAGTGTCATTTGTCTTCTACTGTGTTAGGGGTTGTGGCCCCTTGAATGTATATTGACAACATTTTATAGAAGCAAGACATTTACTGCTGTGGTTCCCCTGTTTTACCTGTCTCAGGTTCAGGTGTTAGGACTGTGTTATGTCAGGGTTAACAGCAGTCTTATGTACAGTTCATATTATGTATTGTATAGGATGGTTTGGATACAGATGATCCTGCCTTAGACAAGGGGTTGGACTAGATGACCTCTGGAGGTTCCTTCCAGCCTTATTTCTCTGTGATTCTATGAATCTATGACATGCAGACACACACATGTATACATATACAAACATAGGAGCTTAGGCATCACAGAGGGAATACTGTATTCTTTGAGGCTTGCAAACTATACTATGTGTTCTGTAAAACACAGTGATGCCCCAGGACCATACAAAAGGTAGTATAACACCATGTGGCTTGTGTTAAATTAAGCCTAAATTCTAATTTCAGATGCTGAAACCTTGAAAGAATGTTTGAGCCAGTCTTAAAATGAGTAGTTAGAGGATTCAGACAACTCTTTGCTTTGTTTCTTAAGTGTTTTGTTAAAGTTGTCTTTACTATATTTTATAGACATAAGCATGTTTTGAAAACTGGTAATTTAATCACAATATGCTGAAGTAAATTACCCATGCTTCGGAAATAGTTGAAAGGACTTATCTTGAGTTCTGTTCTTAACTGGCATTGGGTTTCTGCATTTGTTTTCCTTAGATCCTGATGAGTTTGAAAGGATATATGAGCCACTGGATGTGAAGAGCAAAAAGATTCACATAGTAGATAGTGGGCTTACATTCAACTTACCTTATCCTCTTATTTTACGACCTCAGCGAGGAGTTGATCTCATCATCTCCTTTGATTTTTCTGCAAGGCCAAGTGACTCCAGTCCTCCTTTTAAGGTAAGTAAACTAACCATTTTTCAGTCTGTGATACTAAATTTAAGGCATTTTTAAATTTTTTTCTTAATTATATTGGCAAACCTACATCTTGGTCTTCCAAGGCCTTTGGAACCTTTCAGCCCAGAAATACTTGACAATTTTGCCAAATCTGGGTTTCCTCTTAACCCAATATCCTGTTCACATGACTCAAAACTGATTGTATTGGAACTAATACAATCCTGTTCATGTTCACGTTCTCAAAACTGATTGTATTGGAGCTAATTAGACAGCTGACATAAAGAATTCAAGTGGGATTTGCCTTTTGGGAGGGAAAAAAAAAACTTGCTTTCAGAAATCCCTAACCTGCCTTTTATAGAAGGCTTTCCTAGACACTGAACCACACATTTGGATCCTAAACTCCGTGTTCTGTTGCCTCTGATTGTGTAAATTAAAAAACGTTTATTATCCATCAAACAAATTATAGTTATGCTATAAACTATATATAGTAATAACAAAAACAAAGTGTCAGAAATATATAAAAAATACTGTACCTAAGTTCCATGTTATACAATAAAAAAAATGTCAATAAGCAAACAGACAGACATATGGACTGCTACTGTAATTCTGACTTTCACTCGGAAACTTTCCTGTTTGTAAGTACACCCTGGCCATGTTTAGACAAGACTCTTTACTGTGCAGTAGGCTAATCTACTGCACATTAAGGTGTCACCATGTAACTGTGCAGCAGCTTGCTTGCGGGTGGGTCTACATGAGATGCTATTGCACAGTCATTACTGCACATTTATTTAGTACTTGCTAATACATGTTTATTTTGCAAGTACTAAATAAATACACAGTAACTCAAGTTATTGTGCAGTATTGCCGGCAAACATCTTTTAAGTGACGCTACCACGCAGTAACCTAATAATACTGTGCAGTAGCATATTAGTACTGTCCATGCTGTGACGCACTACTGCACAGTATTTTTTGGCTCCCATGCAGTTAGCATCTCATGTAGATGCTCCCACTTTGCAGTAAATTAAGCTAATGCACCATTTTCTACTACCTATAGGTAGTAGATTAATTGCACATTAGCTATTGCAATAGTGCTCATGTGGATGCTGGCCAGGAGTAAATTTGCTCCTAGTCAGCCACACCAGCAGGGAGCCATAGGGAAAGGGGGCCCCAGCCCTAGTGTTGTTCAGTTCTCTGTCCCCAGTCCTGGTGTTGCTCAGCTCTGGGCTCCACCAGGGGATAGGAGCTGATCAGTTCTGGGACCAGGATTACTCTCTGTACCCCTGACACGGCATTGGTTCCAGGAGCCAGGAACCAATAAGTGCCAGGGCACTCCTCTCTGTCCCAGCATTTCATGGCTCCTGGCTCTCCCTTGGAATCCCTACCCAGCTGGGGGCCCACTGGCAGCTGCTCCATAAGTGAGAAAGCTCCTAGCAAGCCCCAGATGATTCCCTGTGCAGCTGGGGCCTCGCTGGCTGGCAACTGCCGCACAAGTGGGACAGCTCCCAGACAGCCCCCTGCTGGGCAGGGAAACCCCACTGGGCACCAGGCTTACTGGCAGCTATGTACCCCCGACGTGCAGGTGACTGGGAGAGCTCTGCCAGCTGCAGCAGCAGCAACTGTCTCCCTGACTACAAAAAAGTGATTACTGATCAACAATGCCTGATAAACATTTCAGGGGTTAAATGTTTGGAAATTTAAGGAGTATAATTGTCTTGACTTAGAAGGTTTTCTTTAGAGCGATTCCATCTTTGTTTTTTAATATCCAGTTCCAGTTAGATTTTCTTTTCCCTTTGCCATACTTACTACTTTAAGACAATGAGATTTCAGAAACAAATACATTTCTATGGTATGAGAACAGATATTGAGGACTTGATCTAACTTTTGTTGAAGTCAGTGCAAAGGCTGAGAATTAAACAAGACTTTTTTAGAACAGTCCTCAAAAATATGTTTTTATTTTATCTTCCAGCTCTCAGAGGAAGTTTTTTTTTCCATTAATAAGTAATAATGTTGATATTTATGATGTAACAAACACCTAGTTCATGCTTGACATTTTATAATATAAAATTTAGCATGATAGACTTGCATGGATTTAGGTGGGTTTAAAAATAAAGGCTACATGCCTGTAGGATTAATGGGATATCTTGCAAAAACAGACAGCAGCAGCAATGGTGATGATAATGATGATCATGATTAGGTAACAGGAAGTCCACAAAATGGATTAAGTGGAACCTTTCAAAAGTGGATCATATATTGTGTTACAATGGAATATCAAAAAAGTGACCCAGCCCAATTAAGGTGAGGTTTAGGGTAAGAGTTATGGAGGTTTGTGAACCAGTGGGTATAATTCCCATTTACTTTAAGCCCCTTTTTACTTTTCAGTACTACTATAGCTTTGCATACATATTCAGATTCCTTTTCCTATTACTATAATGAAGTAATTTGGCCCCAATATAAATAAAAATGAGGCCCTGTATGTACACTTACATAAACAGGCACTTAGTGGACTAGCTGTAATTCACAGCTTTGTTTGGGGAAATGAAAATAGAAATGACCATTAATCTTATACACAGCAGTTTCCCAATCATGCCAGATACAGTGTGAGAAAGTTCCAAGTTTATTATAGTTGCGTGTTGTAATTGCGTAAAAGGTGGTTGATGTTTAGTTGACTTTAAGAATGTTGAAGATTAATGCACGTTCACATTACTAGCTAGAAGGAAGGTCATACTTGGGATATGAACCAGAAGTTCCTCTGGTTCTGGTCTAGCTTTATTCCTCTAGGGGTGGGGAAGTCAGGGGGCTAAAAATAGCTCCTGGTCCCCCAGTCCACCCCCTTGTGGAGCCCTCTTGTCTCATCAGTCCTCCCCACCCCCCCACACACAGACCCCATTGGCCTCCCAATCTCTTTGTGGACCCTGGCTGCCCCAGATTCCCTGATCTCCCTCACAAATGCTGTTTGCCCACCTCTCCCCGATTCACCCCACAGACCCCACTTACAATCTCAATTCCCTGCAGACATTTCCTGTCCTCATGATCCTATCCACAGGCTCCACTCCCCGCCCCCTCCCTCACCGCAATTCCTGACTTGCCCCACCTGCTCCCAAATCCCCTGACCCCCCCCAGTGGACCCTGCTTGCCTCCCAGACCTCAGACTCAGCCGGCCCCCTGATCCCCTCAACCCCTCCCATGACCCCACCTGTCCCCCCAATCCTCATAAACCCTCCCCCACTAGCTCCCACATTCCAATTTGCCTTAGATTGGGTGGCCAGTTTTAACTCAATCTAACCTCCCCATAACCTCCCTGAATGTCTGTACACAGCCTACATACTGGATGTGTCTGTATGGTGCATGCCAGTGCTTTGATGAGACATGCCTCCATGCACATTAGCTCCTGAACTGCATGCAATGTAGCTGCCTTTTTGCACCGATGTACACATTCTAGAGAACTCTACCAAGTGGTAAGATTATTGCCATGTGAGTGGCACCACATGAATGTGGCTATATTACAGATATGGAAGATATTGAATTCAGCCATCTGAAATGGAAACTGTACAACATGAAAAAGAGTTGGTCTAATAAAAGATATCAAATTCACCCAAGGAACCATCAAATTCACCCAAGGAACCTTGTCTGGCTATATTACAGTTTAATCTAAGGGTAATCTTAGGTGCTATTTTATCACTAGTAGGTTAAACAAATTCAGGACATCCCTAAATTTAGCATGGGCCTCCCCTATCTCAATACCATACTTCCGTTTAATTGATTACATCCAGCAAGGATTTTTTATGGTAGAAATACTAAAAAATTAGTATTTCTAATTTTTTAGAAATTAAAAAATTTCTAAAAATTTTTAGAAAATTTAGCCAGTGTGAAACTATAATGTATAGACAGTAATTTCATGTTGATTTTTTTAGCCTGCCTAACAGAACACAAACCAAAATCTTCACTGGCATTTACACACTGTATTACTCCATTTACTTTACTGGCAAGGCATAGAGTGTACGTCAATGCAAGTACTTGGCCTGTGTCTGCAAAAAACAGAAATGGTTTTCTGTCTCCAAAAATAGTGAAAGCTGCTGGCTGATGACCATGACTGTACTCATGCTTTGTTATTTTATATCCACTGCCATTTTTATTCTCTTGTGCGTCCAAAGAGTGTAGTATGCTTAAATATAGACTATCTTCCTCACACACCCTTATTACATGCTTTTTAGTCATTCTTGGAAAATAATCTAATTTATTAAGTTGTCACAAGAGAAAAGTATTGGTTTTCAGGTTTACATCCTTTGTTGAATCAGGATTTTAAATATTATTCTGTTTTGTGACGTGATTCTGTAGACATAACAACCTATGGATCAGTGTTTACTAAATCTCGGTGGTTTCCATAGTAGTTTGCTCTGTTGCAATAAAAAATGTGGATGTTTTGTTGCTGCTGCTGCTATTTTTGTTGCTGTCAGGCCTGCAAATTCATCCTAAAATTTGAGACTCAAGCTGAAATTACTCCTTCCTCTGAATCTTCACCAGTAAAAAAAAAAAAAAAAAAAAAAAAAAGATAATGCAGGCAAAATTAGGCACATAGTTACAACTGATTAGCCTTGCCATTTTCAAGTAATGCCTTTTGCATCATCTCTTGAACCTCATGATCTTCACCAGGTTTACTCAAGTGTAACTGATTATACAAACTATTCTGTTGGGCTAAGTACAGACAGTCAAAAATTCAGAGGCTGAAGCAATTCAGTCTTCACAGGTTAGTCCAAGCTGATAACCAACTGAACAGACATTCATTTTGATTCCAGAAATGCAGCCACATTCCTGCCATGGCTTGGACCAAAAGTTGCAGGGAGCAGTAGAGAACACGTCTCTGCTTTACTGGAGCAGACAGTTTGGGCCAAAGGTAGCCCACCCACCCTTTGAGGGTGTGGCTTGAAGGGGAGGTGCAAAGCATCCTGGAATGCTGGGGGACTGTGAGTTAACTGGAATCTGGAGGGGATCTGGGACAAAAGTTCAATAAACTGATTTAACCTAAATCAATTAAATCTAATACTACATTCATCCGGGTTTATCTTAAACTGGTTTCTGCTATTTTGAAAACGATTGATGGGTACTGAACTTCTGTTGTGTTACAGATCCAAACTGGTTTCCAATCACTTATACAGGTTTATGTGTAACTTCTGCCCTTAGCCTTGATGATACCCATAAGAAAGTAAAATTTTGTTCTCTGTCTTTGTAAATTGTATGAGGTTTGCAGGAATAACAGGAATACAGTGTATTTTAAAATGTACTTCTAGTGGTATAGTCAACAGATATGACTCCCATCCCACCCAAGGAACAGTTTTGAGCAAGAAAATTTTATATAGATATTTACTGTAGACTGTCCCCTGTTACAGTACCTGTCTGTAAACATCTGAACCTGTTCTTCCTTCTTAGGAAATTTTGCTTGCTGAAAAATGGGCCAAAATGAACAAGCTTCCTTTTCCAAAAATAGATCCAAATGTGTTTGATCGAGAGGGCTTGAAGGAGTGCTATGTTTTTAAACCCAAGAACAGTTCTTCAGAGAAAGACTGTCCAACCATCATCCACTTTGTTCTGGCAAACATCAACTTCCGCAAATACAAAGTTCCAGGTAAACTAATAATACCTGGCAATAAAGCCAGTGTCCCAGGAAATCCATTGGTATATTTATTTTTATATATGCTTGGAATGTATCAAAACTACCAGGAAATCACTTCACAGTGGCCATTAATTTCCAAAGCCCCATAGGGAAA
>NW_005842087.1:1443529-1481653 GCF_000455745.1 Alligator sinensis | reverse complement strand
AAGAAGCTGATATTTTCCTTTATCTCTTAGAACTGATCATAAATAAAGATAAATGTAAGGTACTTCACCTGGGAAGGAGGAACCCCCAGCACACCTATAGGTTGGGGAGTGTCCTTCTCAGCAACTGGGATGCAGAGGGGGATCTTGGAGTCATAATTGACTCCAAGATGAACATGAGCCAGCAGTGTAACAAGGTCATCAACAAGGCGAATCTCACCTTGTCGTGCATTAGCAGGTGCATGACTAATAGAACAAAGGAGGTGATGCTCCCACTGGTCAGGCCACAGTTGGAGTACTGTGTCCAGTTCTGGGTGCCGCATTTCAAGAGGGACGTGGGGAATCTCGAGAGGGTCCAGAGGAGGGCCACTCACATGATTAGTGGCCTTTGTGATAGACCCTACGGGGGGAGGTTGAGAGAGCTGAATCTCTTCAGCCTTCACAAGAGACAGCTGAGGGGAGATCTTGTGGCTGCCTATAAATTTATTAGGGGAGGTCAACGGGGAACAGGGGAAGCGCTGTTTACTAAGGCGCCCCAGGGAATGACTAGGAATAATGGGTGTAAACTTGTTGAGAGTGGATTTAGGTTAGATATTAGGGAGAAATTTTTCACAGTAAGGGTGGCCAGCATCTGGAATGGGCTTCCAAGAGAGGTGGTGCTATCACCTAGCTTGGAGGTCTTCAAGAGGAGGCTAGATAGTCACCTGGCTAGGGTCATCTGACCTCGGTCCTCTTTCCTGCCAGGGGCAGGGGGTCAGACACGATGATCCATTGTGCTTCCTTCCAACTCTACAATCTATGAATCTATGGCTCAAATATTGTTTCAGTATTTTTTTCCTTTTTTTGTTATCCTCATAGGTGTTCTAAGAGAAACTGAAGAAGAGAAGGATTTTGCTGACTTTGATATTTTTGATGATCCTGATACTCCATTCTCAACTTTCAACTTCCAGTATTCCAATGAAGCCTTCAAAAGACTTCATGATCTAATGGAATTCAACACTCTGAATAACTTAGATGTATGTATAGTGTAAAAATGTCTGACTTAAACCATTTCAAATATGATTTCTGGCATCCAGTTAGTGACCAGGAGATAGGTAGAAACCTCTAGATCCACAAGTTGAAAGTCTTTTAGGCATTTCCCCCCTGTGTGCAGGGATATACACAATCGCACACAGGGAGTTAGCTCTATTAATTTACCTTCTCTTTTCTGTATACCTCAGTGATGGGCATATGCTGGAAAAAGAGAGAGAGGGATGTGTTATACAGTGGGAATCAGAGAGATTCTTTTGGCTTCTGATTTTTAAAGTACAGTCAGTCCTCAACTTACAATGTTTCGAGTTACAGTGTTTCACACTTGCAACATTTATAAATTGACAGCCTGTTTCAACTTGATGATGTCAGTTTCAACTTTACAACGCTTGATCCAAAGCAATGTGATGCCAGCGAACAAGTTCGCTGCATCACTCATCTCCCTGGAGAACATCTGTCCAAACTTCCTTAGACACTTTTTTAAGAAAGCAGACAAGACTCCAGAAAAACCTGCAGCCAAGACTCCTGAGAAGACTCAAAAATACCCCAGAATTTTGTACTCAATCAATTATAGATGAGTAATATAGCTACATTAAGAGAGACAAGGTTCTTTTGGTGAATCTGATATCTTTTATTAGACCAACTTCAATAGTTGGAAAACAATTATTAAGCAAGCTTTCGGGTTCAAAAACCCTTCATCAGACTAAGGAAGTTTCAGCCATTGGTGTGCGCTCTTCCTGGATGGAATGAAAAGTAAAGAAGCCAGAGGCTGGGCTCGTATGCATACAGGACAGGTAGTCAGTGAAAATGTAGATTGAGGAGTCAATGGGTGAGAGACAGGCTGGGGGGGGGAAGAGAGAAGGGGGGTGAATAGTGGAGAGATACCTGGGGAGTCAGATGTCAGGCAGGTTACAATGTGTCATAAATCCAATGTCTATATTTAGTCCATGATTTTTAGTATCCAAGAGGTTGATGAAGTGGAGTTCATAGACTCGTCTTTGGGAAGTGTTTTGTAAGTTTCCTTTGAGGATCAGGACTGAGAGATTGGACAGAGAGTGGCTTTCTTGTGACAAATGTGCCCCCACAGGTAATTGGGTATTCCTGTCTTTGATAGATTTCCGGTGTGCATTCATTCCAGTGCACAGTTGTCGTTTGGTCTCTCCTATGTATTTTCCATCAGGGCATTTGGTGCATTGGATCTCTGTTCCCCCCCCCCAGCCTGTCTCTCACCCATTGACTCCTCAATCTACATTTTCACTGACTACCTGTCCTGTATGCATACGAGCCCAGCCTCTGGCTTCTTTACTTTTCATTCCATCCAGGAAGAGCGCACACCAATGGCTGAAACTTCCTTAGTCTGATGAAGGGTTTTTGAACCCGAAAGCTTGCTTAATAATTGTTTTCCAACTATTGAAGTTGGTCTAATAAAAGATATCAGATTCACCAAAAGAACCTTGTCTCTCTTAATGTAGCTATATTACTCATCTATAATTGATTGAGTACAAAATTCTGGGGTATTTTTGGTGAAAATAAGGTATCGGGCCTTGGTTCAGGAGCCAACCCCCATTTATAACATTGCTTCTTATGAGAAAATTGGTTCCGAGTTACAACGTTTTGACTTAACACACAGTTTTCAGGAACCAATTGTGTTGTAAGTCCGAGGACTGCCTTTACTGGAATGTCCATTCTACTATAAATATTATCATACACAGACCTCTTATAAATGTCAAATTTCCGAAGTCAGTACACCACTCAAATAATTAGAGAGATTTTGCATTGAAAGGGAAACGCTAAAGAATACTTCAGAAAATTAATATTGATAGTCTCCTGCCAGAACAGAACTGGGTAGAATATGAGTAGATCTAAATATGTTTTCCATGTATAGTATCTTTTACTTCATTCTAGGATTCTTTCTAGGTTGAATTTTTATACTGCCTCCATCACTTTAACATCTGAGCTCCTTCCTTGTAACTAAATGAAGCTGTATGGATAGCACCCTGAGTACTATGGATGGAAATTCCTACATAAGATACATAGTTATATCACATACAAGTTCACTCCACCCTGCACTGTCTAAACAGCAGAGTGACTGCTCATGCTCATTAGAAGAAATAAGATTTGTCTCCTAGGAATTAATTTAGTCTGTTGAAGATATACTCAATAAATCTTGTTTAGTCTGTAGAAAGGGAAAAACTGTAAAATGTTAAGCTCTCTTAATCCATAATGACTGATCACTTTAAAATCTGAATACACTTCCAGTGTTTGATTTATTCCTTAGTATCATATATAGAACCAGCTCTGATTTCACATAATCTGATATAACTGCTTTGACATCAGTAGCTTTGTACCTGATTTGTCTCTCAAACTATATGAAAATCAGATCTGATTTTTGTGTTCTCAATATTTTTTGCTAAAAATTTCCCGTCTGTATAATTAGTACATTATCAAAACATGCTATGTCTAGTGGCTATGTTGCATTCTGGTTTAAATATACAAGAGCTAACATTTCTGTCGGGCAAGTTTGAAGTTGTCTGCTGTTCCAGGCTGCATTATTTTCTTTAGAAGATGTACAACATTATTCCAGAACAAGAGTTGTCTGTGTAGCAGAATTCAGGAGGCAGGAGCACCAGTCTGCAAACATCTGATTAAACATGTTTGCATGAGTAATTCATTATGTGTTTGAGCTAACTAAAATATATAATTTTTGTAAAATGATGATCCAAGCAATATTAAGTTAAAGCCAGTTAGACATCTTTAGCTTTGAGTCATTTATAGCTGTTGGAATTGTCCTGTCTCTTTTGGGAGGAGTGAATAATTTCATTTAAAAAGGTAATAAAAATGGCATTATAATCTTCACAAACTCTTGAATATCATAGCATGGTTTCAGCTGTGCATGATGTTTAGTCCTCCAGCCTCTTCACTTTTGTTGTTCTTTAGAAAGGCTGAAGACACTCATAAATCAAAGATAAGAATGGAGGTGAGATAAAATAACAACAAACCTGGCCAAATAGTTCATCTTAATAAATGTGTCCTCACCATTTTCTCCATGCAATAGCTTGCTACAGTTTGTTATTAGGATACAGCTCCATAAGCTTTCTTGATGTCTGCCAAGGCTTTATGAAGATGTTGTTTAATGCTATCATGCTAAATTGCTAGTGTTTTATTAGGACAAATACCTTAGTTAGGACAACATAGTAATTCATAATATACCATCATATATATATATATATATAGTCCTTATATTTTAGCTTCTACATTTTCACCTTTTCAAGATACTATTTTTCCACATATAGTTTATTAGAAGTTGCTGGTTTTTTATTATAGGTGTAGCCAGAATTCTTTTGTGAGTAGAATGGGGGAGGAGATGGAGGACAACAGAAAATTTAGGTGTCTTCCTCCCCCTCACTCCCATTTTTCTTCTTCATTGTTTGAGCCTGGATTAACAGATTGCCTTCTTTTTGCAGTCTACAAAAATATCATATGCTGATGACTGTACAGCTTTCATATGGAACAATATATTTATTGTTAGCTTTTAGCCACTGTGACAATGACAAAAATTACAATAATAGAATTAAGTTTTCTGGATGTAAACATCAAACAACTCAAATTTAGAAGACAAGTACAGGATGTCAAATATTTAGTACTTTATTTAATAAAACAAATTCTTTGTTGGCACCACTAAAAAAAGTGAAGGTGATGGGTCACTGTAAAGGTGATGGGTAGTTTGGAATGAAGGGATCATGATACAATAGACTTCCAGATGGTGGGACAGGGAAAGCCTGAGGTCAGCAAAATTAAAATGCTAGATTTAAAAAAGTTACATTTTGTCTGTCTCAAACAGTTAATAGGCATGGTGCCATGGGAGGGAGGAGGGCTGTGAGCTTCTTGGGGAATACACTATTGGAAGCCTAACAAAAAACTGTCCTGACATGATGAAAGCACAAGAAGAATTGGAAGAGACCAATGTGGCTGCACAAGGAGCTTCTAAAATGCTTCAAATGCAAGAGAAGAATGGATAGGTCACCAAGGAAGTATACCAGAAAATATCCAGAACCTGCAGGGGCAAAATCAGGAAGGCAAAGATAAAGAATGAACTGCACCTGGCAAAGGAGATTAGAAACAAGTATGCTAGCCAGAAAAGAAGGACCAAGGAACCTGTGGTCCTCTGTTAAACTAGGGGATACTCCTAACCGAAGAAGCATAGAAGACAGAGCTACTCAAGAGCTACTCTGCCTCAGTCTTCACAACAAAATTAAGTTTCAGCCAGAAACCTAATAAGGATCATCTGGATAAAGAAGAGGGAGCAAGTTGAGGTCAGAGAGCTTTGGTGGGGTCTGAATTAATTCAAGTCAGCAGGGCCAGATGAACTTCATCCCAGGGTCCTGAAGGAATTGGCAGAGGACATCCCAGAGCCCTTGCCAATGATCTTCATGAAGTTGTGGGAGATGGGGAAGGTACCAGAGGACTGGAAAGGGGCCAGTGTCTGAAGGAGGAAGGGCTGATTGCAAGCAGCCAATATGGATTTATGAAAAACAAATTGTGTCGAACAAACCTGATCTCCTTTGACAAAGTTACTACATGGATGGATGAAGGGAATGCTATAGATATAGGGTATTTGGATTTCAGCAAGGGTTTTGACAAGGTCCTGTATGACCTTATTGTAAAAAAATTGGAGAAATGTAGGCTAGATAAAAGTACTACAAGGTGCATAGATAACTGGCTCAATAGCTGCAAGCAAAGGGTAATTATTGATAGGTCCATATCAGATTGGCAGGAGGTTTCAAGTAGAGTCCCACAGGGTCTGTCCTGGGCTTGCTGCTGTTCAGTGTGTTTATTAACAATTTGAATGCTGGCATAGAAAACTTCATGAGCAAGTTTGCAGATGACATGAAAATGGGGAGGATTGCAAACATGTTGGTGGATGTGAGCTCAATTCAGAAAGATCTCAATAGATTGGAAAGTTGGCTTAGAGATAACAGGATGAAGTTCAGTGTGGACAAATACAAAGTGCTACACCTCAGGAGAAATAATCAAAAGCACAAATATAAAATGGTTGACACCTGGTTGGATAGCAGCCTATGGAAAAGGAGCTGGGAGTCTTGGTAGACCATAGACTCAATATGAGTCTGCAGTCTGATGCAGCTACTCAAAAGGCAAACGTATTTTGGGATGCATATTTTGAAAAGCACTAGGTGCAAAATGTAGGAAGTGATGGTACCTCTCTACTCAGCCTTGGTTAGGCCTGGATCAGGGTCAGGGTCATACTGATAGCCATATTTGGGCTCAGGAAGGAATTTTACCCCATGGTTAGATTGGTATGGGGGGGGGGGGTTTGTCTTCTTCTGTACTGGAATTGTGACTCTCTACTCAGGATCTCTTGAGCATATATTGACAACATTTCATAGAAGCAGGACATTGGCTGCTGTGGTTCCCCTGCTTTATTTGTGGAAGGTTCCAGTATTAGGTCTGTGTTGTGTCAGGTTTGACAATAGTTTTGTGTAGTTTAGGTTATGGAATGTACAGAACGGTGTAGATAGAGATGATCATGGCTCAGGCTGGATGTTGGACTAGATGACCTCTGGAGGTCCCTTCCAGCCCTACTTCTCTATGATTCTATGAAGTTATACAGTATCAGCATTGCACTGAAGGATGCTTTATGAAAACCTTCCTCAACTTTTTGTTTATACATTCCTATCATAGAGAGGATAAAAATGACTTCAGCTTGAAATCTTCAACATGAATTATTATATCCGTTCTTACATTGTGCTCCCCACCATACAAGTTCACAGTTTTATAAATTTCAGAAAAAGTTATTCACACTATAATCAGCATTCATTTAATCTATTGGTGAAATAAAACCAAGAACAGGATTAGGAACGGACATTGTTCAATCTTATATGGTTTTCCATCAATTGATGAACCCAGTTAAATGCCAGGACTTCCACTTAATACTGTATTGTTTGACTTGTTTACAGGTGATAAAGCAAGCAATGGTGGAAAGCATTGAATACAGGAGACAGAATCCTTCTCGCTGCTCTGTGTCCCTCAGTAACATTGAGGCGAGGAAATTCTTTAATAGGAACTCTCCAAGCAACGATCATACATAGAACTGCAGGTGTAAGTTCTTCAAGAAACTAGATTTGAGCAAGTGCTAAAAAGGACTTCATTGCTCAAGTGAAAATCCATTTGTGAAATGTTGTGTGTCAGAATAATTCACGCTTTTTTAATGTATATTTACAAATTTGGCTATTTTCTTAGTTTACAAAATGTGGAATCATATAATGTTTTTGATGCAAAGTCATTTAGGTCAAAATGGTCCTAGTTGCAACAAATCCATGAATATTTTCTTTCAAGAAAGGTCTATTTTCCATTTTTAATTTATTTAATTGGGACCATTTTCAAATATATAATAAAAGAACTGGAATGCCAAGTTTTGTATCAATTACAATAAAGTGTTAATGATGTTAGGTCGGTCTACACTTACACTATAAACTAAGACAAAATGCCACTACTTTATATCAAGAGTAAAACTTCCATTGACTTCAACGTGAACAGTCAACAGTAATCAACATCAACTTGAAATCTCTCAGTAGTTTGTTCTTATCAGCACTATTAATGTTGATGTCTTTTGTTGATGAACCTTTAATGGAAAGGTTTTTGAGTAATTGATCACTAATAGTTGTTGATCAGAGTGACCCCACCTTAAATCTAGTGTCATAAATCCATAATCAAATGTGCTGTTTCCTCAAAAAAAAATGCTGATCGTTAGCATGGAGAAATAATACAAATATGCTTGTGCATTTTTATCAAATGTATGGGTCAAATTCTCACCTGGTCATTCACTTTATTAATCCTCTCATAATTTATAGCAATTGGGGTTTTGTCAAAACTTTTTTTTCATTTTAGTTTAAAATATTTTCACAAAAATTAAAGGTGGTGTTTCACTACTACCTTCTGATGCAGTCCGTCTTCATTATAAGTGATTTAACATGTCAATCAATATGTTGGGAAGTTTCAGCTCTTGTGAAAACATTATAAAGAGGCATATATCTATTCAGAAGTAAAACATTTACTGTATATGTTTGTATCTGCATAATGAAGAATTTTAAAAGGTTTTTAAATACAATTTTGTTTGATTGTGGTGAGAGAAAGGATATTGAATTGCACAGCAAAAATGGTTTCTGGAGGGTAATAATACATAGGTAAGAATGAAACATGATTCACTTTTTAAGGCATATTTTTTCAATTAATTTTAACTGTATATATGTTTATGTGTTTGTGTGTATATTTTTAACACTTTCCAGTGTGGTAGTCCCCAAACATCCAAGTAGACTAACACTATGGAAACACATAGGGTGACACAACTAGTGTTTCAAACACCTCCGAGTCTAATTTGGGACAGTAAAGTGAATAAGTGTAATAAGCAATAAATGAAAGAAGTTGGACAAGGAAGGTGAAGATAAAGATGATAAACCATGGTGGTTACATAGGTTAGCTATGTGAATGACTTGATGGTTGTGAATGATATGAAATATTGCCTGTTTTGTTTTATTTTAACAAACAAATAGTAGCAACACTCCCCAACTATCAATCAGTAGTAATTAGTTGGCTGATTTCTTATAGATGTCATTGCAAAAATGGTTTTAAAGAAGATGGTAGCAGATTTATGGCTTAGTTCAAGACATTAATTGCTGTGTGTAAGGTGGCAGAAGAAAATGAAAAAAATGTGTGGTGTGAAGCAGAGTAAAGACATTCCAGGTTGGTGTTTTAGTAGTACTTTATTTACTCAATTCTAAGACAACCTTGAATTTAAGATGACCTCCTCAATAATTAAATTCCGTAGAAGGAAAAATTTTAAATTGGTATTACTTTTATAAATAGACCTACTGACAAAATTGTAGCAATACCAGTAAGTCATAAATTCAACAATAACTTCAATGCAGTGCAAACATTAATAACTTATATTAGGCTCTGAACTTGAGGAGTGCTCTGCACACTGGATCCCTCCCTACTGCTGCCCAGAGCCTCGCCGCATGTTGGGTCCCTTTCTGAGTGCTGAGTCCCTTGTCACTGCAGCTAGATCCTTCCCTGCAACATTCAGGGTGCCCGAATGGCCCTTGGGGGCCCCTTCCTGTTGTATACCTTGCTGACCCCTGCTGGGTCTGTCCTCCCTGAATACTGGCTGGCCCCTGAGGAGTCCCTCTATAAGCATGATCAGCCCCTCCCTGCAGTGTGTTGGGTGCCTGGTTTGCAGGTGCCCAGTCACTCCCAGATACTGCCTGGTCAGTTCAGAGTTTCTTCTTGCAGCTTGCAGTGTTTCTGGCTGGAATATTCTTGGGCAGCTCTAAGCTGCTGCCATGCCTGCAGATGCCAAGATGACTCAGGATGTGCTGGTTAGAAACTTTGTGAGCAGGGATGTTGCCTGGCTAGTGCTTGCTGGGTCATTCCCAGCTGTGTACAAGGAGCCTGGCCAGCACATGCTTAGGTTCCTTAGCACCCAACAGCTGGGCAGCAACTTGGAGCAACTTGGCACACTCTGGTTAGAAACTCTGCAGGCTGTGGAGAAGATGCCTGGCTGGCACCTGCTGGGTCATAGCCAGCTACATGCAAAAGCAGCCTGGCCAGCATGTGCTATGAGTCACTGACAGCATAGGCTGGTAAGGCTCCTTGCTCACAGCTGAGCAATAACCGAGCAGGCAAAGCATGGGGGATTTCTAGCGAGTGTGTGCTGAGTCCCTCCAACACCCACCAGCCAGGCAGCAGCTTGGAGTGACCAGGTACCAGCTGTCTAGGGACCCTGCATACTGAGGGGATGTGCCTGGCCTACATGAGCCCTGTCACCCTCTGCTGCATGGCCACATGCTAGGTGCCTTCCACGCTGCCTCCTCACTTACCTCACCATCCCCTGCATATCTTCTGATTTCAGGTAAGTCATACTCAATTCTAAGATGAGGATTGATTTTTCTCCATGTTGAATGGAGCAGGGTGAGAAGGGCTCATCGTAGAATCAAGTAAACATGGTACTTTATCCAATCTGTTCCATGAGATGAAGAAGAGAGACAGATTTAAATAAGATTACTCATTCTGGGCAAGATTAGGCACATATGTCTTTGGAAGATTGGGTCCTTAAATCATAAGCTTCCCATTGTAAAGACCTTATATAAAAACTTGACCACAAGTTAATGACAAAACTTCTGTTGACTTTAATGGGACCAGAATTTTACTTGTTATCTTTTTAATTATTTGTTAATTAAATAGCCTACCAGCAAACTCAGCACTCCATAAATACTAATAAATCACAGTTGAAAACATTACTTTGTGGGAGCACCATTGGAAGCACATACAATTTTTTATTTGATAATTTCATCAATAGACAAATTTACAGCAACTACTTGTTTATAAAAGAGATCATTCTTAATTCACTGACTCATCCTTTTATTGTGAATTATAGCAATGTTTTTAATTGTCTAAAATCTGCAAAACCATGAGGGAAGTAAGCAATTACAATGAATTCCCCTTAATAGCTACTTCCACATTCTTCCTTAAATCTATATAAAATATAATGTGATCAATAAACTCTTCCTTTATTGATAAATAGGTTTTATTTGGGTTTGATTTAGTACATGTTTAAAATCAACAGAGAAAATAAAGGTAATTTATCTTAGTGCTGCATAATTTAAACATTTTCAGAAAATGTTTAAAGAGAATGAAACTTGTACTACCTATGTATTGTAATATTTTTCTTTTTAAAATATATTTTATTGACTTTTCTTGTGGTTAAGATGATATTTTTATTTTATATTTTATAATGTGTATCTTCTTTAATATGTTTGTTTTATGGAAACAAGATAATATTTTTATTTTATATTTTATAATTTGTATCTTCTTTAATATGTTTGTTTTATTTTCATATTTTAAGATTTATATCTTCATGCTGCTATGGCATTAGATAATAAAATAAAAATTGTGTGTGACTTTCATTACTTTTAGGAGATATTTACTAATTTTCAAACACAGTTTCAAGTCCTTGTCTTTCTGTTGTGATAGATGCTCACATATCCAGGCTAGTTTCAGCCACTTGGGAAGGTTAAGGGAATCATAGAAAATTAGGGTTGGAGGGGACCTCAGGAGGTCATCTAGTCCAACCCCCTGCTCAAAGCAGGCCCATGCCCAACTAGAGCATCCCACCCAGGGCTTTGTTGAGCTGGGTCTTAAATGGAGGATTCTACAACCTCTCTGGTAACCTGTTCTGATGCTTTCCTATACTCCTAGTGAGAGAGTTCTTCCTAATACCTAACCTAAAATTCCCTTGCTGCAAGTAAGCCCATTGCTCCTTGTTCTGTCATCTGCCACCACTGAGAACTGTCTAGCTCCCTCCTCTTTGGAACTACTCTTCAGGTAGTTGAAGGCTGCTATTCAGTACCTCTTCAGTCTTCTCTTCTGCAGACTAAATAAGCCCAGTTGCCTCAGTCTTTCCTCAGAAGTCATGTGCCCCAGCCACCTAACCATTTTCATTGCCCTCCACTGGAATCTCTCCAGTTTGTCTACATCTTTTCAGTAGTGGGGGAAGGAGGGAGAAAACCTGATGGGCTCACTTGTGCCAAATAGAGGGGAAGAATCACTTCCCTTGACCTACTGGCAGTGCTCCTACTAATGCAGCCCACTGTGCTGTTAGCCTTTTGGCAACAATAGTACACATCTGTCTCACACACAGCTTATTGTACATTATCCTGACTGGTCCTTTTCTGCAGAGCTGCTGCCTAGCAAGTCAGTTCCAAGCCTGTAGTGGTATACAGGATTCTTCTATCCTAATTGTAGGACTTTGCACTTGTCCTTGTTGAACTTTTTGAAACTTCTTTTAGCCCAATCCTCCAATTTGTCTAGGTCCCTCTGATTCCTAGTCCTACCCTCCAGCATATCTGCTACTTCCCCCAGCTTGGTGTCATCTGTGAACTTGCTGAAGGTGCACTCCATCCCACTGTTCAGGTTGTTGCTGAAGATATTGAACAAAACTGGCCCAGGGACCAACCCCTGCGGCACTCTATCTGATACCGGCTGCCAACTAGATAACAAGCCATGGATCATTACCCATTGAGCCTGGAGATCCAGCTAGATTTCTATTCACCTTACAGTCCATTCATCCAACTGATGCTTCCTTACCTTGCTTGTAAGAATGCTGTGAGGGGCCATATCAAAAGCCTTACTAAAGTCAAGGTATATCACATCCACTCCTTTCCCTGCATCCAGAGCCAGTCACCTCATCATAGAAATAAGGTTGGCCAGGCATGACTTGCCCTTGGTAATCCATGCTTACTGTTCCTGATCACTTTCTTCTCCTTTAAGTGCTTAAAAATGGATTCCTTGAGGACATGCTTCATGATTTTTCTGGAGACTGATATGAGGCTGGTTGGTCTGTAGTTCCCAGGATCTTCCTTCTATTTCTTAAAGATTGCTACCCTATTTGACATTTTCTAATCATCCAGGAACTCCCCCCGATTGCCACAAGTTTTCAAAGATAATGGCCAGTGGCTCCGCAATCACATCCGACGACTTCCTCAGCACTCTCGCATGCATTGTATCCAGCACCATGGACTTGTACACATTCAGCTTTTCTAAATAGTCCCAAACTTGTTCCTTCACTGCTGAGGGCTGATTACCTTCTCCATAAACTATGCTGCCCATTACAGTAGCCTGGGAGCTGACCTTGCCTGTGAAGACCGAGGTAAAAAAGGCATTGAGTGAGTCTTTTCCTCATCATCTGTCACTAGGTTGTCTCCCCCAAACAGCAAGGGACCCACATTTTCCCTGACCATCCTCATGTTGCTAACATAATTGTAGAAACCTTTGTGTTACCCTTCACATCCATTGTTAGCTGGAACTTCGGTTGTGCTTTGGCCTTCCTGATCTCATCCTGCATTCCTGAGCAATATTCTTGTACTCCACCCAAGTCATTTGTCCAAGCTTCCACTTCTTGTAAGCTTCCTTTTTGTGTTTAGGCTCACCAAAAAATTCAGTCTGCATTTCTGAAGTTTAGGATCCTTACTCTGCTGCTCTCCTTTCCTCCTTTTGTCAGAATCCTGAACTTAATCATCTTGTGGTCACTGCTGCTCACTTATACACCCCCACCAATTCTTTCTTGTTTGTGAGCAGCAGGTCAAGAAGAGCCCAGCCCCTAGTTGGTCTCTTCAATATTTGCACCAGGTGGTTGTCTCCAATGCTCTCTAAAAACTTCCTAGATTGCCTGTGCACTGCCGTATTGCCCTCCCAGTAGATGTCAGGGTGATTGAACTCACCCGTGAGAACCAGGGCCTGTAATCTGGAAACTTCTGCTCATTTGATGAGCTTTAGTTAAAGCATCCCTGCTGCCATTTTCAAGTGCAAGGATGCTGAATATGTGAGATGCCGAGGCTGCTGGAGCATGCTAATAAGCACGCTGCAGCAGATTCGATTAATCGAGTCTGCTCTGATGCACTGTAATTACAGTGGATGCCAAGCTTCCAGTTTCCACCTTCCTGGGAGTCTATACCTTCTTTCTTTTCTACCTCTGGCAGTCCTTCCTCCAGCATGGAATTGATCAAGTCCTTGTGGCAGAGGATGCTTCAGAGCCTTGTTACCTCCATTAAATCACAGTAAAAATGGCCGCCTGATCTTAGTTTGCCAGTCCCTACCCCCCCACCCAGTCCACTCACCCCTCTCCTATCCCAACTTACTTCCATCAGGCTCCTGGGGCTAATGAACACCAGTAAACTGGCCCCAGGAGTGGTATGCAGGAGTGGGGGCAGTTCTGCAGTACTGGGGTGGCGAGGTGCTGCATTGTCTGGGTGGTACATCAGTGGGATCAGAGAGGCTCACCAATTCTGTCAACCCCCACCCCAATCTCCCCAAGCCCTTCTGCAGACCCTGCCAGCATCTCCTATCCCACCAAGCCCTCTCAGACTCCAGAAACGCTCCCATGGACCCTGATAGCCCCCCTGATCACTCCAATGACCTCCCTGAAGGCCCTGCTTACCCCTGGTTCCCCTCAGCCATCCCATGGATGCTGTCAGCCTCTTTGATCCCAACTCCCCTGCAGACCCTGCCAAGTCTCCTGCTCCCCACAACCCTCCCAAAACCCACTTTCCCAATGAATCCCCCCAAACCCCTCCCAATACCCTCCAAATCTGATTTCCCTTAGATCAGGTGGCCATTTTTAACTTGATCTAACTTTCCCCTAATGTCCCCAAATGTCTGGACATACCTCCAGATGTATTGTGGTTGAAAACCAATGATGGGACTGTGTATAAGAGTAAACTATGTAGATAAAGCTGGTCAGTAATGGAGCCTAACACAATTTAAGTTCTTTTTGTTAAAATTCAATTTTCTGGGGTAAATTCAGTCAGATCAATTTTGGGGAAATTCCAACCACCTGTAAGTACAGGGATGGGTCAAATTAGCCATCAGTTTAAGTTTACTTGTTTTAGAGGTGCTTGAACTGTTTAAAATTTCAAAATGTATGGGTATTTTTGCGTAATATCATCTGTGGGGAATGGAAGTGTGATAAAGATGCACCCACAGATGCCCCCGTGCCACCCCTACACATCGCCTATGTCCCTCAGTGTCAACTATTGGTGCTTTTGGCCAGCTTACGTCACAAAGACAGTTTCCTATGGGAAGGCTTTTGGGAACTATAAAAATGTACTTTGGTTGTCAAGGGTATTTTCCTGCTAATATTTACTAAATGAGAACCAGAAAAGAACAAGTAAATCCTGATATGAAATTCCTTAAAAATGCAAAGTTACTTACCTTTCTCATGGGAAGGCAACATTTAAATGTTGTAAATCAGGGCTGTCTAACTTTTTTAAGCAGCTGAAAGCTGCACACCCTACCAGCTATATCAGCAGGACAAAACTGACCAGTGTGAGTCACAGGCTCCGTGGATTGCACACTGTTTGGGAGCCTTCCCCACTCTCTCCCACACTTCCCTCCTTCCCCACACTGCATCTTGCATAGGCTAGATGCACTCTCCACTATCCCCCTTCACTGTACTGTGCTGCTGCCTACACCATGGGCTCCGTAGTACCCTAGGCTGCAGTGTGCTGTGCCATACATCCTTTTGGAGCATGGTAGGAAGTAGAAGCCAGAAGAGGAAGTGGGAGCGTGGAGCTCCCCAACTGCTGCTGCAACTAGAGCAATGGGAGCAGCGGTGGCTGGGCAGGAGCCCAGAGGCCTCAAGTTAACCTCTTGCTGGCTGCTAGTTGGATAGCCCTAAAATATTAGAGACATCAAAATGCTCAGTGATATTCTAATGTATGAGTGAGTGCAAAGCACATTTTCAACATACTTAGTGTAACTAATTGGCTTCAGTTGGCATTACTAATACTGTGAATAAATAAAATACAGGCTACCAAGATGAGTTTTAAAGACTACTTTCTATTCTGAATTAGAATGTCTGCTCATTTCCTCCCATGAGGACAAAATCTGTTATCCATATGCAAGAAAGTGAACAGACTGCTTTGTTTTATTTTGTTTTTGCCAAGTAAAATGTCTCAGATGCCTTCATTTCCCCAACCAGTTTATTGATGAAGCCATTCTTTTCATTCCAGTTGACAACAGCATTCCAACAATGACCATTTAAAATCCAACATCCGTTAATGTAAAACCACAAATCCAGTACAACAAAATGCTACAATAAAAAAATGACACTCAAAATTAATTCAGTTCAGCTGTCAAAAAGTACGCTAAATGAACTAGTTGTACAGCAGTCAAAAGGTGTAATGATAGTTCCAAAAAAGAAACCATTGTTCCTCTTCCTCACAAATGACACAAAAACAACAATAATTGTTTTCTGCTCAAAACATCTATTCGGTTCTTTGATTCACAATTCTCCCCCTCCTCCCCCCTCCAAGCTCAATTTCTTTTACTGTGATCCTCTTTCAAGTAAGGCAGAAGGTAGGGTAGGGTGGCACCTTAGTGACTAACTGGTTTAGAGAGACAGTAGGTTATTGCCTCTGAAAGTTCATGATTCTCTGAACCAGTTAGTCTTTAAAGGCATTTATATGCATACCTTTTCATCCCACAATACGCTGGAGATCCGCTGCTTCGGAACAGGTTCGATTAATTGTTGACACACACTGCGCTGCACTGTGTGCAGTTGTATAAGTGGCAAAATGGGCACCAGCATGCAGAAAATGGTGGTGGTTTGCTTTTGAACTAAAACACTTTTGATGTGTTGTAATTCAAAAGTGCACCGCCACCATTTTCTCAGCATTGATATGCATTTCAACAGTTATACAACTGCAAGCAACACAGCACCAGGCGCTTTTCGAAGTGCCCAGCACTGTGCTGCTTGCGTGTGTAAAAATTCCCTAAGGTGCCACCCTGTTCTACCTTCTGCCTGACTTGAGACTGACATGGTAAAGTTCCAAGCAGCTTTTAAGTTTACCGAGGTTTAGAGATGCTTATCATATTTAATATTTCAAAATTTGATGGCCAGTTTTGTATAACAACATCTGTGGGGAATGGAAGTACGATAAAGAGCAACTGCCTGATGTCACTTTAGGACTTCTTGAATAGAAGAAGAAAGTCTTTCTACATCAGCTATCTGTGCTTTTGGACAGCTTTTTGCTAATATCACTCAGCGATTCCTTGTCTTCACATGTTGACAACTTTGGGGCAGTTTCCAACTCTGAAGTCAGGTGTGTTAAATCTCTGTTTGTTATTTGTTTTGGAAAGCAAACATTTGCGTTGAAATCTGAGTAACATGGAAAGCACGAGAGATGGATTTACATGTGTGATGTTAGTAATGCAACTAAAAAGCAGGTTATGCAACCAAAGAGATTTACATAACACATGCTTTCTCTGCTGCTCACTCATGTAAAAAGTACGTAGGCATTTACTGATGCAGTGTATTCCACCTCTGCTCTTACTTTTTTACTTACACAAGAGTTAGATTTGTGTAGTAATCCTCTGATTCATCAAATGAAGTTATATATATACCAGTCCTTCTCACGCTAGGTAAACAATAAACAATAGCATGCTTTCCTCCACTTCTGACACAGCTGAATGGGTCTAAACTGCACGGCTGCCTTAGTTTTAACTTTGTAGTTAAGGTACCTGAAGTTCTGCTTGTAGATCCAGAAATATCTGAGGGAGGCAAAGCAGTCAGGTGCCTAGCTCAAGCTGAAGTTCCAGGACAGTCCAAAAAACTAGCCATGGCTATTTCACTTGAAGAGCCAAATCCTATAAGTTGTTCTCAAAGCACACCTAAAACAATATCTGCCAGTGCCTAGGTGTGTGACATATAGGCTTCTGATAGGTGAAAGGCATTGCAGCCACAAAATAGATAGTCCTTGATGTTCTCATGTAACTGCACAGTATGGATCAAATTCTGTGAGAGAGATCAAATCCTGGAGGTTTTTATAAGAAGTCAGTAACAAGGCGCACGTTGAAGACAGCAACAGTGTCCCACCTTCAGTGTCATAGGATCATATAGTGTCAGATCTTCTGTGTGGCAGGATCATATAAAAACTATTTAAAAGCACATGCTTGATTCTGGAATAGTTTTGGGGACTTCAAATGAGATGGAGGGTTTAGAGATCCTGTTGTACTGGTAGACTAGAGTTAGCCATGATGCAAGTGCAGATGTGGCATCTTTATGGGTGAGTTGTACTGTTCTATTTAGGGCACAGTTGGCAGCCCATTGACAGGTAAAAGATACAGTTATGATGCACATTATGGTATTGAGTTGCCCATAAAAGCCCTTGGTCTGGGGGTTACTGGATGAAAAAGGAGTGCAATATTCCTTGAACAACTATAGCAGAGCTAATGTTGATGTCTGACGTGCACTTGTATTCGTACCCATGACATCCCTGCTAATTTTTGTAGGAGGCTTTCCTAACTGCTTAAAGAGACTCCACAGTATGTGAACATTTATATTTCTACTGAATGCATATATGGTGAGGATTCATACAGGAAAGAGGATGATATAAACATACATAAATACTTCAAGTAAGATCCTCCTAGCAACAGACTATATAAAAGCAAGGCAAGCTTCATTTAAAGTTGAAAGAACATGCAGTATCCAGGGGTGACTTTAAAATAAAAGATGGTGTATAATACCATAGTGACAGGATGGCTATCAGGGGGTCATGAGTTGGAAAGCAAGGCAATCATATGGGACGTAAGCAGAGCCTACTGCCCTTCGATATTTCCTTTTTTCAGGGAGAGGGTGACTGGTGAATCTTTACCAGTGATGGCTCTTCTAGGGCATTCCACATACTCCACTTTTGTCTGGGGCCATCTTAGAGACACACGATGGTACCAGGCACTCTTTGCTGCCAAAAGCATACATATGCATGAGATAAATGACAGGTCAATGTGGCATTGTGAAGAGCCCAGCCCAAGCCTCATACATTTAAAAGTGGGGAGGCATCAAGTGAGAATGTGCTGGTGCTTGTTGGGGGATGTGCACCCAAGGAAAGCAACAGAGTGATTATGTGACCAACTAGCACCTATACATGTACAGGTGTGCACGAACAAAGGTAGAAATGTCTATGGGAGATAGGTGATGGTGCAGGGTGATGAGGAAAAGCAGGGGAAAAAAAGTGGAAGGAAAGCTGTTCTAGACATTAAGAAATGCCAGAACTGGGAGGCAGGTACAGACACATGGGCCCTGTTAGGAGGGGAGGGAAGGGCTACAGAAAGGGAAGACTGGGTTATGGGAGGAAGGCTACAGAAAGGGCAAAGGAAACATGGACCTGTATGGCTGACAAAGACCTGGGGAGGTAAGTGCAGCACATTGGATAATGGTGATGGCTCTGCTGATGGATACTTCTTGGCTGTGGGTTATCCTCAAGCCTCACTCAGTAATAATATTGGTAGTTGATGACTTTGGTGTGCTGGAGTATAGCCTAGGAGAAGATGGGATCGTGTCAGTACTTCCAGGAGAAATAACTGAATACACTTTATACGGGCTTCCTTTCAGTGGTGGTGACCATAATTAGACAATGTGTAGTGCACCGTCTGAGGTGAGAACCTGGCCAAAATAACAGGAAGTAATCTAGATTGTTTATGGACACTGAAGCAAGCATATTATTGGTTATGGTGCTGTGATTTATATATGAGCAATGAGATGTGTTAGTTATCTCTAAGGCCTGGAAATGTGAATACCGTGGCAGCACAATAAAGTGTTCAGGACTATCCACAAATGGTGTCCTGAACGCAGATGGTTAGGGGCTGTCCATAATATATACTACTTAAAATGCTGTTTATACATATTCTGGAGCCTAACCATCTCTCATATTCTGGCTTACTCCAAGTAGCACCATGCTGAGTGCTGACATCAGACAGCTCCCCACTTTCCTCAGAGGGGAGGTTGTTTCGTGTCTGATTCAGAAGTACACCACATAGAGGTGTTTAGAACATAGATCTGGATTCTTCTTTGGAGACCAGGTGCCTAGAACAGGGATCGCCAAATCGAATCACTGTCCCCTGAACTGGCCAAATCCAAATCTGAAGCGAATACTAGTTGCTTCGTGCAGGCCTCATGTTCAGTTGTTCTGAAAGGCTGTCCAGAATTGCCCAAATATGAATTGGTTAATATGAGATTCAAGTTCATACTGCATAATAGTTTTGCAAACTATTGTTTAGGGTGAATTCTGGGAAACATGAAAAGGGGATAATGTAATAGCATTAACTGAAACTGAGGAAAATATTTTTCTTGATTTAATATGAACCAGAGATACGATACATTTTTACAGCTGTATATTTAAAATGAATGTTTGTTTCTTTCCACAATTTCTTTTAATCCAGATGATTAGTGAAAGGAAGTTATTTGTTAGTTCTGCCAAATGATGTTATGACAATGACTTACCCCTGCTAGCAGACAGCAAAATGAATATGCCTTGAATTACTAACGTAATATCTGCTTCTTGGCAGATATGAGTATGAGAGTCTGTTCAGCTATGCTAAGGAGAGAACGTGGTCTGGTAGAATTAACATTTTGAGGTTTATATTATGGTGACTCTTTGAAAATGGCAGCTCAAAAATTTGCCATGTGAATCCACATGCATCTTTCCATCTCAGAATATGTTTAAACAATAAGGGTAATTTCTTCTGCATTATGTACTGCCAAATGCCATTTTTCTAGCCGCACAGGGCTGGCCCCAGCAGCTTAACTTCGGGTCCTGGGGGCCTTGCAGGACTGCAGCTGCAGCGATCCAGGTGTGTAGAGCCTGGCAGACAATTGGAGCATGCTGGCCAGAATCTGGTTTCAGGTGGTGCACGCTGCTGCCACATGCATAGCACAGCTTTTATTCAGCATGCTTTTTGTGATCCCGGGAGTTCCTGGTACAGTATCTAAATTTGGCTCTGTGCTGCAAATATACAGCGTGGAGAACCAAGTTACATGTAAAGGATGTCTTTTGCATCCTGTTAAGAACAGAGTGCATGTGCACACTCATGTGGATGCACCCATAAGTGGCAGTTTGTCACTTATGCACAGTGAGATTCTTTTCCCTGTGCAGTATATACACACTGAATATGCACAATAGGCTGTGTACTGGTCAAGCAGGTATGCAGCTATGCACACATATATGTGTGCAAATCACAAAATTCTACCCAGCAGAAACTTATGACTAGTGGAGCAGGGCAGTGACATGGGCCAGGACCCTCCTTTCTTTTAGTTTTAGTGGCTAGGGAATTAACTCAGGAAACAGGAGATCAAGGTTTTGGGTATCACTCCCTTACTGTCCCATACTACTCCTTGTCCTCCTTGTGAAGCTGGGTCCCTCAGTGGGCAATCAAGACAAAGGGATACATGGAAAAGTTTATTCTGGCCATTATGTGTGCTATTCAAGTTATTTACCTTCTTTTGGGGTATTTTTGTTCTGTGTTTAAGAAATCCTAGATATGCTGGGCATTCTGAAGGAAATATGAATTGATTCCTAAAAATACAAATTGGTTACACTGTCCTTCAACCTCTCCTAAAAATGTATTTTCTCACTCTTTAAAAAAATTGAATACTGATCAATAAGTACACAAAGCAATTAAGCATCCTGGAGTTTACCTTTTGTCATGGGCATACCATATTTACTTTTATAACATTTTCAACTTTTCCTAAAATATTAGCCATCCAAGTTGGAGTGTGTTTTTTTAAGTAAGAAAGTCTATTTCTGTGCTAGAGTTCCTGCAATGGCTGCCAGTGACTGTGCTGCTTCCTCCTCTTCCAGCCAAATGGCGGAGAGGCTAAGTCTGCTGCTCAGTCACACTTGAAAACTCCAGTTAAGTTTTAACTGCATTGCTGCTGCTGCCCAACTGGCTGCTTTGCCAAAAGCTGCTGCCAGTTCTGCAGCAACTGTGACAGGATTTAAACTGGAGCTGAGGAGTTTGGAAGGAGAGTGAGTGAGGTTAAAGAGCAGACTGTCTAGCTGGTTCTATGCAGGCTCTGCAATAATCTTTTTTTTCTTCATTTTGCCCTCCCAGAACAGCTCCATGTCTTATTTGGGAGTGCATGGTATGTGATAAAATAACTGGCCGATGCTTTGTTAGGTTTATGGCTCATTCTGAGCTCTAATTCCATCAGCTTCAAGTCTTCTCTATTTTTCTATTCAATGCCTCTTTCTCTCTTTAGATCAGTCACTTCATTCTTCAGAAACTTCCTTGTATACAGACTCTCAGCTTGTAACCTCTTTCTTTCCACAGGCAGTAAAAGTACCATGATGTATCACTCCTCCAGTTAGAAAACAGAGGGGCACAGAATGTAAGACTTGGGGCATTTTTGTAGAAGACCTCTTCACATGCTTCCAACCTCAGTTAGTTTGCCATTGAAGTTTGTGCTCATTCTTCCTGCTCTACTCCTTCCTCCTCTTGTCTGCTGTTTCTTTTTCTCTTCTCTCTTGTCTGTCTATGAAGGAAAAAGAGGGAGAAATTGGGGAAGACTTTACCAATGGAATGCATGGGACATGTCTACATGAGATGCTACTGCTCAATGGCAACAACCTACTGTGCACTATGTTGTTGCTACTATGCATTAGTATTGGCAGGCATTAACTGTGATCCAATGCTACTGCGTGGTGGCATCTGAAAAAACCCCATGTAGTGACGGTACTGCGCAGTAACACCACTTACTGCACAGTCATTTAGTACTTGCATAAGCTTGCATATGCAAGTACTAAATGACTGCAGTACTTGCATAAGCTTGCTTATGACTGCAGTAACAACTGCATAGTCACACTGCTTGTGTAGACGCAGTCATGGACAGCAGGGTTGTAAACTGTGCCAAAAGCTTTCTGTTTAAAACAGAAAATTTCCCTTATGTGCTCAGAACTTTGATCTCTATTATTCATGAACTCTCCTTTCTGACACATTTCTGAGGTCTTTCCACCTCAAAGAACATGTGAGTTTCTTGTCTGCCTGATCTAGATAACTCTATCATCACTTACCAATTTTAGCCCTGCCTGTCTGTTCCTACCACTTTCTTACTTTCAAACTCTCTACTTTTTTTTTTTTTTAATCCAGAAAAAGGATGGATACAACTTAATAGCTGTGAAATTTTGGTTCACAAAGAGCATCTAAGAGCCTCCCAGGTTTATCTATAACTTATAACAAATCTCAATTTATAGAAATCTTCCATATAGTGCCCTTGAGAAATTTTCCATCTTTGGCTTCTGGTTTGAACAGAACTAACGCAAGAAAAAAAAATGTCATGGTGAAAATACCTTCATATACCCAAAGGATAATTCTGTGTTTGATCTAAGCATTGTAGGACTTAGACTGTTTCTTTCTTTTTATTTCATACAGAGCCAAGCAAACTGTTGTTTACTAAAACTATTAAATGTGTATGTGTGATAGGTGGGCTCATTGCTAAAACCCATGAAATCTACTGCAATTCAGTCATCATGACCAGGCACCTTCTTAGGTATTATATTTTGTATGCCTGGTTATATTTTACATATAATACCTAAAAAGGTGCCTGGTCATGATGACTGAATTGCAGTAGGTTCCATGGGTTTTAGCAATGAGCTCACCCATCACATCTACCTCATCTGTTGATGACTAAACATTCTTAACATGGTGGTCATTGAAGGTCTGTGCAATTAGAAACTGCGCACAGTCCATTTCTAAAATGATTCATGGCAATAACACTCTGGCTGATAGTCTCTGGCAAAGATCCAAGAAATGAATGTGAACAGGAAGCAAAACTGCAATCACGAGGGGCTTCTGTTGGTCAAAGCTGAAGATAAGGGTACCTTCAGGGCCACTATCCATGCTGTACATGGGAAGAAAGTTTCCTCTGGTCCCCTGGTTTCTCAGTTTTTATTAGCATGATAATTAAATATGATTATTTTTATATTTTTGAAGATACATTTTTATGTTAAATTGATCTAGGAAAAAAAGTTGTGTTATGCTATACCCAAGGTAATGAAACAAAGGCCATATTACATGTGAACATGGTTAAGTTGTAGACTTCACCAGTTCACTAAGGATGAGAAATCCTGTATCCGCAGTGAGGAATTCTTCATACAAATTGTGGGTGGCATACGCAAGTCTGATTAACTAAAAGAGGAGGAGGCTGCATCACAATTTTTTCACACAAGAAAACCTCCAATTTCATTATGCTTATCTGCTAGTGCCGAAACCAAATGATTCATGTTCCGGGTGCAATTATCTGTTAAGACATTCTGAATGAAATCAAAGTTACAATTAATGTCTGTCTAGAAATTATTCTTGATATCAGTATGAGGGACCAGATGCATTATTTTATTACTTAGTTCATTACATTAAGCTCTTGATGTGCCTTTACACCAAAGTCAAGCAAAGACTTTCAAATAATGAATTGCTGTTCTGAACTATACAGTCCAATGTTGATATTACTTTGCTAAAATGCTCCAGAATTAGAGAAGGCTGAAAACCAGAATTTCTGGCTCATAGGAAATTTCTTTCTTTTTTTTAAAGTCATATGAAGTTTCTAGTAAACAAGCAGATCATTAAACCTTCCTGTGGTTCTGGGAGATTAAGGATATTGTCAGTATCATTGCTAATGCCTCCAGTGAAATTGAAAATAAATATGAATTTCATCAAACAGCTTCAGAAGCACCCTGGGTCCCTGGTCTTGGATCAGACTTACCAAGTGTGTCTGTGGTGGGGCTGAGTACTGTACAGAATCCTTGGATCCCAGTCAAGTCTGCCAGGTATTCACATAGGATGGCCTTGTAACTTTTCCTCGGCTTCAGCAAAAGTTTGTTGAACTGAAGATGTTTCAGAGTCTTGAGCCTATGAATGTTAACATCAGGGAACCTATCCTCAGGCTTTGTTTCCTGACTGTATCAACTGCAGATTGAGGTTAAGCAAAGCATTTGAGCTTGCATTTAATTCCAAGCTTATTCAGCAAAAGCATTGAAGGGTCTCTGTTACATCCTGTGCAGATATCCTGCAAAGCTAAAGGAAACCTTCAGCTGGCCTTCTCTACCCTGTGGTTTTGCTTGCTTGAAATTCCCCAAGTGAAACTACAGGAGGATTTTTCTGAATTTCTCCTAACTCTTAACCCCTCAGAAATAATCTTTTTTTCTTTTAGCACCACCACAGTAATAGAAACTTTCCTCCACAACAGCATGACTCTCTCTTATGAAGGAGCAGAAAAGAGCAAGACAGCCATAATTTGACATTTAAATGCCTGTCTGCAGGGACAGATAATGCCAGAGAAATGCTTGTCTGTTTGGTTATTTGGGGTCATCTTCCATGTTGCCTGTCTAAGGAACTTTATCTCCCAGCTTTAGGCATGTATGCTTTGTTTCACATTCATGCCCACTTTATTGAGCTCTTATTTAGAAGCAAATGAAGCACGAGTTGGTTCTTTCAGTTATGAAATATAGCATGCTAGATGGCAGTCTAATACCACAAGATTTGAAACCCATATATATATATATATTTATATATAATGTATATGTGCATGTATGTGTGTGTGTATGTATACACACACACACACACACACACACACACACACACCCATATTCTAGACAAAACTAAAAATAAACAGGGGAGAGGTATATTCTCCTCATCCTAATCCAATTCAGAAACACAGGCCTCTAGGTAAAGGAAATACTGGAAGCTAAATGACTACTTCATTGCCATTTTATCAGTATTTCAGTAAGCACAGAACAGTAAAGAATAGAGTAGAACATCAGGACTAAGATTTTTTTTTTTTAATTATTACTGGGTAGTACAGATCACTCAGGATTCTTGAAAAACAGCATAGGATTTTTTAGCGGCATGTGTATAATTTTTTTTTCCCATCTGGCCTAGAAACCAGATGAAAAGTTTTGAGCCTTAATGGAACCAGAACTGGTTAAGGGTGCTACCCAAAAATGTTCAACATCTAATTTGTAACCCCTGTGTTATATTCATTGTATATGTTTGATCTTATAATTTGTTTTCCTGGGAAGTCTATTTAACACCAAATAATCTTAGTAGGGGGCCTTGCAGGCCCACCACCCTCTGAGTACGACCCTTCAGCCAATTCGCTGGATGATGAATTCCAGCAAGTGATGATCGCTATCACCCAGGTGGTCAAGGACCTGGAGGCCCCTTACCAGATCATCGCCTGTGGCCAGGACCAGGTCCAACAGGGCATTTCCTACTACTATGAGTATAAAATGTGGCATGACAAAGCTGACAGTATTTGAGGCTGGGTGCTCAGCAAGGAGTATGGGCTGCAAATAAGAGACCAGTATCACTATGGGCTGGACAAAGTTGTAGAAAGTAACACTGTAAAACTGTTGGGAAATTGTTTCAAATATTATTGTTCATGAAATATCTGCTAGAACAGGACTGTCCAGTTGCTAAGTGGCCAGGGGCTGCGTGCCCTGTGGGTTGCACTAGCAGGGACCATAGGCCCCTGGGTCTGCTCTCTGCATTAGACCCATTACACAGCACACCATGCACCATGCATCCTGCTTCACCACATTCCCTTGTGCTTCCTATGTCCCTGCTGTATTCTGCATCATGGTGCCCCCACCCTCATGCACTGCATACCCTGGTGCCCCCACTCCCACTGCACCATGTACCCGGGCTGTCCAACTCACCCTTAGCTTATATGTACTGGAGTCCATGGACTTCTCTGCTGTACCATGTCTCTCAGGCATGCCAGGGTGCAGGCTCCCTCAGCACTGTAGGCTGTGCCACACTGCACTCTCTACCCCATGGAGCACGGAAGGGGAAGCTGGAGGGAGAGAAAGCCTTGGCTGTTTCTGCAGCCAGAGTAATGGGGGGTGCATAAGCTGGGTGGGAGCTCAAAATAGCTGCAGTTTAATCCCTTGTGGACTACATGTTGCCTCTGAACTACCAGTTGGACAGCCCTGTGCTATAAAATTGCTATGGTTATAAAAAGCCACAACAAGGAGTTTATACTGAACTACATACGTAAGAAAGTTCTTACTCCATATTCTTTTCTATACAGCTACAAACTGTTACTGCAGAGGAAGCATCAAGGCAAGGTCATGCTTATTTGTGGTAGCAGAGGTAGATTTTAGGACATGGTAAGTTAATAAATGAATTATTGAACTTTTTCTCTTGGAGTTCACAGTTCTATTTAAGGAAAAACATTAAAAATGCAGTGGTATCAATGTCTGTGTGTGTTCTATCTGTTACTGCACATCACAGAGGCCGCTTAGAATTGTTCACAGCTGTAGGCTGCTGCTCAAGAAGCCGTCAGCACTGATATGTGGTTATTTGCAAAAGCAAGGCAGAGAAATTTACATTTCAAGCTGCTTGCGTGGTAGCAGCCTGTAGCTAAATAGAAAAACTTGCCATTTCTTAACTTTTATGAGCAAGGATATCCTCATGCAAGGAAATGCTGTCAAGGGTAGAGGCTTTCAAATTTCTGACAGTTTTATAGGCCTGGCAAAAACACAGAGCTGCTAGCACCATCTTTCAAGGTGAATCAATTACAATGAAATCAGTGTTTACACAGGACAGTGGCCTTGGCTGGGTTTATTACAGATAACCATTCTGTGCGCCCTAGTCATAGTACTTTGACCATCATGATTCCCACTCCATACACATGATTTGAGTTTCTTCATATCCTCCTTGTGTCACTTACTGAAGGGCAGTTTTATCTTGTGCTTTTGATGAATTAGAATTTGCTATAGACTAATGAAAGATATATACCTCCCACCTCAACCTTACACGTTGATTTCCAGTTGTGCAAGATGACATTTACTACTACGCGGAAAAACAGCAAAGGACATATGACCTACCTAAGTTTAACGCTGATTAGAATGTAAAAGCCGCTTGCACTGGGGGCATATATAGACTAAAGGTTAAAATATTTATATATATATATATATATATATACACACACACACACACATATACACGTTAACAAACAGCTTAAAATTATTGTTCGAGTCCATTAAAATTCCTAGTTAAATTGAAGGGCTGTTGCTCCCTGGTGTGTATATATTTATTTATTACTGTACTTCTGTGAAGGATGAAGGCCAGATCTTTGGCTGCCATAAATTGGTGTGGAAATGGCATAGGTCCATTAACTTCAGGGGAACTATTCCAGTTTATGCCAGCTAAAGATTTGACTGTACAGTTTAGGAATTAATGGAAGATGCAAATCCCTTGAGAACAGCATAATGCTTTTAAGGCATCCTCTTTCTTGTTGTTTCAATTGCCCTTAGGCATTTGCAGTTGTAAACAGTAAATGAAGAGATTGCTAACATATTATTATTATTATTATTTATTACTTTTGTCTGAATGGATGAAGATGGTTCTGGCTATAATTTATTTGATTTGATCATTTGTGTGGATGAAACTTTTCTGTTAGCATTTGAAACAAATTAGAGTGATGCTGAGTTTTCTGTTTGTTTAGCACATTTTTCCTTCTAAAGGGTAAAGTGTGACATAACATTCATACAAGGGTGTAGATTGTAGCCATGTTGGTCTAAGGGCATAGGCAGACAAGGTTCTTTGGGTGAATCTGATATCTTTTATTAGACCAACTTAAGTAGTTATTTAAAAGCTTGCTAAGAATTTTTCCCCCCAACTATTTAAGTTGGTCTAATAAAAGTTATCAGATTCACCCAAAGAACCTTGTCTACATAACATTCATGACATCTATCAGGCTAAGGATCAGAAAGCTGAAAAACCTCTTAATTTCGGTGGGCTTTGAGTCTCAATATCAGTAAAATCTTGTAGAATCTTTTCTAGCTCATGTTGTGCTACAGTTAATTTCACCCTTAATTAATATTACAGTGCATAGTGAAGGCTAGTTCCTCTCATTGTTCACAAGCAGGAGACTATCCTGGACTGTAGATGCAAACAAATTCAGGCTAAAAATGGAAGGAGATGGATGCACACAAGTGGGTCTTGGAGACAAGTATCAAAGGTAAATAAAGCCAAAAGCAGAATAATGGAAGAAGCTTACTAATGCTGGAAATAATGTGGTTAAGAGTCAACATGGGTTAGAATCTTTAAAGAATGTGGTTACTACATACCCCAGCTCAAAGGTCTGCAGGGATACTATTTCTCTGTTTAAAAATAGACTTCCTCAATTTTATATTTACATATTGAGGTTTATGCCAATTATTTCAGATTCCTTATGGAATCATTTTGTGATGATTTATCACAAAGATGCACAGGGATACTTTCCATTTCATCTTATGTATGTAAATGGCTTGTATGTAGGCACATAACTGCAGTTTTCAGCACTTATGCACAGTTTGTGCTTCAGCATTACCTACTCTAGCCCAATGAGCATGATCAGTAGGGCTGCACTCTGGCCAGTCAAAGGTATGGGGAAGTAACATTTCATAGGAGTGTCAATAAATCTGGGCAAGTCTGGCAAAAAATGCAACGTGAGAAAGAGAGGGGTAGGAATAAGGTGAAGGGAATGGCCCTCCCACCTGTTAGCACAGTATCATAGGGATTAGGACACTTGCTCAGGGAATGGGAGAAACACTTGGCAGCGAAGAGAGGAAAGTATGTGGATCCAGAAGGAAGAGTACAAGCCTGGAGGTATTTGGCTCACTGAAATTTTCCTTTGGAAGAGAGGGGACTGTAGGCTGTAGTTTGAGCCCCTGCTCCTATGGGGCAGGAACTTTTCCAGTGCATTTTATCTAATGGGTGCTAAATACAAGGTGCAATGGGCCAACTTCAAGAGAGAGGCTGGACAGCTGTTCAGGTATTGCCTAACCCATGGCCCAATGATTGTAGCACTTTGCAAGGAGTCAAAGCCCTTATGGGAGAGGGAAGCCTAGAACCTGGGTAGCCTGTTTCCTGGGCAAGTGCCCCTAACTACTAGACTGGTGGGCTAAAGAGGTGTGGCCTCCTCCTTCTCCTTTTTACTTCTGGTAGGTAGGTATGTGGACAGGGTAATTCTATTTTGCTGAAGAGGGAAACAGAATTCCAGACTGGAAGGAAAATTGCAATTATGTGGCTGACCAGGACTGTAAAAAGGGCATATCACACAATGTGTGTGGAGAAAGGAGATGGCAAGCTAATGGCCAAAGGCAGCTCCTAAAGTAAGTACCTTTCAAAGTACACATGTACACTAACTCTGTCAGAGATTGCTGTCTGCAGAGTAGATGCATAGATGAGTACGGTCACTGACCTTAAGATAGTTCAGTGGTATAAGAAGCATTGCACCTCTTGAACTAAACATAGGATTAAAAAAAAGAGATTATTTCCTTCTAATCAAGGCTGTTAGATTGATTTTCTTCCGTAGCTACATAGGGTATGTGCAAGTGATACACTGACCCAGGTTAGGTCAATCTAAAAGTCATAGTGTGTAGGCATTCACCGGGCTTAGGTCACCCTAACAATAGGGCACCTGATCTAAAGTTAATTCATCCCAGAGGAAAACTAATTTTAGATTGATAAAGGGTTAACCAAATTTAGGCAGAGTTTACCTGACCTAATGAATGCCTGCACACACATGCAGTATAGCTTCGGAGCTGGGAAAGCCCAGCTATTTACCTGTACCCTGGGATTACTTATCTCTAGCTGCCTGCACTACTCCAAGCAACCAGTGAATACTTGCATGCACCTCTCCTGGCTTAGATTTAGATGGCTACCTAAACTTAAGCCTGGTCCCATGGTTGCTTGTTCACACCCATACAGAGTTGCTGAGACCAGTAAAGTGTAAGACCACAGAAGTTCCAGCATTTCAGCCTCTTTAAAGATTGACCTACAAATAGAAGAAACAATTATTTTATTTTTGGTGGGTGCTGTCTTTAAATTCAAATGTTATATTCTGTAAGTGCTTTGAAAAAAATGTGTTTATCTGCTACACTGCTCAAGTGTCTGTGAGAGAAAATATTAAGCACATTACATTGGATCGTAGGTTAATTTTTACAAGCTCAAAAATCCCATGGCAGAGTTGGGAAGTGCTCTTTTGAAGTAATTTATGCTTACAAAAGGAAAGGGTGGAAAGGTAGCATTGCACAAAAAGTAGCAGGGATTCCCACTGATTGCTTACAAGTGAGAAAATCAAGTAAATGATGATGACAGCTTGAGGTGACTTTAGACATCAGTTCAAAAAAGCATGCAGTCAGAAATGGAACAACATAATAAGCATTTGCCATATTAATCTATGCATGAAAGATTTTTTTTAAGCTAAATAATTCAATTGTGAAGCTTCACAGGAAAGATGAATTTATTCTTCAGCTTGCAGAATTTCAAGTTAAATCAAAATCTTGCTGACAAATAGATCAATCTACTCTCAGAAGTTCCAGACTAACTATTTGTATCTGTGTACAATGTTGAACAGAAGGTATGCATTTTTGCCATATTCACATGAAGACTGCCTCCAGTGATAGTTTCTTCAAGTTTGTTGTAGTCCCACTGTTAGCTGGAGTCCAATGAAAGAAAAATGCTGCTTTCTTCCATTTCTTCTGAAAATAAGTTCAGATTCATAAAGGAGAAAAAGCCATCTATGAATCCATTTGCAGAGGCAGAGGAGGAAGTAGGAATACATTGACTGTTTTTGCTGTACTGTCTGGTCATAATCACATAACTAAAACACAGAAATAAGAGTCATTCTAATATAATAAAAGCCATATTCCGGTGGTGTGTCTGTCTGTACGTAATGCTCCAGGCCAACTGCACATGTGTAGCTCTGGGCCTTACTGACAGATAGACAGGCGGAGGTGGTGGGGGCCAGGCTGTGCTCCGCTGCATGGGGGAGATGGGAGGCAAGGGGAGAGGGAGAGTGGCTTGTGGCCCTGCAGGGGGTGTAGCGGGGGAGCCACTGGGGGCTTGGCATGGAGCAGGGGGTGCAAGGGCAGAGCCTGCTGGCTGCAGCATATAGCCATGGGGCAGGGCATGCCCGCCGCGCCAGCTTCCTGCACAGCACCCTATGCAACCCCACCCTACCCTACCACACCATGTGGGGAACTGCCTGCTGGCTGTGGCTGTGGGGTGTGGGATGTGCAGATCGCAATGCAGGGTGGGGTATGTGGGGACGGGCATGGGCAGCATCTGCCAGCTGCAGCACACAGTGGGGGGCACAGTGCACCCCCCATGCCTGCTCTCCATGTGGCTGCAAGCCATGTCCCCCATGTGAAGAATGCCCACTGGCTGGCTGTAGCCGCATTCCGCTTGGGGGCGTGAATGCCGCATGGGGAGCTGGAATGGGGGCATGCAGGCAGCACCCACCAGCTGCAGCATGTGGCCACAGGGTGGGGTGCATGGGGGGGCGCTCGTTTGGCACCCTGTGGCTGTGTGCCATGCCCCCCACTGTGGCGGCTGCAAGCCACACCCCTCACACAGGGAGCACCCTCTGGCTGTGGCCACAGGGTGCTCAGGGCACAGTGGGGAGGCATGGCGCATAGGCGTGTGGGGAGCCAGAATGGGGCCACATGGGTAGTCCCCACTGGCTGCATCATGTGGCTGCAGGGCACATTGTGGGGGAGGGGCAGGCATGTGGCTGCAAAGTGGTGAGAGGGAAGCTGGTATGGGGGGTGAGGGAGTGCCTGCTAGCTGCAGCATATGGCCATGGGGTGGGGCATGCCCCCCGTGCCTGCTCCCCATGCTTTACCCTGTGCCACACCTCAGAGTCATTCCCCATGCCACGCTGCTGGCAAATGCTCCCCCTGCTGTGGCCGTTCCCCACACCATGCCCCTTGGGTGCATGCCACCCCATCCTGTGCACCCTGAGCCACACCCTGGGGCCACTCCCCATGCCACATGGCTGCAACTAGTAGGTGCTTACCATGTCATGGTCGCTTCCTGTGCCACAGCCTGCAGCCACGCACCACCCCCTCTGTATGTTTACGTGGCATGCCCCACTACGTACTGACATAGACAGACAGGCAGAGGCAGAGGCAGTGGGGGCCAGGCTGTGCTCTGTTGCACAGGGCCACACACCCCCTCATACCCCATGCCCCCCTATGTGCCCCTTACCACACACTGGGGCTACTCCCTGTGCCATGCCCTGCAGCCCCATGCCACCCCACACCCTGGGGCCACTCCCTGCACCACACAGCTGATGAGTGTTCTGTGTGCTGTGGCCATTCCACGTGCCATGCCCCTCGACCATGCACCACCTCCCACCATGCACCACCCCCCCCACACACAGGGTGGGTGGAGCGGGACTGGATCCAGAGTGACAGGGAGAGTGGGACATGACCCAGAACAGTGGTGGAAGGTGGGGGGATGCAGGGAAGGACCCAGAATGGCAGTGGGTGGGGGGAGCAGGGCAGGATCTTGTGGCAGTGGGTGGTGGGGCAGGGCTGGACCTGGAGTGGCAGAGGGAGGGCACAGGGCTGGATGCAGGCCTTCATCCCCACTCCGCCCCAACCCCCATCATTCATGATGGGCATTTTGCTAGTATAGTATATAAAATGCTATAAATCCTGATTCTCTTTTATACTAAAGCTCTTTAAAAGGGCTTTGACAACATAATATAGATTTAAAAAGTATTAATTTACATATCCCTAAAATTGCTGTCCAACTAGTTTTAAAGGCCTGTTACAGAATAAAAACTACAGTGATACACAGGTGCTGAAAGTCCAGGCTGTGGACTCTACCCACTCTGCCCACCCAACGAGGCCCTCATTGTGCCAGGTAGGCAGAGTGGGTGGAAGACAGCAAGGAGCTGGAGCTCTGTACCCACTCCTGTTCCTCCACCTTGACTGGACCTGTAGTGCCTAGTATGTGTCCCCACAGCTGCCATCTCTTCCACATGCTACCTGCTGCCTGGAGTGATACATCAGGGGCAGGAGGAGGAGGAGCTGCTGGATGTCTGAGCAGTATCTGTGGAGCTGCACCTGTACCAGGAGCAGCCCTGCCAGGAACCTATGTATGCTGGCCAAGGTGGGGGTCATTGGTGGGCATGGGCAGAGTGTGGCATGGGCTGTCGCAGGTGGGAGCAGGCAGGGCTCTGCCCCATGGGGAGCACAGTGGGGGCAGCTGCAGGCTGGATCCAATCAGTTGAAAGATGAATCCAGCCTGCGGGCCATATTTTTTCCACCCCCTGCTTTAGAGGAAAGTACAAAATAGGTACAAATAAGTACAAAATGAAGTAACCTAGTCATATTTTTCCTGTCCTCAGTTGGAGATTGGTTTCCCTGAAACATCAGCATTTAAATTCCTTTTCTAACTTTTAAAGATATCCTGTTGGTATTTTTATTGCCCACATAAATATCCAATCCTTCTTTAATCCTTAATCAGTTTGACTGTTTTCTTTTGCCTCTGAATTTTACTGGAAATCCTTTTATGCTAGTAATAGGAAGTGACCCATCTTCCTTCCCAGAAGTATTCACTATTTTTTACTTTTATTCAGCTCCTTTATATGTGTATATATAAAAACCCTTAATCTTTTCAGTCTGTCTTCACATGGAAGTCTCTCAGGGCTGCTAATTAACCTTGTTGCCTTTTTCTGGACCCCTTCTGCTTTTATATCCTTCATGAGCAGGGTAACTGTAAACAATATTTCAGATAAGCACCCCTCATTGATTACCATAATAATAGCTCTTCTTTGGTGCTTTTCATCAGTAAATCCCACAGCACTTAACAAAGGTGGTTAGTGTCTTTTACTCCCATGTTACAGAGGTAGGTACAGTTTACAGGTTGACAGTGGCAGGAGCGGATTGAGATTCTGCTCCTAGCCCATAGCTCTGGCAATAATCCACAATATAATATTTCTAGTGCTCTTTTCTACCTGATTCCTGGGGATGAGCTGTTTTGGAGTGCCACCATATACATAGAATGGCCTTTAGGTTTTTTGTAGCAAATTAATTTGCACCTCATAGTTCCTTTATTTACACAGTTACCAGACAACAAGGGCAACACTGAGCTAGGTGTGCCTTTGTTGACTAGATGTTTCCCTTGTTGTTTGGTGGTGTGGGTTGGGGGTTGGTTCTGGGCCAGCAGGTTGTGAGTTTTAGGCTGGGTGTGTTTCCTGTACCTGCCCCTGGCCTGGAGTGTGCAAGAATTTTACTCCCCTACCTTGGGGGTCTTCAAGAGGAGGTTGGACAGATATCTGGCTGGGGTATTATGATCCCAGCACTCATTTCTGCCCAGGGCTGGGGGTCGGACTTGATGATCTGTTCAGGTCACTTCTGACCCTAGAAACTATGAAACTGGAAAAAAACCCATCCAAATTGCTTCTCAAATTTGAACACTACTACAAACTTATTTTTTGCCACTGCATCAGGATGTTATGCAACCAAGTCCCACACAATCCTCACAGCCGTATATATACTATGCCACATTCTATGAATGCAGTAACCTAAATAGAAGAGTAAAGAGTAATTTAAACTACATGATGTATAACTTATTATATAATTGGCTTCATGCTCTTTATATTCCAGGCAGTATATGCTTATACTATTAATATGGACTATTAATTTTAATTTATGGCCCAAGCAATTTAAACTAAGCTATGGCTAGTACAGAAAATACAAAAAGGGCAGAAAATCTGCAATAGTAGTGTTATTACAGAATTTATTTTGTATTCTGTCCAAACATTAATCTTGCTGAGTGCATAGAACTAAGCCAGAGGTCAGAAAGAAGTAAAGATAAAGTTATAGCATACACAGAATAAAACAATAAATGAATGTCTGGCCAATGGTGTAAATTATTAATGCTTTGGAGTCTTTAAATAAATAAAGATGAAGATAAGAACTATAAGGTCAAGTCCAGTTTGCTGACCCTTTCCACTTAATGTGTCCTCAGTAACCAAGGGAGGATTTCTTTCAGTAGAAAGAAAAATGTACTGCATAGAAAAATCTTTTGCTGGCCCTAACCTGCCTTCTTGCCCTATCTCCCTTAGCTTGTAAGAAACAATGTGCCAGACATTTCTAGGTTGCCAAGAGCCTCTTGTGAGCCACAGACAGCAAAACACAGCTTAAAGCAGCACTAACGTTTAACTATCCCAATTACCCAAAGCCTTAGGGCAGAGAGAGGGAGAAAGTTGACAAAGATCTGCTGATGAACAGTGTCCATCAAAAAGATAAAGCATATGCAACCTTCTAGGCTTAATCTGTAGCCAATTTCTACATATCTTCTGCTATCTGCCATAGGATCTTAATTGATAGCAATATACTCTTAGCCAGGATTATATTTCACTTCATGAAATACAATCATGCAAACCATTGACTAGTTTCTGAGTGCCCTCTTTTGGACAGATATAGTTAATGAAATGTGTATTACACTCTCTTCCCCTGTATTTATTTGCACTGTGCTTGTTCCCGCCACTTTTCAGAACAGAATGAATGGAAATTAAAAAAACAAAACCAAACCAAAACTAGAACAAATCAAACCCAAATGAGAAAAACCCAGTCTGATGATCTTGGATAAAGGCAGTAATGAGAACAATACTGCAGAGCATAGTCAGAAAACAGAACAAACGACTGTTGTCTGTAAAGTCTGCTCCTGCTCCTATTTAACACTCTAGCAGGATTCTGACCTCCCTGAGAACAGCCAGTGCTTTATAGCTGTGTTGTTTTCAAATATATACTGTGGCTGCGGACAAAAAGTTATGATTTAGCGCTGTGACAATGCCTGAGGTCACATCACATTAGGCACTGTACAGACAATTAAAGTACAGACCCTGCCCCACAGAGCTCACAACCTAATATATGCTAATCATACACTATAAAAGCTATTACCATCACTAGCAGTAGTTTATAAAAATTGTTGCATCAGCACCAACTGAGAGTTTCATAGCAATATCACCCTGCCCAGGAAGGATGTTTTCTGATTAATGAGAATAATTAATGTAAACAGTCAAGAGCAATCTCAGAAATTCTTCATATTTATTAGCAGGGATCCTGTTTTTTACTGATTTCAAAAAATCCCCAATTTTAGATGAAAAAGTAACCCCAAATCCACATTTTTTCATGATTAAAATGTAGCATCACTATATATATAGTGGTCCTCTATAATGATTCTATCTATCTAGAGATATATATCTCTAGATAGATACAGATATAGATTTATAGAGAGATCTATCTATCGAGATATATAGAGACATATATCTAGACATATATAGATATAATTGGTGTTTCATGTAAATCACAGAAAAATGTGGATTTGGAGCTACTTTTTATCGAAAATTGGGGATTTTTTAAAATCAGAGAAAACCAGGATTGTTGTTTATTAGTGATAGGAACAGTAGAATAGCTATTTTAAGTCAGATCAATTGTTCAGTCAGTCCAGTATCCTGTCTGCTGTTTAATACCAGCTGTTTCAGAGGGACATACTGTGTCCCCTAATATCTTGCCCATAGCAAACATTTTCTTTTACCCCAAGTATGCCCGTTAATACATTACACCATTACACTGTAAAGTATGAATACGTATATGTCCCTTTGATTTTTATGTAACTGGATGTAGTTATTAAAGTTTCTGCCTAATCCCTGCTTTATCCTACTATCTCTTAAATTCAGTGAAATCCTATAGCAATGAGTTCCATCAGCTAATTATATGTTATGTTAAAATAATATAATTCCCTTTTATCAATTTTAAATGTAACCAAGGGGACATTGGATGACAAGATGAGAAATAAGCTTTCTCTGTTCATCAGCTATATTCCCAGTACTACTCAAATGGTGCTCTATGACCCATTTGGTGATTTGCTGAGAGTTTACTGGCTACATGGTTTTCAGTTGTGACATTTTAATAACAGATTCATAAAAATCATATTAAGTATTTCACTACATGACTTTTCCATGTAAACAACTTCAGTTTTAATCACTGGGATGGTACATGGAAAATGAAAAGGGAGAGGTGGAAAACCAAAACATTTTTATTTAAGATGGGAGCCATGCTATGAAAAAAATAATGAGAGAACTCCTTTCTAATTGAACAGTCCTAACTGTTCCTCATCTCTCCACATATGGCACTCTCTGCACACCTGTGATCACAATATATGCACACCTGTGCCTATACATGTGCTTGGGGATGGGGAGGGGCCATTTTAATTAAGTTCCCTGACAGCTGCTCTAATTAAAATGGCTCGTTGTCACGTGTATTAAGCCAGGCTCCAACACACATTTTAAAATGGCTGTGGGGGTGCTTTAACTAAAGTTCATTCAACAAGCTTTAGTTAAAGCGCCCCTATGGCCATTTTAAAATATGGGGGGAGGGGTATGCTTTATACACATGACGGTGAGGTGACTTATTCATGTTCTAATTAGAATGCGAAGCAGACTCAATTAATGCAAACGAGCACGTCCATAGGCAGCCAAGGTACTTGAGTGCAGATCTTTCCTGTTTCTGTGTAGATATGTCTAACCAAGAAATAAAACAGTATCTCAGATGAGGCAGTACCACTGGCTTATGTAGTTGCATTATAATACGTTCCACATAGGTTTCTATTTCATTCTACATATAGAAATCCTAATATGTAAGATGCATTGTGTTGATGTTGGCAAGCAAGGTTCTTTAGGTATATGTGATATCTTTCCAACTAAATAGTTGGAAAAAGTTATTTGCAAACTTTTGGGCACAAACACCCTTCCTCCCTTATCTGTCTACTTTTCATCTATTTATCAAAACGTGTTACATTCCTTAGCAATCTGCGTAACACCTTGTATATGCTAATAGTAAAGCAATTAGAAGGCTCTTATATTTCATTCATTCCATTTCATCCCTATAAGATAGGATTACAGGA